>NW_010972698.1:10490506-10557261 GCF_000737465.1 Haliaeetus leucocephalus | reverse complement strand
TTTGGATTATTTTCTCCCCTGTCTCAAAAACTTCTTCTGCCGTGTTGCCCCATACGATGATGTCATCAATGTATTGCAGGTGTTCTGGAGCTTCACCCTGTTCCTGTGCAGTCTGGATTAGTCCATGGCAAATGGTGGGGCTGTGTTTCCACCCCTGGGGCAGTCGATTCCAGGTATACTGGATGCCCCTCCAAGTGAAAGCAAACTGTGGCCTGCACTCCGCTGCCAAAGGAATGGAGAAAAATGCATTAGCAATGTCAATTGTGGCATACCACTTGGCTGCCTTTGACTCTAGTTCGTACTGAAGTTCTAACATATCTGGCACAGCAGCGCTCAGCGGTGGCGTGACTTCATTCAGACCACGATAGTCAACTGTTAGTCTCTACTCCCCATTAGATTTCTGCACGGGCCATATGGGACTATTAAAGGGTGAGCGAGTCTTGCTGATCACTCCTTGGCTCTCCAATCGACAAATCAGCTTATGGATGGGAATTGGGGAGTCTTGGTTTGTGTGATATTGCCGCCGGTGCACCGTTGTGGTAGCAGTTGGCACCTGTTGTTCTTCAGCTCTCCAGCAACCCACAGCCGAAGGGTCCTCAGAGAGGCTGGGCAAGGCGGACAGATGTTCAGTCTCCTCCATCTCCAGTGCAGCTATATCAAAGGCCCACCGGTACCCCTTTGGGTCCTTGAAATACCCTCTCCTGAGATAGTCTATGCCAAGGACGCACGGGGCCTCTGGGCTAGTCACAGTGGGGTGTATATGCCACTCATTCCCAATTAGACTCACTTCAGCTTCCAATGCAGTTAGCTCTTGGGATCCCCCTGTCGCACCAGAAATGCAGGGGGGTTCTGCCCTTTCATAGCTTGATGGCATTAGGGTACATTGTGCACCAGTGTCCACTAGAGCCTTATATTCCTGTAGGTCTGATGTGCCAGGCCATTGAATCCACACCGTCCAGTAGACTTGGTTGTCCCTTTCCTTCACCTGGCTGGAGGCAGGGCCCCTCTAATCCTGGTCAGAGTATCCGTTACTCACTTTTCACAAACATGAATCAGAAATCCCTTCAAGAGGATCAGAAATGAGATCAGCCCTTCTACTCTGTCTGGGGGACTGCTCATGGGAAACTGGAGCAGCATTTTTCCAAGAAGAATCCTCTTTTCTGATTGCTTTTTCTCGCAACACATGTACCCATGCATTTAGGATTGAGTTATGTTCTCCATTGCACTTTCTCATGTCCTCTCCGTGGTCACGCAGGTAAAACCACAGGTTAGCCCATCATGTGTACCTTCTATCTCCTCTTTCTTGAGCAGAGGAACGCTTACTCCTAATAGCTGCGATGTGGGCCTGTACAGGTGGGGAGAAGGACATATCCACTTTGAATTGCTGGAACTCCAGGGACAATTCCTCTACAGCTGAGACACAGGCCCGTAGGGAGGAAGAGAGACTTCCTTTGTATTGCTGGAGTTGGACAGCCAGTTTGTCCATCGTTTGTCCATAGCCTTCTTTCCAGGACGTTACTGCCAATGAGTTGGCATAGGCTGGTGGTGCACTTCGTAGAAACTTCTGCCGCATGGGTTGTGTGCATTGGACCTCATCTGGATCTGTACATGACTGCCCATTTTCTGGATCATTATAAATCACCTCCAGCACGGCTAATTCCCTCAGGTACTGGATACCTCTCTCCATGGTGGTCCACTTGCCTTGGTGACATGTAACTTCATCCTTGAAGGGGTATCTTTCCTTCACACCTGACAGAAGTCGCCTCCAGAGGCTGAAGACTCGTGTTTTTCTCCCAATCACCTTGTCAATGCCCCCTTCCCTAGACATGGATCCCAACTGCTTGGCTTCCCTACCCTCTAATTCCAAACTACTGGCCCCATTATCCCAGCATTGGAGCAGCCAGGTAACAATGTGCTCTCCTGGGGGGCAGCCAAAATCTTTTTGCATGTCGTGCAACACACTTGGGGATAGAGATCGGGTGATTATTTTGAGTTCTGCCTCTTCTTCCTGTTCTCATGATGACCCTGGTTCACTTTTATCCCTCACTAAGCGAACTAATTTCTTTGTGTATTTCTTCTTCTGTATAAGGGCAACTGATACTGGCACAGGTTGGTTCTCTGGTTCAGCCGCAGTGCCTGTCGCTGCGCTTTTCCTTCTGTTATCCCTGAGGGTGCTGCCTAACATCAGGCAGTGTTTGGTAGATAGTGGCCAGGGCCCACCACCACCAGTGTGGTAAGTATCCAGCCTTGGGGCAGATCTCTGGCTGGTATTCTTAAGAAACTTTTTTGTAGCCCTAAACAAGCCCTGAAGCACATTCAGGAGACATAGCACTAACAGCATGCTGGCTTGCACATCCCAAGGATATTCAAAATTCTCAAAAGCTGTTGTGATTAGCTAGAAAGAGAAAAGAGAGGTGAATGAACGGGGGAAAGTGTCCCCCCCTGATTTCCCCATAGATTGGGTGCGATTACCAATAAATTCCAATAGAAGGCGCCTGAAGTACGGAAATGATATCACTGCCGCATATAGATACCAGCTTAACCTCATGATCAGTGATGTAATCATTTCATAAGTTGACATTACCCAGTATAGCAAACTGAGAATCCTGATCCGTCTCCCAGAGGTGATAAACATAACTGCAGGGAATACATAGAGCATATAAGAACTTACACAATGCCACCATGTGAACGAATGAAACAACATTGTGACTAGCAACTATTTAACTAATATAAGAAATGCATATAAAAAAATCTGTTTTAACACGGTCTGGCCAGATCTGTCGTTATCTCAACCCTTCGTGCCCCATGTTGGGTGCCAAAAATGACTGTTGTGGTTTCAGCCCAGCCGGTAACAAAGCACCACACAGCCGCTCGCTCACTCCTCCCCGCACCCCTCCAGTGGGATGGGGAGGAAAACCAGAAAGGAGAAAAGAAAAAAAAAACCCCGGAACCTCGTGGGTTGAGTTAAGGACAATTTACTAGGACAACACACAAAAAAGAGAAGTTACAACAGCAGTACTAATAAAAAAATATACAACACGAGCGATGCACAGTGCGACTGCTCACCACCTAGAACCCAATGCTCCGCCACTTCCCCTACCAAAAGCTGAGAGCTCCCCCCAGCCCACTCCCCATTTATATACTGGGTATAATGTCACATGGTATGGAATAGCTCCTTAGCTGGTTCAGGTCAGCTGTCCCAGCTGTGCCCCCTCCCAGGTTCTTGTGAAAATTAACTCTATCCCAGCTGAACCCAGGACACCACCCAAGCCCTTTCCTCCTGCCATGTGGCTTGTGTGTGCCTGTGGCTCTTTGGGTGAAAACCAAAGCCAACTTATCTTCTGTTTGGTTGTTTGCCTGTCTAGCTCTACTTGCACCCATAAATGCTCCCCTTGGTGCAAGGGCAGGCGAGCAAACCTCCGGCTACAGTGACAGGAGCGGCTGGTGGGAGCAGGGAGCTGTGCTGGGTTGGGACATGGCATCTCCCCGACCTCGCTGCCTGCCTGGGTGGAGGCTGGAGCACTCCCTTGTCAGTCTGCTCTGCTAAATGAAATTGCCTCCTGCTCAGAGGCCTGATGCTGAGGCAGGGCAACACAAGCTTGGATTTACAGTCGTGTGCCAGGTCTGAGTGCGGGTGAAATTAATCCTTTGCAAAGATGTTTCCCAAAACATCTGCTGTGTTCCCTTATATTTTCCTCTGAGGGGTTGTGGTTCAGTTGAGTTTTAATGGTCTCATGGCTGAGAGAGTCCTTATAAAATACTAAAGCCTGAAACTCCATTGTAGGTCCCTTTTCCTGACAGAGGTCCCAACTGTCCAGCATTTTTGGTGTTTTTTCTAGGTGAGGGGCAGCTTTACTGCACTAAATAGTGAAAGAACCCCACATGCTTCTGCTAGTTGCCCGAAAACTGCAGTGATCTGAAGTAGATTTCAGGAATTGTGCGCTGCCAGCCTTGCAAACAGCCTGAACTGTGTGGTGTTAAATGGGCAGTTTCTTTCCTTCATTGGGATCTCTTGAGAAAACTCATCTCAGCCTGGATCAGACCTTTCCTAATTGATGCTTCCTGGCTAGCTGGTCTTCCTACCCTGTTGCGTTTGGTAGGCATGTGGACACCCTTATTTTGCTATGGTTGAGGATAACTCCTGTAAATTTACTAAGGGCCAGTGCAGAAGAGCAAGATTGCCCAGGAAAAGCGTCAGTCCCTGAATGGTGGCTTGTAACAGCACTGATTGCTTGGGCCTGATTTGGTGTCCTTTAAGTCTCTGAGAACTGTTAACTTCGCTGGTCATTACCTGGGCCCGTGGTGTTATTTCTGCTCTTGTATCCGTCTGCTAAATCACACTTAAAAGGAGCAAAATTGCTATTACTCCCACCTGTATCATGCAAGAAAAGCCTTGTTGCCAAGGAAATGTTATGCAATCCTGAGTGAGATACAAAGTACCTAGTTATTTCTTAAAAGATTTGGATAATGCAAAAAAAAATGGAAAGAATTTGGAGGGCGAATCATGGCCACAGATACAGATGTTTGTGTAACACACCTGGTGCCATTAGCTTGGGATTTTATGCAGTCCTAACTTACTTGTCCACCTCAGTGACCTGGAAAAGGAAGGTGAATTTTCAGAATGAAGGGCTACTGCTTGTGTGACAAGAAGAACAACAGGGTCTTGTGCAGCGGGCAGGGTAGGGACCCGTGTAGCTCCTGTAATTAACTAACTGTTGTAGTTTTCTGGCTAATAGGTGTTCTCAAAAATATGTTCAAAGCGTTTCTTCAAAACCTCCTTCTTGTGCGCCCCAGAAAAATGAGTAATGGCTCATCAGATACTTTCGCGGCTGTTCTCCATACTTAAATTTTATTTTGTCATTATGGGCCTTAATGCCCCTGAGCCTGTGTGGTTTGATTTATAAGGCCACCTTTTTTTCTCTTTGGCTTATTTAAAGCATAGGTTTCCCACAAGCATGCTGCTGTTGTGTGTTTGTACAGTGGCAGACGCTAATTTTGGTGGCTGTATCAGTTGACGGAGCATGGCAGATTTTGGCACCCAGTTGGGGAAGACTGAGCAAAGCTGGCTGGAATTTGTTCAAATGAAGAGAGTTTGCCTCGGTGCTGGGAGGCTTTGCTCTGGGTGAGGCAATGCCAGTCCTCGGGCTGGATCTGGTTCAGGTGACAGTGCTGGGACTGTGGGTGCTAACAAAGCTGCGCTGCTGTGAGTTGGTTCCTGCCAAGGTTAGCTAGTGATTTCAGTGCGTGCAGTCCTGCAGGCTTAATTGGTGTGAATTGGACAACAACAAGGTGCTTTTCTCACTCTTGAGTATTTGCTAGCAGCTGGTCAAAAGGCCTTTTGAGCACCACACCGGTGTCCTGCAGTTCCATTTATCCCTCAGGGAGAGCTTTGTCAAAGCAAGGATGGTGGTTTCAAAGATTAGGAGATGTACAGGTGAGGCTGTGGTGGAAGGGAAGGCCGAGAGGAGCCACCAAGCACTGGTCCCCTATTACTTAGAGTACTCAGGTCTGGCTTCGTGGTGGCAGCTCTAGTTGACGTCTGGTTTAAAGCTGCTTTTAAAAAAATTAAATATATATATTTTTTTAATTTTAAAGCCACTCTTGCGCCCTGCATTTCTGGGTTGTGTTGCTTCTTTGGGGAAGGCTGTGCAGGATCTGTCTCCCGTTACAGGCTCTCTTTTGCTTGACACATGAGAAACAGCCTCTCTTTCCTCTCTGCTAGCATCCCTCCAAAGCCTTTGCAGACAAGCCTGTTTCCTTTGAATCTTCTTTCCTCATGCAGGATCCACCCAGCCAAAACCAATAAAACATAAAACTGGAAAGAGAAAACAAAAAAAATAGGGACCTTTTGTGATTTTTGTCTTTTGCTGCCAGTTGGCTGCACAACTTGAAACTACTCAAATGGTCTTTTTTCTTCCGCTCCTTCAAATCCATTCAAATGTGTTACTCTTTAAATTGCAGCAGGGATGTCTGTGAATAACTTGCAGACCCGGGGTGAGAGCCCAGGGAATGAGGAGCTGGTCTCCTCCTTGGGCACCAGTCCCGCTAAACCCTTGGTTTTTAGGGAACAAAAGCTTCCCGTGATCTCCATATGGACCGAGGGCAACACAGCTCCTGTGTGAATTTATGCTACAGGGTTTAAGTGGTGGCGGGTGGTGCCGAGGCCCCAAAACAGGGCTTTGCCTGGGGAAGGAGGTTCTCTTTTAAAATCTCCATCATGGCGAGCACAAGAGACAGCGGGCTGAGTAAATAGATGGCCAAAGCAGAGCGAGGCAGCATGTGTGGAAGATAATTGCTATACAGTCAGGCCGTGTAACTGAGTGGGGTGTGTTTGGCGAGGTGTTGGTAGTGGGGGCTGCGGGGGCCGCTGTGAGGAAAGGCGGGGGCTGCCCAGTGCTGGGCATGGCCGGCTCCACAGCGGCCGCACCACAGCCCAGAGCGGAGCCCGTCAGTGGCCCTGGCAGTGCTTCTCTGGAAACATGGTTAAGAAAGGGCAAAAACACCAGAGAGGGGTGAGGGGGGGTAAAAGAGCAGTGAGAAAGAACACTGTGAACCCTGAGGTCAGTGAAGATGGGAGGGAGGAGGTGCTGGAGCAAGGGGATGTTCCTTGACAGGAATCACGGTCTGTGGAGGCCCCATGCAGGAGAAGGTTCTCCTGACAGGAATCGTGGTCTGTGGAGGCCCCATGCAGGAGAAGGTTCTCCTGACAGGAATCATGGCCTGTGGAGGTCCCATGCAGGAGAAAGTTCTCCTGACAGGAATCGTGGCCTGTGGAGGTCCCATGCAGGAGAAGGTTCTCCTGACAGGAATTGTGGCCTGTGGAGGCCCCATGCAGCAGCATGGGAAAAGCATGAGGAGGAGGGAGCGGCAGAGAGGAACTGTTATGTCCTGACCGTACCTCTCCCAATTCCCCATTCCCCTGTGCCCCTTGGGGTGGGAGGTAGAGCCATCAGGAGTGAAGGAGGGAAGTTGAGCCATGGGAAAAAGGGGGTGGGTGGGGGTAAGGTGGTGTGTTAGTTTTATCTTTGTTTCTCATTATCCAAATCAATTTTAATTGGCAATAAATCAAATTAATTTTCCCCAAGTGAAGTCTGTTTTGCCTGTGACAGTAATTGGTAAGGGATCTCCATATCTTTATATCAACCCATGAGCTTTTTCATCTTACGTTTTCCCCCTGTCCTGTTTGGGAAGGGGAAGTAATAGCTTGGTGGAGTGGACATGTGGGAGCTGGCCACAGTCAACCCACCACAGCAGCAAACATTCATTTTTGCTACCCTAAGTACAGTTGGTGCCAAAAACGCTTGGCACAACCCCTGTGTCACACCTGTAGCAAAAGCCAGATGACTGTTGATCATAAAAAAGCACGATAGTAGTTGTTTCTGTTAAGGTTTTCAATCTCACTTGGCTGTGCTTTGGTTCCTTGGTGCCTCTGCCATCCATGGAGGTCTCACGGGTTATTGCTTATTGAAGATAGACATGTGGTGGCAAAGTAGAAAGAGAGGCTTATTTGACTGAATGCAAGGGTGAGCCTTTCCTTGTCCATGAGGTGTCCAGAGTAGTAGCAGCTGCATTAATAACCCTCGTTTTAATGGAAATAGTGAGTATAATGGTTTTTTTAATAGATACAGGGACTGTTCAAGAGCCGTAAGAGTAAAATGGATGAGAGCAGAGAGTGAGCTTCATGCCGTTGTGTCAGAGTGCTGCAGTGTGACTGCCTGTTCTCCTCTGCTCGGGGGAAAATGGAGTTTTTCTATTGTCAAACCCATGTCTCATGGGCTGTACCCCTTCTTGTTCCTACTCTTGCATCCTTCTTCCACCTGAGAGTCGGATTGGGAGTTGAGGGAATTTAACCCCGTTTAGTGCCTGGCATGTAGTTCTGCATGTCACAGAGGTAGACAGCAAACCCAGGACCACCTTATGAAGCTGTAGCAGGGAGACAGGGCAGAGTTACACCAGTGGAAGGGAAGCTTTAGAATCTGTGCGAGCAGGAGTTCAAATGTATTCCCACAAAGGGTTTGAAGTGGTTTCCATTGCTGTTGCATATAGGGTATTTGTAGTTTTAATTCTGTTCACTTAGGGTGGAACTCACTTGAGGGGAACACATGTGTTTTGTGTAGCATTGAGTGGTGGCCAAGCAGCTTTCATTTAGCACTCCAGTACCAGCAAGGGATTTCCTTGCTGGTGCCATAGCTATAGTAGGAAAAACAGGGCTTGGATATTCCGTGAGTGTTCTGATATTGTAGTATTTCAGAATTGCATTGGTTCCAGGAAAAGGCTCATCCTGACTTTTCTTTGAATGCCTGCCTGAAGAGACTGAATTCATTGTGAGTGCCTTGCCAGTTCCTGGCAGATGGGGCTGGTGAAGATGACAGTGACATGCGCAGGGACGCTTTACTGTAATTTCCTCTTTTCCTCTCTTTCATGTACTCTGACGTATTTAGAGTCCTAGCGATTTGCAAGATGAAGATGTGATTTATAGTATTCTGCGTATACTTTGTGGTAACTTTATTAATGCAGGAAGTTTATTTGCGGTCACTAAATCTTCAGTCATTTAAATCAGATTTAAGTTGCTTTAAAATTTATAGGGTTTGGGAGCAAAATTTCAGCCTCACTGAAATCAATGGCAAAACCACCACTGCCACTGGGATATGATTTGACCTGTGATACTTTAACAAATATGTCTTCTAAAAATCTTTCTGCTCTTAATTGCATTCCTTTGTTCTTTTTTCCTTAAGTCTTGTGAAGACAACAATCTGAAGACAATGCATCTGTGACCCCTGATACCAGCCTGTGAGTTGGGGCGATGGAAGTTATAGAGGGCCGCCAGTATACTGGTCCCGTGATAGCTCCAAATGGATATGCAAGCAGGATTTTCCAAGCAAACATGGAGGAAGGGAGTACTGACACACTGGAGGTCTGTGGTGCTGAGCGCTGCACCTCCAGTGATGCAATCTCGAATGAACGGGAGGAAGCACCCAGGTATAAGAAGGCGACCAAGGGCAACCGGATCTGGAATTTTGTTAGACGAAGGAAAGGACTCTCTACGAATAAAGGAAGACCCCAGTCCATGATCCTACTGGGAGTTACCTCTGAGGTCTCAGAATTAAAAAAAACATCCTTCTTGGACAGGGTAAGGCCATTAAAAAAGGGAAGAACCTCCAGGATGCCTAAGAATGTGGATTTGAGAGCATCCAGAGTTCAGGTTGCTTGTGACCCTGAGGAGGACCATCAAGCCAGCGGGCAAAGAGCTGTCTACAGGGTCAAAAAACTGGGTGACAGTCGGAGGCCCTCCCGCCACTCATATGCGGGGTACATTGACGATTTGGATTCTTCTTTTGAAGACATAGAACTGAATATCAGCATTCCTGAAACTGATGCCAATGAAAGTAAATGTCTCAGGGATATTAGTGTCAGATTACACAGTGAAGATAATGATAGTAACTGCCATAGAATACCAGCTAGAAAGAGCGAGTCTTTGAATTTTGAAAACTTTAAGAGTCCTGCAATTACAGAAGGGGACAATCAAAAGAGGTGTACTGTGCTCCCACAGGAGAGCAGAAGAGGAAGAAGCTCTGATGTCTGGAGCTATCTGAAAGGAATTTCATTAACTAGCAAAGATAATTCAAAGCTTCCAGATCAAAGGGCTGAAACCAATTTCCAGAACTTAGAAAATATAACTGATCATTCTACTCCTTATTTCGACTTTGATATGAGATGTGAGGAGAATCTCAGCCAGCGGAAAAAATCAAACACTGCAACCAAAGCCACTCACTTTGGGGGTGTTGTGAGGTTCTTCACCAGTGTGGCCGAGGCAGCTCGGAGGCTGCGAGGCTCCTCAAGGGCATTTTCACCTGATGAGAAAAGGCCTCAGCGGAGTTTCCGAAGCTGGAGGCAGGATGTTACCTCCCACAAGGAGGACTTGGTTATCGAGAACGAGAGTGCAAGGGCCTTCTGCACAGTGGGAGCGTGTCTGCAGTCCCCAGATTCAGGCACATGGGACAATCTGAGCTTTGAGAGTTTGGTAGGGAAGGAGCCCATGCAGCACTGCAAAACCACAGGAGTGTCACAAGACATTGGTTCCTCTGCCCTGTGCAGTGAGAATGATAGATTTAATGAAACATCACTTTCTCCCTTTGGGCCAGAACCATGCATCTCCCACCTGCCAGAGCTTGCAGATGACTGTTTCACCGAGCTAAATACTAAAGACCCCTCCGAGGATCTGACTGACATTCCACAGACAACTCCCACTAAACAGATTCAGGATTCGGGCAGTATTCCAGAGAAGACACAGGTTGTGGGTGGGGACCTGCCATGTTCTCAAGGTCTTCCTGTGAATAATCTGGATACTGCAGACCTGGGCCATTCTTCAGCTGCAGATGGTGACTTTTCTGCAGTAACCGAGGCTCTGACCCACCTTCCACAGACATTGCTGACTAAACTTGACACTGAGGACATGGCATGTGCTCCAGTGATTGCTAAAGACATGGATCCATCTCCAGCAGTGGCTCAGGAGCTTTCAAAGACAGAACTGGATATGCAGGACTTGAGAAATCCTGAGCTGCCTTGGCAAGACTTGTGTAGAGGTGAGCTGGGGATTCGAGACTCTGGGAGTACTCTGGAGAAGACACAGGCCATGTGCAGGGACCTGCCATGTTCCCAAGGTTTTCCTGTGAATAATCTGGATACTGTGGACTTGGGCTGTTCTCCAGCTGCAGATGGTGACTCTTCTGCAGTGACCGAGGCTTTAATCCAACTTCCACAGACATCACTGACTAAACTTGATACTGAGGACATGGCATGTGCTCCAGTGGTTGCTAAAGACATGGATCCATCTCCAGCAGTGGCTCAGGAGCTTTCAAAGACAGAACTGGATATGCAGGACTTGAGAAATCCTGAGCTGCCTTGGCAAGACTTGTCTAGAGGTGAGCTGGGGATTCGAGACTCTGGGAGTACTCTGGAGAAGACACAGGCCATGGGCAGGGACCTGCCATGTTCCCAAGGTCTTCCTGTGAATAATCTGGATACTGTGGACTTGGGCTGTTCTCCAGCTGCAGATGGTGACTCTTCTGCAGTGACTGAGGCTCTGATCCACCCTACACAGATGACCCTGACTAAAGAGATTCAAGACACTGGTAGTACTCTGGAGAAGACACAGGTCATGGGCAGGGGCAGGGACCTGCCACGTTCTCAAGACCTTCCTGTGAATAATCTGGATGCTGCAGACCTGGGCTGCTCTCCAGTTGTTGATGTTGACTTTTCTGTAATGACTTTTTTAAAATGTGCCACAGTTAAAGGACAGATTTTAGAGCAGACTGATTGCCGCATTAAAAAGCGTGGAACCACTTCATTTGTAGAACAAAACTCTGTGGAGGTAACGGACAGCGGGGAACAGTTTAACTGTAACGACGAGTGCCATCCGTTCCAAGTGCACATCTCTAGAATTGTCTCCTCTGGACGGCTCAAAAACGGAAAGGTATGAGTAACTTTTACTATAATATTTTCAATAAGACCATGCTGTTATACATCTTATGAGGATGCTTTGCACTTGCAAGCATTTTTATGTATCCCTCATTGGGGTTTTCAGTTAAGTAGGCTGTCATATGAATGATGGCAGTAGATACAGCTTTTATATCAGTTTGAGAGGAGCCAGTTAACTGGCATATCCCTAAGCTATTAGTGTAAACCTCCAGAGCTGCTCTTCCTATGACCCTTTGGCCATTTGTTTCTATCAGTGCATCTAGAAGGTGGCTGTAGCAGAAGTTTATATATTTGTAGGCACTACCGTTAATTTTTTTCCTCTCTGCATTTAGTTAATTTGAAGTAGAAACTTGTAAGAAGAGTGCTTTCGACAAATTTAGAGTTTTGAAGTGTGCTGTGGACAAACGGCATTCAGCAGTTGCACTGTGGCCCTTGGGTTTTCTTACCTAAAAAAGTAGTAGGTTGTTGATTTTGTTAGGTGGTGCTGGTTACATCACAGCATCTAGAATACCAGAGTCCTGGCACACAGTGTAAGAACAGAGAAAAAAAAAGAAGGCCCATGTCCTGTATAGCTCATCAGATCATTTCTCTGGCAGATCTAAATGAGCTCTCTCCCTGCTCCAAACCTGTCAGAAGTTGTGTGGCCTCGATAGTTTGGTGCTGAGCCTGTAGCAGAAAGCCTTGCCAAGGGGCTGGGTGCATAATGTGAGCAAATGCCTTCTTAATGTGACTACACGCTCAATGGGGGTCTGGTCAGAGCTGCCTTGCATCTGTTTCTACACAAAATGACATAGCCTTTCGGGATGTTAAATATCCATCCCTAGGTGAAAAGTGGGCAATGGTGGTGGCTCTAATGATGGCAGTGCATTCCTGTTTGTTACAAGCAAGTCTTTCAAGCCATTAAGATTGTCAGAACATTTGAGTGGACATTACATTTTGCACTAGGTTCTGGGTATTACAAATCTGTCTTGTCCAGCTTAACACTAGGAAACCTCAGAAGTCCCATGGACAAGGGAATCATACATGCAGGTTGAGAAAAGGTCTCCCGAAACCAATAGACTCCCCCGTTAACTCTCAGCCTATCGCTGTAGCACCTGTGCATGTATCTCTGTGTGTGGAGCAGAAATCTGTGAGCGGTAGCAGTCATATCAGCTGTGCCAGGCTTGTGTTGCTCTGTGCCAGTTGTGGAATCAGTACAAGTTTGTGGAGAAACCATGGTAGGACCATGGCGAAGCCCAGTTGTTCTCTTTTGGATCCCTGCTGATTAGCTGAGACTGAAATGATGACTTTCTTTTTTCAAGATGCCAGGTAGGGAAATTGGGTCAATTTGTGAAGAAACTTTCTCCTTTCCTTTTGGGCTTGGAGTGACCAGAGATGTTACAGAGGTGATGACATTGTTCCCTGTTGGAATAGGGGTCACTGTAACTTCTGAGCCAAGAGGGGAAGTGTTTGAAAATTGGCAGCAGATTAGAAATGCCGGGGGAAAAAAATCTGAACTTCTGACTCCCAGCTAGAATGGGCAGTACCATTGTTAGTTATTCCTGGATTTGTTTTTCTGCTCCATTTTGTGTAATACAAAAAAATAAAGACAGCTCGCTGTGTAATTCCAGGCACTTATGAAGTGGGGTGAATAGTGGTTAGTCACTTCTCGTGGTCTCTGAAGAAATGTTTTTAGGAGGAGCTTGAATGAGAGGGCTGCGGTTTGATATCCCTTCACAGGGACCAAGCTGAAAGTATTCTGGGCAGGAGCAAGATAACAGAGGCACGAAAGGATTGAGTGGAGCAGAGGAAAATATTGGCACTCTTTTCCTAGATCAGCCACACCTCTGCTAGCTGAGGGCAATGGCTGCATGCCTAATCGCAGAGCTCTTAGGGCAAAATCTGAGCAATTTCCCAGGTCAGCTGTGTGAACAGGAGATGCAGTAAGCCCCAGCTCAGCTGTTGCAGCTTACAAACATTACCAAGAAACTTAAATATGGTGCTTGAGATAACTGGACAGGAAACCTCCCCTGAGTTCCCGTCGAGTGTGGCGATAGCAGTACAACCTCCGGACTGTTGTGGCTTCCGGCTTCACAGAAGGCCTGCTGCCTTACTAGGCAGAAGCAGCAGCAGGATGGAAGGGAAAGCATACAGCTCACCCTGGTTGGTGGTAAACACCTTCTGCATCCCAGAAACTCAGGCTAGAGATTTAGAAATGCACAGTGATCTGCTGGCAGCATCAAACCCGGAGCAGTTAAGATTGAGGCTAACGAAAGGACACCCTTGGATAGGAATGGACCTAGAGAGTCCGCCAGCAGCTCCAGTAACAAATGTCCTGAGATACCCGAGGGATTTGCTTGCCTATCTCCCATCAGGGAGTGGCACTCGGAAACGTTTTACCAAAAATAAACATGCAAGAGGAATAACTTCAGCCTGAGCGTGACAGTAGCAGCAAACTCCAGCCTCTTATTGTTTTAGGGCTAAATCCAGCTCTTTGCTGGCACCTGTTCACCAGTACAGTTGTTGGCCCTCCTGCCTCCACTCCAGGCTGCTCTGCATTAATTGAAGGATTTGTATTTCAAGTGAAATGCTCAACCACAAGTAGGGAGAAGGTGCTGCCAGGATGGGGTGGCTTGGCATGGTCAGCTGCTGTAAGCCAGTGCTCTGGCAGTTTTAAAGTGTGCTTGCAGCGTAGAGCAGAAGTAGCTCAAGCACATATCCCACAAAAAGCAAAAAAGCACTGGTTCTCACTGAGGCTCCCTGCCTGAAGGTGTTAGGAGATGGTATAAGAGATTGAGGCTGGTGTAGCACAAAGGGTGCTGGAGTGGGATTTAGGGGACTTGTGCATCGGTCCTAGCAGTATAGCAAACCTCTTTGGCTGTATTCTGCAATTAATGCCCCTGTTTCTTGCTTTCCTAGTCTTGCCTTTTAATATTTTCATGTCTTTAGGCAGGAGCTGAGTGATGTTATAGACAAGTAACAGCTCAATAGGATTTGATCTTAATGCTGTAAAGGAAATAGCATTACAGCAGCATTTAATAAGAAGAGCAGCTGTAGGAAGTTAGAAAACCACTTACTTCTCAAACTGTCCTCCTGCCTAGTTGCTTTCAGATCCCATCCCAACTTCTCATTTGTTCCAGGAACTTGTGAAACAGTGGAGATAAAAACATTTTGGAGAATTGAACAGTAGAGGTCAAAACAGATTGTCAATTAGAAATGAATTACTGATTGCACCTTTCACACTGCTGCAACTCTGGAGTGAAAGTGCCTTCCTTATTTTGAGAGGTAGATATGAGAAATTAACTGAAAGATGACATGGAAGTTTTACCAGATTTTGGCCAGTTTAAGGCTCTCACTTGCAAACTATAAAAGTCTCTGTTTTCCATGTCCCCACTGAAGTGAGTTATCCTCATCCCACCTCTGAAAACACCACAGCATCCCAACAGGGAGAATGCTGCTGCAGGGAGTTAGGCATAACCTCAGAATTTGTATTTGACCACTTCCGGTAGCTTGAGATGATGCTTAGGTGGAAGGAAGCTTTGATACCACATAGACTACTTTGTGGTTCCAGCATTTCCACTGGGGTTTCAAACCACCTGATGTGTCCTTGGACAGGGCTTGGGGGGGATTTGATACCACCTTTTGGGAATGACATGAGGAAAGGTTGCAAAATATGCATTTGACTTCATATTTCAGGCATCAGTTTAGAGTTTTTAGGACCCAGAAACTTGATTCAGGCTTATTGCTGGCAGAGAGATCCTCCCTGTTCATCTCGGGGTCACACACAGGGACTGGGCACTGCAGAGCATTTCGGCTTGTGTCACTCTTGCAGTGAAGGAGCAGAGGGTTTTCACTGCAGTCTTTCTATGCCCTCTGCTGGCTTATTTGTGAAATAAGAGTTTATTTTTATGGAACAGAAAACCTTATCTTTTCCTTTAGGATTTTGAATTTTATCTCCAAAAGGTTTACAGACTGGAGCTTGCTGCTGGCCACTGTGGCTGCACATAGGCACCACTTGGCTTTGTGATGCCATTTTCTGGGGGAATTATGATTGCCAGAAGTGTGAAAATGAAATTTCCACAGGCTTGTCAACCTGGGCAAAAGGTACGCGTCCCATAGGATGAGGTGCCAGGCTGACGTCGGGTGCCCCAGGTTTCCGAGCCAGTTTGGTTTCAGCGCTTTGTAAAGGGCTCTCTGATCAAACTCCCTTCTTGGCATCACAGCGAATGGTTGCAGATGTTTCTCTTGAGCAGCCATTGAGTTTGTTCCTCTGAGTCCCGTACTTAGGAGCCAGCCTGTCCAGGTGCCACAAAGGCGCTCCCTGTTGCAGAGCGTGGTAACGCTGTGAGTGGCCCATACTGGTGGCACAGGATCAGTGCTCTCACGGTGTTACTAGGTTTTGTGATTTCTGTGCAATAGCTGCACACTGTGTTGCTGTGTGTGGGAAAATCAGAGACTCTCCCTGTGTGGTGGGTCTGACTGGAAGCACAGGATTACTGATTTGCCTGAGTGTGCGCATGCCAGAGGATTTGTTTGCAGATTTGTTATCTGATAGCTGGGGCATATCTCAGATCCTCCCACAGGTTTGGAGTTTTACTTTAGTGCAGCAGCTGCAAGTGCCTTTTCACGAGAGGAAGATACAGGAACTTTCTTTTTCTGTGTTTGATGAGAAATTGCAAGTGATGTGCAACAAGTTCTCATAGTGACCTTTAGCTTGAGATTGTTTTACTGTCTCTCTGCTACAGAACATTTTGGGAGCAGCTGCAGAAATGGGACTGCTGTGTTGATTTGTCTTTTCTCTCTCCGTTCTGTTCAATGACATTAACCAGGAAATGGGTATTTCTGGGAGCTGATCTTCACAGCTCCCTTCATCACCTGGTTATTGGCAGTAAACTGGATTGTGTCTCAGCCTACTGCTGGTAGTTGTGCTTACAAAAGACTTCATAGTCCTTGCAAATTAAGAAATAGTACTTTACTTTCTAAATCCTGCTGTTGCCAAAAGAGCACTATACTCCTGTCTGTAGCGAGGTATGATTTAGTTGCAGAATGAAGATTCTGTGTATTTATGGCTTTTAATATGGTTATGTCTGACAATCATCTTATTTTTAGAGGAGACAAAACCTCTATCTCCAAGCTGTTCAGATTTTTGTATTTTTAATAACCACGAGGTGCTAGCAAAATCTTGAATTAAAGCCTATATTTAGTGCTATCTGTAGTGGGGTAGGGTTTTTTTGGAAACATATTTTTAGCATTGTCAGGGAAAGGCAGTTGAGTTTACAAAGCTGGTAGGCTTTACATGTGTATATATAACCATCCACTGAGCACATGGATAATTTGGATTTCCACATGTCTTCTTAAAATACTTGTTGGGTCTTGCCTTCATCTAGTTTCCAGCCTCAAAATTTACACCAGGCCACCTCCTGCAATCCTTGGTGCTGTCAGAATAGTGATATGAATGGGGACCTCTGGGCATTGCTGGCCTATATGCTAAAAGGACTATATGTCCAAAACTTCTCAGGGTGGAAGGTTTTCTTTGGCTTTTACCTTCTTCCAGGTGTTATCCAGTCAACAGAAGTGTACTAGGACACTGGACACAGTCCCGGTAGTGGGAGTAGGGAATGGGAAATCAAGCCTTAATTCATCCACAGACTCCCACTGTGCCTTTGGGGTAATTACAGCCTGTCCACTTCGTTCTTAATCTGTAAATAAAGATAGCATGTCAGTAAAAACTGGGGCTGCTGGAGAATTGAGGACAAATACACTAAACCATATGAGGCACTCAGTTATTAGCAGGGCCGTGGAAGTCTGACAAATCTGTCCCTAATTGAGTCTAGAAGCCTCCCAGTGAGGAGCGCCTCCTGTTTTCTTCTCCTGACCTTTGTAAACTGATTTTTCTGCTGATTTCTTCACTCTTAAGATTATACACAAGACTTCCTCGGTGTCACAAGTCATAGAATAAAATTAAAAGTAGGAGTTTGAATTGTGATTTTTTTTAAAAATAAAATTCCATTCTGCAAAACATTGCTGTACAAGTTGTCTCTTTCAGGATCTTTTCCTCCTGAAACAGAATAAAAGTTGGAGTCACCCCAAAGTGAGGGAAACTCCCAACATTTTTCTCCAGTTAGCCACTAAGTGCCACTGCAAGTTGTTGGACTTAAACACTGTGAGCTGTGTTTAAGTATGAGCTCCATGCAATGGCAGTTAGGGTACTCCAACACCAGAGCCGTCAAGTCTTAATCTTTCAGTCAAAAAAAATGAAGCGGGTGCAGATTGCAGTGAGAAAGTCTGAGGTGTGTTGCACTGTCCAGAAAACTATATGTATTATTATATGTTCTGTGATTGCTTTGTCTGAGGTTTGACACATGATGGTAAAATTCTTCTCTGACCCTTTTCTTGCCAGCCGATGTCTCATCCTTCTCAACCATCCCCACAAGCACCACCCTTCAAGGTCCTTGTGGAGAGATGTCGCTCCGAACCCCTCTCCCAGAGCACCCCAATGGGGCTGGACCAGGTGGGAGGACGCATGCAGCACTTGCTCAGAAGACGCGGTGAGTAGCTTTGAGGTGTTTTTTGGTCTCATCCTGCAGAGCAAGCGAGGGGCAGTATGGGTTGAAAAGTCAGAAATGTGGCTTGCATCCATGCTTGTTACAACCCTGGAGCCAGGTGAGGGAGCTCTGTTAGCCACATGCTAAGGAGTTTCTTGCTAGCTAATAAGATCTTTTTGTATCCCGTGTATTTATGAAATAATGTTATTTTCTCTCTTTAATGTCTCTGAGCACAGTCCCTATAAAGCCCCTATAATTTGGTTATGAGAAGATGAAAAGATAGGCACATAAGGTATAAAAGCTGTTCAGCAACTTCTGTGCGAGTTTTCATTTGGTAGTTTCCTCTTGGCTTTCTGTCCTCTTACCAGCCTCTGTTGTGAGTGCTTGCCATTTGGAGGTGGCAAGTGGTGATGGATACTGAGATCACAACTCAAGTCTGATGTTTGTTTGGAAACACAGCAAGAAGTGAGGTTTTTTTTCTCCTATGCTTGGGTGCTCTTCCTGATCAAGAAGAGAATCTCATGAGCCAAAGACTATGATGAGCTATCCTCTGCATTTGTATTGCTCAAAACGATGCTAGAGAAAGCACTACAGAATGTATTTGTTGGAAGGGTCTTGTGTTGGCAGGTAAATAGGCTGATGGCTGAATAGATGACATCATTTTTTGAACCTCTAATTAAGAAGATTGATAATTAGAGTAAGGAAATTATTTCCTGAAGGGATGCTGCTAACACCAAGAATCTTGTGATTTAGCAATGGGCAAGTACGGGAGTGCTGCCAGACTGCTGGCATTGCTCAGGAGCACACAGGGGATGGTTAATGGATGGTGGCAGCACATCAGGGTTAAGAAGAACTAGGAAGGAAAAGCCAAAGTGGCTGCCCCTTTAATTGATGACTCTTCTGTCAGGGTGTACACATTTCAAATGCATGGGGAGTAACACACACATCTCTCAATGTGAGCATTACTGTGTTTGCACATTGCTCCTGAGTGCTACTATATCGGCACGTTGCCTCTGGAGCCTGATAGCAGCCTCTTGCTATAATCAGCACTCGCACTGCAGCTTGATTTTCTGCGAGTCTAGAAAGTGAAACGCGTGTTGCTAAAAATAACAGCAGGCTGCCTGCGTCAGCATCGCGTTTAGGAAATAGGTCTCAGTGCAATCTCTCTCCCAGCAACACTGGAAGAAAATCAGGATTGCTGCCCACCCAGCCATTCCAGGGCTGCAGCAGGGTCCCAGCTCTGCTGCACTCTGTGCTGCTGTCCTGGGCAGAGCAGATTTATTTGGGGGCAAGGAGCATTTAGTGTGTGTGTGTTTTGCCCCTGTAAGGTAAAGGTGACCTGAACCCCAGGAGCGGGGGTGTGGATCTCTGCTCTTCCAAAGCCTGGGACCACTTACCCTTCGTTATCTGGTTTCAAACCCCTCAGGACTGACGCAGTCTGAAACCTCTGCCTGGGTTAGAGGTGCGTCAGGGAAAAGAAAATTAGTGTTGTGCACCTTTCAGGGAAGAATTCCAAAATTTGGCTGTTTTCTGTAGATGCTTTTCTCCATGAATGGGATGACAAGCCTCCAGGGGATGGGAACACACATAGGTGTGTGTGTATACATACACAGGCACATATATGTGCGCTGCCCGGACCATGTGCACCTGCTGACAGGAGCCTGTGCTGGCAGCTGCCATGAGGGCACGAGTGGTGCTCAGCTCTGTTTCCTTCCTCCCAGTGGCTGTCACTCCAGGCTAGGGGGACATGAAGAGTCTGACAGAAGAAGGGATTAAAATCTAACCTTGCCAAATGTGGGAGGGAAAAACCCTGGTCTCACACAGAATGCCAACTTCATCCCAAAAACAGAGGGATAGGATGGGGAGCTGAAAATGTGGGTTGATTAGAAAAGCAGACCTTAATTTTGAAAGGTGAATTGCCAGCCCTCCTCCACCATTTGCTGCTTCTTTACAAGCTGTTTTGTGCTCGGGTATGTACCATCTGTAAGGCCAGGCTGAGATTTGGTGTAAATGGTATAGGTCGCTTAAAGCTAGATCAGAATTGCATCTGTGAGGGATGGGCCTGAAATGCTTGGGGTGAGAAGTAGCCCAGTTTCTTTGAAAAACAGCTTTTATGGACTTTTCCAGTTTTGTTTTCTGCATAAATTCGAGGAGCTGTTTCTTTTTCAAGGCATTGCATCATATGGACCACAGCAACTGTAAAGCTGGGATTTCTGCAGGTCCAAACTGCAGAGGTGCTGTTGGCAGTTATGACCCAAGGAGCTATTGCACTTTTAATTCTGGTACATGCAGATGAGGCTTTTGTGCTACCTAGCGCTCCTGGGAGAGCATTCTGGCTTCACACCCAGCTTGTCTGACCCCACCTGCTTACACCACCTCTGAATTTGGCTCTCGGCTCTTAGTTTGTGCCTGCGTTTTTGTAGTATCCAAGCTGCACTATTTTTCTTGTATCCCAAGAGCACTGAATAAAAGCACCTAAATATACTCTCTGCTCTCTTTTTCTAAAGAAGAGGTTGAATGAGTCTCTTGCAAACAATTTTGTTTCTTTCATTTAAAAGAACAGCCTCCGCCCCCAGCCTGAGCTAAAGCACAGCATTTATCTTTTGTCATTCCTTTTTTTTCCTGTGGATTTTATCCTGGCAGCTGAGAACGAACAGTCTTCAAAGACTCTGAAGGTGCGCGGGAACTGCAGGAACGGTGGACGTCGATGGAACCTCTTCAAGCCTGGAGCTGAGAAGCTGCAAATCAGTAGGGTAAGGTGTTGTTTGAAATATGCCTCTGCCTGCTTCAGGGGTAGTATTTACCTCCTGCATGTTTAGCCTCGGAAACTAACAATATGCTTTACTAACAGCTTCCTGAATCTGTGGTTCCTTCAGCCACAGATGGGGATTTTTTTTGTTATTAGAGTTATTTTGTAGCAATAAAAGAATGGGTGCGTTATCCTTCCCCCCGGATTAGTTTGCCTTCAATGTATATCGAAGGCTTTATGGTACAACGGAGGCATTGGGCCTCCCATTTCTTTGGCTGAGTGTTCCTTGCAGGTGGAGGAAACTGTGTGACATTTCAGATCGCGTATAGATTTGCTCTGTGTTTTTGATGATTTTGTTTTTCTTCTTTCCCTTTTTAACCATGTGTCCTTTGGGTTTGGTACTGCTACCAGCACTGTCCCTGTGACAAATTCATGTCACTGATTCTTTCCCAAAGTGTTTTGCAAATGTAGGCACAATCCACTTTGTTCTTTTTTTGTGAGTGATGCTTCTAGCGGGGGAAGTTAAAGCTGTTGTGGGCCTGGGGATGTCCATGTCTTTCTCTGGGAAAAATTCAGAAAAGATGGCAAAAATTGTAGCATTCATCTGATACGTTTCCTTGCTTGGTGGGGGGTTGTTTTTCATCTATGCTACGCTGTGCATTTGAAGTCAGGAGATTTTGGTTATTCCATGGTCTTGTTTTGGATTTGTATTACTTGTGAGTCTTGTATCACAGGTACCCAACATATAAGACTCTGAGTTGTCAAAAAAACAACAGATTTGCTAGCTGGCAACTAACGTGATACAAGGAGAGTTTTCTAGTGAATAGGGCAGAAGAGGTTTAGCCCTTGTTGTTCCTCTAGGGCAGACAAACAAAGGATGATCTGGGAGCCAGGAATTTCCCTGCTGGAATCGAGGGGGAACTGACCTTCTGCAGTTGTGTCTCTGTGGCTCTTTCCCTCCCCGTTAATGTCCTTCCTTACCAGTCCGTTATTGTATTCATTTTCCCTTTGATATTTGATGAACTGCCTTCCTGAGATGTGATTTCCAGGGAGGACCTGGCCTCTGTGTCTGTTTTTCCATCATGGAAGCAGTAAATTGGCAGTGAGACTGACTTCTCCAGCCTGCTTGCGTTGGGTGTTGGCTTCCAGGGAACACGTGTAGGGATGGACCACTGGTATTTCAGTCACTTGTGACTTTCTGGAATGCCATCTTGCATCACTTCTGTTTTCTTTTCTGATTTTTTTGTGGGCTGAGATACAAGCCAGAGGATAGATAGACAAGGAGTTCAGCCCTTCCTTTTCTCTCCCTTCCCTTTGGGTCGTACCTTGTTTCCCAGACATAAACTGCTTCTTTCAACTCAGGAAGGCTGTTTTGGTTATAGGCATGCTGAACATCTAAGCTCCTGGAAGATAAAATCATCCAAATTCAATAGAGCTGTTTGTCCTCAGGGCCAGAATAAAGGCAGGCAACTGAAGAGTTGCTGTTACAGCAGTGAAGTATCCTGTTGCACAGTATGCAAGCCCTACCTCGGAATATCATCAGGTGTGTTATTCATTTCAGGACCTGGTGCTGACCAGTGCATGGATATGTTTGGTCTACCTTAATTAAACACTTTCTTAATCTCTTAAGAGGAGCCATATGTTTTGCAGCCTTCATAGCTGTCCTTCAGGCCCTGCTTGGAAACCAGGGTGCTATTCTGTTTTGACACAGTACTGAATGCATGAGAAACAAGGTGGTCTGTGTCCTGAGTCATCTCAATAAAAACGGACCTGTTTCTGATTGCAAATAGAGCCTGACATTAGAGCACCCTTACAAAGGCAGCGGAAAACTGAAACTTCAGCAAACCAAAAATACTGCTGAAGTTTGGGAAGGGTTAGTTAAGAAACTTTGCTTCTCCGGTGGTAATATCTAGGAAGGATGTGGAACTGGAAAGTGAAATAAGGTCTGAATAAGACCTGTGTGTGACGTTTGGCTCAGACACAGGTATGCCAAAGACCCGTGCATTACTGGGACAGAGAATGGGGTTTGGGTGCTGATCAAGATGCCCTCAGAGACTTGTTCAGCCCTGCCATTAGGCAGCTTGTTGCTCAGCCTGAATTATGGCGAACAGACAGGTGTGAAACCTGTGCTGGGGTTTATAAATCAGAGGTACTGTGTTAAGTGCTGCAAGAGTAGGATGTATAAATGTGGCTTACAATAGCAGTGCTGGAAAATTCATCTGTCGCCTCTGCCCCAAGCTGAGTGAAGATCTACAGATCTGTAAATCACCTCTTTGCCAGAAAGGAATTTCTTCTTGGCAAGATTTATAAATTTGAGGTAAGATTTGTGGGCTTGGGTATCTCTTGTCAGGTGCATTCATTGACAACTGATGACCAGTCAGAGGGCAGAGCTAGCAGAGAAAGGAGTGAGTGATACTTCCAAACAAGAGGCTGGGCTTCTGCAGAAACAATGCCTGTTTTCCATCTTGAATGGGAATGTGTGAGGTGGAGAGGGCAAGAGGAGACTGGCAAAGCATTGGGCTTGTCTTAGTGGCATTGGTGCCATCTTGGCCCTTGGAGAGATGTGGGTGGTTGTGCAAAAAGAGCATTGGTATCACTACATGTCATTCAAAAATGTGGAGCTGTTGATGGGCAACTGCCTTGTGAACCCTCGGAGGCTGCTCATTCGTTGCTCTGTGCAATGTGCAGATTTTGGCAAAAAACATTCCCTTCCCCTTCCCTTCCTCTCTTTTTCTCTTTTTCTCTTCTTCTCTTTCTCTTTTTCCTTTTTTCCTTGGTAGAGTTGTATGTGTGATTTAGAAATGGCATCTCTTAACTACCTGCTAACCCAGAAGTCTGAGGGCTTCTCTGGGCTGAGAGGCTGATCCTAAGCCCAAGGAGGAATCCCCCTTGTTAAGACCACTGTTTGTCACTGTTGTTTGTCACATCTGGTAACAGAGTCCATCATTTTGCAGCTGGTTGCATCTTAATCCATCTGTTTAGACAGCAGGGATGGCAAAATGCAGTTGCAGAAGTAAGTGGTGGTAGCAGGAAAGGAGAGAAGGGCAAGCGTCCAATCCTGTGGTCTCTCTCATCTTCATCCTAGAAATGCACATGTGCATGCACAAACCTGTGTTTTTTCTTACTGCTTGTGTCTCTCTTCTCCTATCAGTCATGCCCAAGCTGTCCTAACAAGTGTGCGTTTGCAAGTCTGGGCACAAGCTTTAGAAATCTTCTATGGAGTAGGTAAGGTTTATTGTTCCCACTTTGTAGGTGGGAATAAGAAAACTGAAGCACTAGAGGGTGGTACATTGTCGTGGTTTAACCCCAGCCAGCAACTAAGCACCACGCAGCCGCTCACTCACTCCCCCCCCATCCAGTGGGATGGGGGAGAAAATCGGGAAAAGAAGTAAAACTCCTGGGTTGAGATAAGAACGGTTTAATAGAACAGAAAAGAAGAAACTAATAATGATAATGATAACACTAATAAAATGACAACAGTAGTAATAAAAGGATTGAAATGTACAAATGATGCGCAGGGCAATTGCCCCCCCCCCGCCGACCGACACCCAGCCAGTCCCCGAGCGGCGATTCCCTGCCCCCCCACTTCCCAGTTCCTATACTAGATGGGACGTCACATGGTATGGAATACCCCTTTGGCCACTTTGGGTCGGGTGCCCTGGCTGGGCATGAGAAGCTGAAAAACCCTTGACTATAGTCTAAACACTACTGAGCAACAACTGAAAACATCAGTGTTATCAACATTCTTCACATACTGAACTCAAAACATAGCACTGTACCAGCTACTAGGAAGACAGTTAACTCTATCCCAGCTGAAACCAGGACATACATGTAGAACCATGCAATAATTTTTGTTATTTCTGTCCTAATTTCAAGAAGCAGGGAATAAAGAAAATAGGGTTAAACTGAGTCAACTTTTAAAAGCTTTCAGTGTTTTGGGGTTTGTTTGTTTGTTTGGTTTTTTCCAGAAGTACACTTAGCCTGGAAAAAACTCTGAATTGAAACAGTTTATGTGCAAAGCATTTTGTTTTAGCACTTAGGTCATTTAGAGCCTTTGCTTTTATGGGAACAGTTTGGCACAGTCAAGACCAACTTGCATGGGACCTCAAGGTGCCCAAAACAACTGCAGGCTTTGCTGCAGCAGGCAGCTGAAATGCCAAAGAGTAACCTGAAAGGCTGCCCTAGCTCTGATGGGGCCCTCGGCATCTATCATGCCTCTGTGATTTACCTTCAGGCAGGTCCTGCCAGCTGGGACGTGGCTGATCCCTGGGGACAATGGACAAGGGGAGAAATATGTTACTTTCTCCAGCCCCAGAGCAATTCTGGGAGATGTTTTATGGTCTGGATGGCAGAAGCAGAGAATGATAGTCCCATCCTGGACTGGCTTCATTCTGATCCCAATCACTGGCCTCTGCTGCTATTTATGAAGGGACTTGTTGCATCTAGTTAGCTGTCCAGTCTAAGCTGTCTCAGCTCTTTCCAGAGACAAATGCTGTGCTGATATACTCCAGAAGGAGATTCAGCCCATGTTAAAATTGAAACCATCCTCTCCTCATGTGGAGTCATGTGTGTGTTGGTTCTCTGTAGCCTACCTGTGACTAGAGATTTAATTTTTAGCCTTTAACTTAGCAAAGATGACTGCAAACATTCCTGTTCTCTGCTCCTTTTCCCCCTTCCTGTCTTGTGTGCTCTTGTACAAGGGACTAAAGCCCAGATTTATATGCTGGAGGGAGCCACTGTCTAATTAGTTAGAATGGACACTTTGCATGAGAGCCAGCTTCTTTGACATCCCCTTATACTAATAATAGGCAGTACTGCTGTGCAAAGGTGTTGAATATTCACAAAAACCCCACCAACCTAGTCTGTCTTTTCTCTTAAGTCATGAGCTATTTTCAGAGGCTGGTGGGGGGTTGTCATTGCAATGACAGTGGATGTGCAAGTCCACAGCTCCCCAAAGCTAATTCCCCACTGGCGTGTTTATGAGGAATAGGAAATTCAAACAACGTGCAGCCTTCGAGAGAACAGAGTGAAGGGAAAGTTGATTTGGGTCCTCTCTTGCTCACACTGTGCTGCAATGAATAGGGAATGCTGCTTGATATTCAGTACCAGCTCTCCTGCTTTCT
This sequence comes from Haliaeetus leucocephalus, assembly GCF_000737465.1. Classification (NCBI taxonomy): domain Eukaryota; kingdom Metazoa; phylum Chordata; class Aves; order Accipitriformes; family Accipitridae; genus Haliaeetus; species Haliaeetus leucocephalus. Next base: position 10,531,387 of record NW_010972698.1, on the reverse strand, counting down.
ATTTTTATCTTCTAGCATAATGCTGAGTGAGCATTTTGTTTAGTGGGGTTATTTTTTTTCCTATTTGAAATGTGTCCTGCACCATGTTTCTCTTGCCTTGCTACTTGGGGGAGGAAGGGGGTGTGGCACAGATTGTGGACTGCTGCATTCTGATACGTGAGCTGTATGTAATCGTAGTCATTTTTTAGTCCTTCTGTCCATGTGAATAGGCTGATAGAAAAGCATACTCCTGTGGCTTTCCTGGTGCTAATTAGTTTAAATATCAGTGTGCTAGTTACGAGAGGTTTATATGCATGTATGGAGGGCTGCCAGGAAAATACATCCTCTTTGAATCTCTCTTCCCTCATTTTAAACATTCAGTACTTCTGCTGGCAGGGTATGTCTGATCTGTATATTTTTGGGGGGTTTGTTTTATATGTTGGTAAACCTATTATGCTGCTTTACTTAGCAGTGCTCTGAAATCTTTATATAGTTTTTTCCGTTGTTTTCTTCCATGAAACCACTCTTAGCCATTTATAAATGGTTTTTGCAAGTTCTGAAAAACTCTCTCTGTGCAGTATTGTTAAATAAAATGAATAAATTTGGCTTGCTCATTCAAGAAGGAAACAGCAATTCAGTCCAGGCTGACAGATCCTGATGCCCCTGTCTCAGAGCCTCGTAACTCCAACGCTGTTATATGGTCCCCATCTGTTTGTGTGAAGAGTGCTCAGCAAGGACCTCTGAATTAGTGGGGTGTGCAGCAGTGGGCAGCCTTTTAAGCACCTGAGGTCTGATGTGTCTAATCTGGTTTAGTTTATCAACTGGTCAGAGCATGGAGAACATTGAATGAATGTGTATGGTCTCTGGTGAACTCTAGGTCATCCCTAAAACCATTTGCATCCATTTCGCATGAACGGACCGTGCTTTAAACTTGCTCCCCAGTGACTGTGATGAATATTAGTGCAAAATACACTTCAGGATTCCTAGTACCAGAAGTGAGCAGTACTTACAAACTTACCATGCTCTGGTTATTTTGTCTTGCTTGGAAATAACATTTAAGAGTGCTGTGTTTTTGTACAGAGTCGTGCTGGGGGGACGTAACTAACAGTACCATAGCATGAGTGTTGCTCCACCACACCTGGGTACAGCCAGGGCTTCAGTGAGTGTGAATCCTTACAGGAAGGAGAAGCTTGAAATGACAAAATGGTGAACTTTGAGTTGTGGGTTTCTGTTCTGAGAAGCACAAGAGAGAGATTTGAAGTTCCAGACTTAGAAGAGGTTCTGAGCTGTTTACAGGTTACATGTAAGCCTATATTAAGAAGAATCTCAGCTTGCAGTTCATGATGGTCTTTATAGTGCAATTGGACCTTGGGGTGTTTTCTGTGCAACTGCAGGTGGTAGGTACTGCATCCTACATAGTATTAAATGCATGTATAATGGTGACTGTACATAATCACCTCTTCTATAGTTCAAATTAAGCTCTCTATCCTCATCTTAAATATCAGTTTAGAATGGATCCTTTTCCCTGTTGCTCAGTAGTTCTACCTTGATTGCTCTGCTTCAACTCATTACTCAGCTCTGTCACTGTGTTTCACTCTGGGATATGGTTTATACAAAAGAAGCTTTAATGTAAACTCAATTTGTGTTGCATTGCTAAAACCTTAATGACATTTTGCTTGGCAGCAGTATATACTCTGTGTGGTTTGCCCTTCCCTAGTGCACTATGTTCTCAATAAACTAAAGTCCATGGTAGGTGTAGCATGAAAAATCTCTGAGTAAATATTGGAACAAATGCTTTTGTAGTGCTTCCTAAGCTCTGGCTGCATTTGTGATTGAAGGCCACTGCAGTGTCACCAGTATTTAGCTGAAAAAGAGCTAAATTTGGGAGGGAAAGGCGAAAGCACAGGTCATAGCTTCAAAATCTCTTCTGTAGCTGCTGAGATGTGATTCTGAGATGCATCTTCCATACAAAAGTGCTGCTGATGTGACTGGCTAGGTGAATACATCCAGAAACTCATCAAGGGATGAAGGGGAAGCAGTTACCATGTGTGTGGCTCCCTGTAATCTCAGAGATGAGGTCCGAAGCGCTTCACTGCATCATCAGACTGACATAGCCAAGGGCAATTCCCTTTCGGCTGCTGTGATGGAGAGCTGCAGTGTGGAGGTGGGAGGGCTGTCCTCTTCCTGTGGTGTTGTGAGCTCTGTGCAATTCCACGCTGTGTCCAAAGCTCTTGATCTGTTTCCGTTGACGCCCTGGAAAGAACATCTGGGATCATCCCCTCTGCTCCTTTCCCCCACCTGTGCTAATCTGATGATACTCATGTAATGTGGAGGGGATACATTAATAAAAAACAAATACAGCGCACCTAGCCACACTGCTGTGATGCTTTGACTGGCATGTGAAAATCTGGGGTTACAAGGAAGGTGCTGTTGCTTTGGCTGGATTTTGCTCTGTGTTTTGAAATTAGGAAGCTGAAGTAGGGTTTGGGTGACAAGCTGCCGCTACCTAATACTGCAGGTAGGAATAGAGGTCTAATTTTGTCCCTGTTTTTTTCCTACAGAATTACAGTGGTTTTCATACCTGAATTAAACTGAGGACTTTAACCCAGCACTGTGCTTGTACTTGGAGAATGAGGAGTATAAAATTAACAGGACGAGAAGCTGCAAAAGGAACTTGGGCATTATATTAGTGAAATCACATGGCCTGCAATGAGCTCCTCAATGAATCAGGGAAAACTTCATCTCTTAATGGACTGCACAGAATATAGAGAATAATTCCCCTAATAAATCTCCTTCAGTCTCTAATATCTAGGGAAATATATTATCCTGTTGTCCAAAAACCTTGAGAGATCAGTCTTATCTGAACAAGAATAGACATTTCATGTTAGCTCTGTCTGGTGTGATAGGGTCAGCGGTTGCATTACTGTGCCACTGGAAAAAAGATGGAATAACAGCTGGTTGCAGTACTGCTGTTACCAGTGTTAAATACCGTTTGCTATCATAATACCAAGAAAGACTACATCAGCAGGGTGCATTGCAGTATCCTTTGAAGAGTGGGGGAGGCTGCAGAGCCTGAACCACCATGAGCTGGCATCAGAGAAACCACCCCCTTGTCAGGGACACAGCACAGAGACTGTGGCCATTGGGGACCACCTTTGGAGGGGTCTTTGGCCACTGGCCTTGAACCACTCTCGCCCTCAGCAGTGGATTTAAGTTACGCTGAATGGAGAGCTGCTTGGGCATTGGTCGCTTCACAGATGAAGATGTGTTTTCCTGCAAATCTACATGCTAACAAAATGTTGTCTTTTTCAGTTCTGCTTGTCTGCTCTTTCGTTGTGTGGTGGTGTCAAATGTAGGGTTTCTTCCCAGTGATGCTATATATGATTTGGTAAGTGAGAGAAAGGAAAGCAAAATAATTGCTGCAAGCCAGAAAAGGCCTGCTGTAAACCGCAGCTGTAGTGGGATGCCCAAGAAGCAGAATCCTCCAAGAGAGATGAGTCAGTACTGAATGATTCCCCTTTACACTCCTCCTCATACAAGAACTTGCATATCTAAAAGCAGAAATAACTCCACCACTGTCCTTTGTATGACGGGTGCTCCTTAGCTCTCTGCCTCTTGACATGCTTCCAAATTTTTAGGTGAGTTTAGCTTTGCCTGGAGAAACAAACAGGTCCCACTGCAGCCAGGCAATGATTTGTGACTGCCTTGTAAAGGGGACTCACTATGCTGAAGGGGTACTTGGTGTCTCTGAGATATTTAGATGTGGAAGTGGTATGTCAAATCAGCATCCGCATAATGCTGTGGAAGGGACTGAGCAGAATAGCGAGCAGCATGTTGCCAAGCAGTGACAGGGCTGCCTTGTTGCAGCTGTCTCTCGGGCACTTAAATGGGCTGCAGTCAGGTGATATCCTCTAGAAAGCGGGAAAACAAAGAGAGGAAGGTAAATTAAAGCTTTGCAAGACTTCACCATAGCAGTGATGCACTCGGATGTCTTGGCAATGATGTCTGTGTTCCTGGAATTGCACAGGGCAATGCTGACAGAAGCTGTCTTGTGGGATTGCCTTTGTCTTGTGAGTGTTGACTCCCAGATGTTCAGCTGTGTGGGCCGCTGCTGACTTGAGCACCTCTGGGAAATTTCCACTGTCTTTGCAGTACGACAGACCTGGGCTCTGCACTGTGAAGCTTTCAGTTCCACAGCGATTCCATGAAATGGTTAAGAAGCTAATGCAGTCTTTTGCAAACAGGTATGTTATTTTGCCTCCATCAAGCCTGCTGAAGAGTGTACTGTTAGGTGTTTTCCCTGTAATTGCACTGTGTGGTGCTTGCTGTGTAAGTCCCCCGCTGAAATACAACACAGCACAATCGGCCAGCCAACGCCATGAGCAAAGCTCCCAGGATGTGTTGTTTCAGTGCAGGGTAAGAAAGATGTTTCTAGACTCTCCTTCCATCTCTGGCAGCTCAGTGATTTGTGCAGGTGAGAAATTTCTTCCTAGAGATGAGGAGGGAGAGCTATTCCCCACCACAGTCTCTGTCCCTTCTCTTTACTGTGGCCAGGGTTTGTAAGGGATTGAGCTGCTCGTGGTCTTGTGTTATTTATCCGCGTGACTTCACTGGAGCCAATGAGTATGTAAAGTGATATGCCTCAAGCCCTTTTAATGTTGGGTGCAGGGGTGGGTAAGGGTGAGGGATGAGAGAGAAAGATAGTGAAGGGAGATGTCTCAAGTATAAACTGAGCAATAATTCTGCCCAAATATGAAGTTCTTGCTCAGGCAACATCATCCTGGGAGGCAAAGCTTTGGTTGGGAGTGAAGTAAGAACCTGAAGCACTGGTACTTTCAAAACAAGGACGTACTGAAACAAAAATTGTCAATTCTGCTGGCTCAGTCAACTGTGCAGATCAGGAATATGTTCAGTCCCACCTCTACAGCATTTTGCAGTGACAAAGTTGTTATAGAAATGGATTTTGTCCATCTTTCACCAGTAGTTGGGGACTGGACAAGAAGAACCAGTGGTTGGATCTTTTTGTACACATGATTTATTTCCCTACATTCTTTATTAGAGCCATCTCTTTCTCTTCTAAGATACCTCACTTTTATTTTTAACACTGGACAAATATCAAATATTCCTCAAGAGAGATCTGTGATTACAGCTCAGTTTTGACAGTTGAGAATAGTCCAACTGACATATTCGCTTCATCTGAAATGCTGCTATTTTGAGCTCTGCTTTTGTTTTTAACCATCAGTGATAAGTTTGCATTTCCTATGAATGATATTTTGGATTGACGTGAGTTGTTACAAATCAGGTCTGCGGTGGATCTGGCTGCAGAGTTTAAAACTCCACTGTGTAAAATGGTTATCTTCCTGTGTGAGTTTTGTTCTGTCTTTTCTGTTTCGATACTCTTTCACCCAAAACAGAGCAGAATCAAATCCCCACATCCCAGCTGGTTGTGACTAAATTATTTGGTTTACATCTTGCTGAAGCATCTTATAAGTGCCTCTGCAGAAAGACTTTTTTCCTCTTTTTTTTTTTTTTTTTTTGGCCTTAAGATAAAGGCAAGCCAAACTTTACAGGCATTTCTTTGCGAATCGGACATTTTCCAGCTATTATTTTGCAAACTATTAGAGCGGCAGATCATGAGGTGGGAACCCAGTTATGCAAACAAAGCCACGTCATTCTTGGCCAAAAATAGCTTCAGTACATGTGCATTAAGGTGGAAATGAAGGCCTTTGGTGTACATACAGCAAACAGCGATGGGAGGGAGGCGAGAGGGGAAGCTGTAGATTTGAGGGCTTTGAGAGATGGCACTCTGTTCCCAGGGGTGTTAATAATTTTTACCATCCAGGTCCCACACAGAGCATGAAGAAATACTGGAGAATAGTTAAAAAATGTTTTCTTCCCTTTTCTTCCTCAGTCCATCTCTAGCACAGTGAAAGCCTGTTCATTTCTGCAGTTTTGTGTGATTCTTAGATAGCCTGTCTGTTCCTTGCTGTGGGAGATGGTTTCACATCTCATTGTGGAGATGTTTCCTTTGCTACCTTGGCTTAAGTCTTCATCTGTTTTCATTTCAGCCTCATTAAGCACTGCAGTGCCCTAAATAATTTTGAGATCACCCTACCAGCTATTTGCTGTGTACTTATGGACATGCTGCCTGTTAAATTTACTGGGTATTTGCAGCAGGGATGTGGTCCGGCTTCCTTTAGTATGCTGCATGTTACTCTCCACCAGGCTTAAAATAAACTTTTTTCTTTCTTCTGTAATACACTGAGCTCCCTTTGCAGTGATATGTTTAATTGCAGTTTGTTATCTAGCTGTTAGGAGATCATACAATGTTTCTGGCCCAAGATACAGTTTTGGATAAATAGAGGAGATAAAGTAGGAACTCAGGTATGGAAAATGCAGCTTGTAGTTGTGCAGATGTAGTTTCCATTGGATTAAAGCCTCCTTTTTATGAAGACTTGCAATTTCTTATCTCACAATACTTTTCTGGGATGAGTCGAAAGGGGCCTATAAAGTTGAACAAAAGCTTGCCATCTTCTGTTATGGGCAAAGCAATTCCCAGGCACTGTTCATTACCTATTCCTCACAGACGTTTTTTTGTCTCAATTAGAAATCTTGTTCAAATTACCTCTATATTCATCCAGAATTGCGAGTGCCTATCAGAATATCTTACTTAATGTGTTCAAATAGGAGGTCTCTATTCCTGCTCCTCCTCTTTCCAAAGATATATATAAACTTCTCCTGCAAAAACTTCCAAGCACAGATTTTTATTGTTTAGGTCCCCCCTCCAAGTTTTGTTATAGGTGTCTGTTTCAGGCATTAGGATGCTTTGCCTCTTCCAAACTTGAGTGTTTTCCAAACAGGATTCCCATACATGTTGCTGTTTAGGTTGTGCCTGTTGAGTATTGCTGTATTCTGAAACAGCTGACCTCAGCTGAACATCAGCATGCACAGCTACACAGAAAGGGGAGATTAGTGCTGATTTATTGGTGTGTCAATTAAATTAGAGCACTAGGATTCTCACTGCATGGCTGAGAGGTTAAGTATTGTGGTGACAGCAAAAGATCAGCTTTTTTAAATGTAACTGCTTATTTCTATACATTTATGTTTAATTAAAATATTCCTACATCCTGCACTCTTCAACATTAATTCTGAGATTTATTTTGAACCATTGCCAGGGGAATACATTGTTATGGCATCCTCTTTCCACATCTATTAGCAGGAAGAGGATAATTGAGGAAATCTCACACAGATTTAATTGGGGACTGAGGGCAGGAGCAGGGAGGGGGAGAAACACAACACAGAAGTAGGTCAGAAGTTTGGCGGTGGATAACTCTTGCTTGACACTGAGCAGTTGAGCTGAGCGGCGCTGTTGTAGGCAGCTGTGGGTCTACTGTGATTTTGGGGTTAACCAGGTAATTGGTGGTGGTGCGAAAGGAGTTGCCTCCCATATAGCTTATATAATGTGCCGCATATAGGCCGGTGCAGGTCCAGGTCATCTCCATGGCACAGAGCATGGTACAGCCACCTCTGTGGGAGTTGTAAGGGCGGGCGGTGATCCCTCGTGGCTTTGTACAGAATGGGTAAGGAAACGGGGGTGGTTGAGAGCAGTTCAGCCTGGTTTGGGGGCAGGCTTCACGCAATTTTAAGCTCTAGTCAGGAAGGCAGGCATTGCACTCTGTTTTGCAGCCGTCTGCGACATGCTGGGAAGCAGCGGCCTTGCAAGGATGAGCTCTGGGCCTTGCAGGCAATGTGTACTTCCTTTGCACCCTGTCAGCCCCTCCACGTGCTCTGTAGAGCCACAGCTCTTGTGCTGGCAGCAACGCCTCTGCAGCTTCTGAGGCAGGGTCAGGATATTCTTCCAATTATTATTTCATTATTTGCTTTTTTGCCTGATGTGGCTGCAACACGTGTCACTGTTCTGCAAATCTGCATTAGGCGTTCTTTCGCTGATGACGCTTCTGCTGTCTGGTTAGATCCCCATGCTAAACTCTGGATGCACAATGCAGATGCCTAAGCAGGCCACATTCAAAAACCTCCTGAAGCTGCAGTCTTTTGGTCAGGGCTCTAAAAATGTGCTGATTTTCTTTGGGACGCTGCTCTGTCTTCTGGACCCTTAGTCTGGTGGCTTCTCCATCCAGCTTTTAGACTGTAAGGTCCCACTGCACTGCAAGCCTTGGGTCTATACTTTGGACTTTCTGTTCTGTGCCTAGACAGTCCCTAAAGCAAACCTGTACCACGTATGGCCCATGGGCTGGGCTGCACCCCCAAAGCATGTTCCTGCCCACTGCAGGAGACTGACACACCAGCATGACTGTCAACATGCATCAAGAACTGACTTGGGATGCATGGATACGACATCCTGTAACCAGCAGCATATGGGGTTACCTGGGCGTTGAGGGTACCTCCTTCGGTATACTGTGAAACGTGGTGTGATGATGTGGCAGGCAGAAGCAGTAGAGGAGAAAAAACCCACAGTGCTCATGACTGCCAGGCTTTTTAATAGCTCCTTTGTGGTCTTTAACAGCCCACCCCACGTGCTGCCAGGGTGGTGTGGGCTAGGGGGGGTTAGCTCTTCTATACAGCCATGAGATAAACAGAGATAATGACAGTAAATTGTCCTAGTCTTTAATATCATCTTCCTGACTCAGTGTGGGATACTGGAAAACTCATAGCTTTGCTGTGCTTTGGCATCCCCATCCCTAGAAGGGGGAGGAGCATAGTGCTGGCAGTATTGCGAGACTATCACATCCCCCTTTTTTGGGTGAGAGAGATGTTGGGTATCAAAATGTTTAATTTGGTTTTATGCTGCTGGGATTGCAGTGCTCAGTGCAGTTGTGTCCCTTAGGATTTTTTTGCGACTTGAGGGAAGTACAGCACTGTTGCGCTGGGGGAAAGCCAGTAGTGTTGGTGTGCAGCACGAACTCTGGATTTGCTGGCTGGGATTGCTGTGTCCAGGGATGCTCAGGGTTAATGAGCAGAAAGAGGCTGCTGCAGGATTGCCTGTGGAGTTGCTCAGCGCCTGGGAGAAGAGGATGAAAACTGCGTGCCAGATGGCAGTGGGCTGCCTGGGGTGGTGCAGTGACGACCAGGAACAGAACTGGGTGCACTTTGCTCATTGTCTCCCAAAACTGGAGCTGGGCAAAGTCCGCGGCTGGTGCCTTTCACAGGCCTAGCCCGCTGCTGCAAGCCCTGTGGTTTAGCTCCAAGCTGGGAGCAAAACTGCTGGAGCGAGAGATGCCCGTGCTGTGCGTTTGTTGTTGAATATAGCTCTTGGCCCCCGGTCGGGACTGAGTCTGTTGTTCTGAGCTTGTGCAAACAGTAAGAAGCAGTGTTTGCCCTAAAGAGCCCACAATGCAAACACAGACAGACACTTTCTAATAGACAAAGCAAAAGAAGAGAAGGGCTTTAATTACAAATCTTGCTGTTGAATATTTTCACTGGGTTTCCCGAAAGCCTCTTCCACCAGCAATGCCAACCTGAAGCATCAACAAATACGGTTCTGGCTTAGAAACTGATGTAATTAAGAAATACAAACACACAGAAAAGTGCGGGAGTTATTTGCCTCTGTTTTTTGAGCCTTGAGGGAGTCTCTTCTCAAGCTTTTTTATCTCACACAGAGCAGAAACTTTTTCAGCTTGTATTTAAAAAAAAAAAAAAAAATATTCTCATGATAGCAGCAGGTCACAGACTGTTTCTCAGGCTGCAATATAGGGCAAACCCCTCCTTGCCACTCGGGGCTTTCGCTACCATACCTTACTGCCAAGGTTTTTGGGTTTCTTTCCTCATTACTGCTTTCTAGGACTCTCCCCCCTGTTGAAGCGTTGTACTGTGGGTGCTGTTGCGGTGGTTAACCTGTGTATTTTCTCTGGGATGAGTCTTTCTTTCCAGCTACCAGTTGGAAAGCCCACTGGGGCTGCAGATGCGTCGGCTTGTATGGGAACAGAATGTACAAAAAATACAGTCCTCAAGGACGTGGCTTTGTGTACTACAGTGGCTGATGTCAGAGGATGGAAAAGGTCTTGTTTTCTCCGGAAATCTTTATTCTTAATGTGCATTCGAGAGAGAGAGGCAAAAAAGTGTGTTCTACTAAACCTAAGTTAAGAAGCTTGTTCAATTTTTAAACAGTTACATAAAGCCATCAAAGTCTGACAGGAGATAGATGCAAGTTTGTGCAAAAGAGAAAGGGAAAAAGAAGCTGAAATGGAGTGTTAAAGTTAATTCCCCCAGGCTTACACCTAAAACAGCCTTAACTCACAGATGAACCCACTCCTGCTCTCTCTCTTTTTTTTTTTCTTTTTTCTTTTTTTTCTCCCCTTTCTCATTTTTTCCCCTTTCTTGACAAAGGTCTTCATGTTGCTGAGCTCCTGGCTAAGTGTGAATGCTTCTTATGCTAACACTCTGCTGCTTTTACCAAACTAGCTCTGCGTCCAAATAAGCATTTCTGTGCTACCCTTGGGGAAACAAATTTGTGGACATAAGCAATGGGAATAGGGCTTGTCTGAAACACAGACAGGGATCCTGGACTCCTGCATGTTTCTGCTCCTCAACAGCTAGGTCTATGTGAGATTCCGTTAGCTACTGCAACTGCTAACATTTGGGGTACTCAACAGTACCAAGACTCAAGCCTTGGTGGGGAGCAACTGCTCCTTTGGCCCATGGCTCAAAGCCAGCTAAGCCTCCCCAGAAAGTCTGCCAGTTCCTGATGGTGGCTTTTTCTCAGTGAAAGAAGAAATTGGAAGCTTAGCATAGTGAGCTTGATGCAAGGCTGCCAAGGATCACAACTAACTGCTGGTGAAGAGTGGATGCAGGAGAAATTTGGGACATGTTCATGGGAGTCACGTTATTCCTTCCAAAAGGAAGAAGTAGGGGTAGTCTGCAGGGATAGCATTACGGTCACATTGTGCTGTACGAGTCTTGCAATCAAAAATACACCTATCTGTGGAAGAGCATAAGAGACAGTGAACAGACAGAGTTTTGATGCTGTCTCTGCCTTTACTAGCTTTGATGCACCTGAGGCCAAATCCCTCTTTGGCACTGTGCTGCCAATACACCTATGCTGAACAGTCAGAGGGGCCTGGGCATCTGATCACAACAGCCTCCACTATGACTGTGCAAGATGTTGGAGGAATTCAGTTCATGCCTTTTCTGGGCTGCTGGCTGTAACAGGAAAGGAGTATAAATTTCTTAGGAGCTCAGAGTTGGGAATTCATCTGCTGTCTTTGGGGATTCTGAAACACAGTCATGGAGTTCAGACCTGGGTTTGAGCTCGTATCCTTGTTTGTGTTTTCTTGGCCAGTTGTTTGACTTGAACACTGACATTCCTATCTGAACTCAGAGGTTGATAGGGCACTTTGCCTGCAGTCTTTGGATGCGGTTTCCTGAGCTTCAGTTTTGTTGTTGGTCCTGATGGTGTTTGTCACTCCCTTTGCCAGAAGAGAAGAAATTGGCAAGTGGACTCTGAGCAACTCCTCAGCACCCCCTGACCATTTTCCTCCAGGTACTTTGCAGGTAGCAATTCAGGAGCTGAATGGTGCACTCTTCATTAGATAATAGATATTCAGTAAGGGCTTGTGCTATAGGATCACTGCTCTCTGGATAATGCATAGAGATGTTCCAGGTCTTTGAGTAATATTAATCTATTTATATCTACTACCTAGGTACTAGAAATCCATTATATCTGGTTCTGTCTAGACATGATCAAGGACATACTTTCAACTCCCATTATTTTTCCATAGCATTAATATTCAAGCATGTCTTTGTCTTAAAATGTGTTCTGAAAGCTGTAGTTATTGAGGAAATTAATGAAGACTAAAAAGAAGTCAGAAAGGATGTCATATCACAGAAGTACACATGGAGGGTAGCTGGCATGTCTGCTGTCAGAGTGCTTTCCTCCAATCACCCTGACGACTCTGAGCATGTGTGGCTGAATAGGAAAATGAAACTCAGAAAAGCCATATGATTTCCTCTGGGTCATGGAGGATGGCTATCGTAGAAATGAATAAACTGCTCTTGACTCCCTGAACTTTGTATAGGTTACGATCCTTTTTATTCAGCTCCCGACTTCCTAATATTGTATTCAGTATCGACAATGTAGCTTTGGTTAACCTTAGCATTCACTTTCTTCACATCTGCTGTAAAGGAGATGTTTAGATGAAAATTGCTACCACACCTATCACGGGCATAAAATCAAATCTTCAGGAAATCACAGTTTAATGGTGCTGGTTGGTAGCTGGAAGCCCTGGCTTGCCACTCTTGGGAGACTGGAGCAGAGGTGAATGCCAGGAATCTTTTACTGAATTTTCCTTATATAAGGAAGGTTTTTGTCAGGAATGGATATATCATCTTTCTTATGCACAGCAAGGCTTTGTTCTATGAGAGGCATTCCTAGAGAAAACAGTTGGGAGAAAAAATGCTCAAAATTCAGGTTTGCATAAGTCTGCCCTTTAAAAAATTAGTGGCATTTGAGACTCTGAAGTGCTCTCGTTATCTCTCTAAATTGCACTGTTTCCTTCCTGTGTTTGAGACGTGCCTGAACCTCCTCTGAGCTCTCCACAAGCTGCAGGACGTTGATGTTTACTTTAGGGTACCTGACTTAATGGCATTATCTGTGTCTCACAGCACTGTCTCCAGCCTGAAGGTCTAACCAAAAAAAATCTATTTTCAACACAATCAGAGCACGAAAGCTTCTGTACTCTTTGTGCATCTGAGGAATTGCCCCTGTGTCTGCATGGCAGTGTCCCGAAGGGACTGACTGAGTTGGTAGGACTGTGCTAAAGGTCTTGGTACTGAGAAACTTGCTGTGTAAAGTTTTTTTTCTTTTGCCTTCTTGTCACAGGTTGGGGCAACTTTCGTCCTTTCATGCCCAGATCACTGTGTGCTTTAGAGCTGCCGTGTTGCACTGCTGAGGTAGTTACAGTTCAGGGATAAGTAAAGTGCTTCCCTGCTTTTACAGTGCTGGGGGATTCTTTGGGATGACAGGCACTATATAAATACAAGTAATTGTCATTAGAAAAACTCAGAATATTTCTGCTCATACAGCCTCAGGTAAAGGACTAATAATGAAGATGGGCCACAAGGGAGCCAATTCTTGCATAATTAAATCCATTGGTGTTTGTGTGACAGATGAAACAGAAATATTTGGTTTGCTCGGTGGGGGTACAATCACTGCTCAGTCAAAAATCATGTGGCAGGAAGAGAAAGAAGTGTTTGCAATTACTGTGCCCAGTGTTGGCGTGTCTTAGGGTGAAAGGATGCTGCAGTGGGAGCTGAGGTTGGCTTCAGCCAGGTGTGGAAGGCAGGAGGGCTGTGGATCAGGTGGCTGCAGTGATCTCAGTGGTGGAGAGCACTGGTGTTGACTGATTAGAGAAAACAGGGAGGCTGACCTGCTTTGGTGCATCTCTCCCCTCAACACTCTGAGTTTCTCAGGGATTGAAGAAATTTTTGCAAATGAGCAGCAGAGGAATTTTGATGAAACAGCCACCAAGGAACAAAGCGAAATAAGTTGGTGATGTAACACATATGCAGTGTCTCCTGGTGTTGTGTCTGCCTGATACAGCCTACCACACCTTTCCTGTGCGAATGGTGAAGTGCCGGTATCCTCATCGTAGACATGGATAATGGGGACACTCAGAATTGACCTTTAATTTTTATGTTGAGACATGTAAGCTGGACTTTGTATGAACTTTGGAGAAGGATGTGAGCAAGCCGTTTATCTGAGTGTGAACTGCCAGCAAGATGATGCTTGGAGGGTAACTATGTCTACCTCAGCATCCCTTCTCAATAAACCATATCTCTGCATATCCCTCAGCTTTAATTGCAGACGGCTTTTTGTACTTTCTGGGCAGCTCTTGATGTTCCTGTCCACCTATCTTAATCTGAACCCAGTTTTATGCTGGGTCTGAGCCGGTGCCAGTCAGAACTGTGCTGGGGACACAGCAGTGCTCCCAGGCTCTGACTTTTTACCTGTACAAACCTGCTGTGCAGATCCAACTTTCTGCCTTATCCAAACTTCCCAGTCCTAAGACTGAACCCCGATTTCTGTTTAAAGCATTTTAGTGGCAGCTTCTCAGGTGAGCTATCTCTGTTCTGGATGTGAGAAACCTGGCAGGGCTCCACTTTGTTCCTGAGCTTTCAAAGTAGCATGCCTGAAATAGAAACACTGCACAGGAAGGTCTCTAGTAAAAATTATTTCCAATAGGCAACTCTTGTCTTGGATTATCCCTCTAAGGATTCAGTAAGATTTTGTTCTACTTGGAGGTCATCCCTGCAGGTTCAGTCCTGAGCCTTGTCATGGTGCCACAGGAAGGGGCTCAAACACCCAGCTGGCTGGTGGTGGGAGATTTTTCCCCTGTTAAGGAGCTCCCTGTTTCTCTGCTCCCACCTGAGAAGCAAGGAAGACAGTGCAGCCAAGAAGCAGCATGCAGCAATCCCCAGCGGCTAGATAGTCCCATGGGGCTGTTGCACATCAGCATAATTGAGAGCAGTCCAAAGGATTTCTCCTGTGAATTAGACTGACTTACAGTGACTGCTCAGGGATAGAGAAAAAACCTTCCCTGCGGCACCTCTAAGCCATGCTGGGATCTTAGTGGGCTCCCAGCTGCTTCAGGAGTAGGAGATTGCAGCATTTATAACCTCTGCTGTGCTCAGCAATGGAAGAACAAATTGGAGGTCCCAATGGGACCCATCTCCCACCATTCACCTTGTTTCTGAGGTTTTTGTTAACTGTGTCTAGCTTACAGGTAACATGGGTCTCTCAATGCTGTCTTTGTCTTTCTAGTGCCATTGATACTGTCCTAAAAGTCAGGCTGGCTTTGTGGTTCCTGTGTTTCTACCAGAGTTGGATTTTTGTTTTAATTGAAGTATTTGTCCTTATGGAGACTAACTAGTTACTAAGCTGTGAAGTATCTAGAAAAAGTGCTCATCTTAACTCCTCTGGGCTGTGTCTCTCCAGCTACCAGGTCCTGGCTAGTCCTGGTGATGGTTCTGCCACCACAGTCTCTTCTGCTTTCTTTCAAACCTACAGGTGTCCCAGATGCTGCTCTCTGAATTCTGCCTCTCCATTTGTTTCTTCCTTTCTGTCTTCTTGCTGTTAGAAAGAAAAGGGGTGTGGGGGGAAGCAGTTCTGTGGCCTAAAGGGGTTCCCCAGTCTCTCATAATTGTCAAAGTGTCAGCAATTGTAAAGAGAGTCTAAATGAAATCTCTTGCCTTCCTTTCCTAGTATGGCTCAGCTTATCCATTTTGCCACCTGAACTTACAAGTATCCATCAGTTAGAGGATGGAGATTTGCATAATTAGTGTTTTTGAGGTACCTTCTGAAATGCAGGAGAAGATACTCTTACACATCTCAGCTCTTATCTAATGAGGTGCTGACAAAGAGGTATCCATGGAGACATCCATTATAAGACACTGTTCTGAAATTGGTTCTTTCCAATGCCTGTTAAAATGCCAGAGGGTTTTCTTAAGCATAATTTATACCATTTCTTTGCTCCATTCCTAAACAAAAATAATTATGCCTGAATACGATGAGAACCATCATTTGAAAAATGAGGTTTGCGAGCTCTTATTAAGAAACAGGGATAGGAGTGAATTGGGAGAAAGGTACTGAGTTTTTTAAGGTATCCTACAGGGTATCTGAGCATGGAGAACTACTGCTAAGATGCCAGGACAGAAAGCCTGTAGCCCTCTTGGCTGAAGAGAGGTGCTGAGTATCACTGACCTCTGCGGCATCCTCAGCATCTACCAACTCGCTTCATCTAGATGCCTCAATGGTGCTGGGGTTGACCAAATTCCGCCCATCCAAATGGGTCCATCCAGATTGGTCATGAAGAGGTTTTCCTGGGAGGGGGACACCTAAACATCCTCAAGGGGCTTCCATGACCTCTTTCCGAGGGGATGGAGTGGTGCGGCTGTGAGGTGGCTGCAGTCACTGGCTTATGGTGTTTGCCAGCCTGTTAGAAATTACAGGAAGAGTTTAGGTAGACAGGAAGTAATCCTCTATCTTTGCAGACGTGGAAAACTTAGTGGGGCACATCATTCTCGGGTTTTCAGAGACAGGTGATCACGTCAGTGTTGCAGTGCATGGATTTTCTTTTTAAATTGCCTCTCCTCCTCTTCCTGACATTGCTCCAGTCACAGCACTTTGCACTTGCACAACCCTCTTCAAGTCCTGAAAAAGATGGTTGGGGGAAATTAGGCCTTTCTAATGCAAGAAAGGAGCTGGCAGGGTCAAGCTTCCTGTCACACAGCTCTACATGTGCAGTGGCTTTCCTGCTGTAAGCCTTGAGTTCATACCTTTCTCTGTCCCATGGCTGTGGGCTGGTCAGAGACATCTTTACAGACTCAGCCAGTGTGTTTGTTTATGATTCTACAGCTCATGCATGTGTCTTTGGCTCTGACAGTCTGCACAGCATTTGTATATAAGCATTATCTCTTGTTACAGCAATATGCTATTAAAAAAAAAAAAGGCCCTAACTCCACCCTTTTCCTTGTCTTTCCTCTTTGTTTGCCCTTGCATGGTGAAATAGGAGTTTACAGAATCCTGCCTATCTAACTTGGTTATTTATAGCTTGAAGCTGTTGGGGTTTACTTTTAAGTTCAGCTAATGGGTTATTCTTTGTTGGAGCTGTGAAAAGGATAGGAAAAATCTACAAAATATTAGAAACCAGATTGAAGTGATGATTAAGGTGTGTGCACACTCCTTCTGTGATCTGTTCCTGTATGTACCTGAATACCCATAGTCGTGTGATCATTAAAAAAAAAAAATTTCAATTTCTAAAGCAGGAGGATTCTCCCAAAGGGAAATCTGAACCATGGTTTAGACTGCACTGGCTGACATGTAGAATTCATACTGTGTTGGTTAGTCACGTAAGCCATCTAATTAGAGAGCGCACTCTTGTGACATGGTCCGAAGGCTTTGGCATGGAATTAAGGAGGCTGGAGATGTGCTGCTGGCTGCTTAGGCAGGGCAGAGGTAGTCCCATCACCTCTCTGCACTCTACCTTCTGTACTGCTTCTGCAGAAATCCGTGTGCTGTCAGATCCGCTGAGATGAGTGGTTGAAAGTTTTCTGCAGAAGTATAAAGAAGGTGGGATTAATTGGTCATTATGGAGTTGTAGCATCTCAGTATTTGCAAATTCTGTGCTGGTTTGCCCATAAGGAGGACAATCTTCTTCATGTACATCTGAAGTAAGTGGCTTCTTCAGTTACACGTTCAGAGCACTACTAGATAACTGATTTGAGAATTAGAGTATCCTCTCAAAGAGAGGTCAGAGCATAAAACTTTATCCTTCTCTGTCATCCATGCATCTCTGTTTCGCTAGTGAATTTGAGGATTGCTGGGCAGCCCGCAAGCTGTGGAAACTTGCCGAGCTCCAACAACTGGTGTCTTAGTTCAAGCAGTGGTTTCTGAGCTGTGCTCCATGTGCTGCTTTGAAGGGATCTCTAAACAACAACCAAGAAAAGTGGGTGTAAATAATGGGCAGCTTAAATGAATCTTGGAGTGATCTATTGCCCTGTGCTTCTCTCCCTGGAAATTTGTTGGTGCTCTACAAGCCGATTCGGCTGGATACCACAAGGTTAAGCACTTACAATTGAGCTGACTGCTCAGGCATGGCCATTATGGAGCAGTCCGTCAGCTGTAAAGATCTGGACAAAATTAAACTAACAGCTGCACTCCTTTGGCAATGTTGAGCTTTGCGGGGATTTTCATCAGGATCAGGAAAGAGACAACTCCAGCACCTTTTCTGGGGGTAGTGCATAAAGTGCTTAAGTGACTGCAAGGATGTGTCAGACTGAGAGGGTCTGGCGGTGAAATTAGTATCTGAAGACCAATATTTTTTTTTTTGGTAATTATATCAAAGAAGAGGGAAGAGGGAGAAGAAAAGGCACTTGGCTGTTCAGGAAAAGCAGAAAAGATTTGAGCATCTCAGGGCATTTGAAAGAGACTGGCTTCTCTTTTCTGACAGTCTCCTTTTTAGGACATACTGGAGACATTGGTTTCTGTTATCTGAGCTATCTGAATATTCAAGTTGCTGTGGATAATGCAGACTTAAGTGGAAAAAACAAAAATGCAAAACCAACAACCTTCCACCAGCAGATTTCAGTCTGATATCAGTCTCTAGCTGACACTTACTTTGGATACTGAGAAGGGTTGCAAGGGGGGGAGGAGGGTTGGTGGAGCTGGGTTTGTGCTGAGCAGGGATTATGGAAGCTCAGAGGAACTGCAGCCTCCCAGATCTTTAAATACACTCTGACAAAAATCTCAATGGGGAGCTCCCCCTACGCAAAATCAGTCCCTACCGTCACCTCTCTTCTGCTTCTTCCCTTTCCCATCCCTGCAGATGCTGTGGCTGTGAGGTCTTTGATGTGCAGATACAGTGACGCATGTTTCATTCCCTAATCAGAGCCTGGATAGTTTTGGAATAAGGTGAATATCCAGATTGTACACAATGCCGCAAAGACACGGGGAGGAGGGAGGGCAGGGGTGGCATTGGAGCAGGCAGGAGAGTTCGGGTTTATGTGTCTGAGGGGAAGCAGCAAAATGTCACTGGAGAACCCCTCTAGGTTGGTCCCTTGCTGCTATTGCAGCCCTTTGATTCTCTGGTTGCAATAATTTTCTCCAGGCTTGAGAAGAAAGGACATTGAATGGTGGTTTCCCCCATCCCTGCGGCACTGCCAGCCCAAAGCATTCACAAGTCCTGAGTCAGTCCTCACCACCTACCCCCAAATTATAACGCTGATGGGAAAAATTGCATCTTTGTTTCAAATAGAAATAAAAGGAACATGTTAGTTTTGCATTCTTTGTTTAAACTGGCCTTTGAGCTGGAGCTTTTGTGTTGCGTTTGACTCGTGTATCTCAGTTCTGTGCTCCTCTGCCTCCAGTTTTGCTCATGTTGGACACATGCAGACTGCTGGCACTTGATACAAAGGAATTAAAAACTAACATTTGATGAATCTATGACTTGTAGGTGATTGGTGACTTGAGCCAGGCTTCAAAACCCTTCATACCTTGAGATCCACATGCAGAGATTTGAGTGCTGGCAGAATTCTGCTGGGAGCACCCAGTGCTAATAAAAGGCTTGAGTAACCAAACTGAGATCTCGATTTTGAAGCAAAGAGTTACTGAGGATCTGTGGTTTTGCTTGAGGCCCCTTTATATCTATTATATGGATTAGTCAGAGAAAAGTGTCAAGGCTAGTTGCAATACAAGACAAGGTGCTGTATTTGTCACAGGAATAATCCCACTGTCTTCCTTCAACTTCAATCTGCGGTGGCTTTTTTTTTTTGACCCCGAGGATTGCGACAGAAGTGCTTATTTTGGTGTTATGCTATGTGATATCTTGCAGTGGAAAGGGAGCTCATTGTTTTCTTGCAAATCTGTCTGTAAAGACGCAAGATGTTGGGTTTTTTGACCCTTAGCACTGCTGCTTTCCTGAGCTTATTGCTTCCACAGGACTGTCATGGCATGGACTGTGTGAATGCTCCTTGCCTAGATCTCGAGAGCGTGTGGCTTAGCTCTGAGAGCCTACAGTGGCACAGGAAATGGATTTTCCTTCACTGCTCAGTGCCCTTCTGTATGAACAACTGATGGCTCATCTGTCTCTCACCAGCTCAGCAGCATAGGGTTGGGTTTATGTTACACTTGTGGCTGATGTTAATTTATAACCTCTTTTCTCTCTTCTAGCAGCGTGCTTTAGCTTCTGATTTGGAAATTAAGCTAATAGCATTTCAGGTAATTTAAAGAATCTGTATGTGAGTATATGCCTGGTGGGAATATACAGCAGGTAGTTCCCCATATAAAGAAGGTTAAAGGCCTTTGTGAAAGCTGGAAATTTCCTTTGCTTTCAAAACAGGCTTCTAATCCAAAAATAGCAGCGAGCTGGTAGCTTGGCTTCTCCTTGTTTATTAGCAGCAGATGCTGCTAATAGATGCAGAGGGTTGTCTGGAGGAGCAGTGTGCGCACAGGGCACCAAGGTACCTTGCTGGTTGCTGATCCAAAACAGACACTCATCACAGGATCAGATCCACACATTCCTTGTGGGATTCCCAGGCCTTCTCCCATTGCAGGGAAAATACAGCAGTGACGAGCCATTATTTGTTCTCAGCTGTCCAAATTGGCAAGGAAAAAGTACAACTCAAGAAGCTGTTTTACTCTGTAATAGCTTTTAGCTTTTATACCTGTGCAGGCAGACATTCCCTGTCTACATATGATGATTATGCAGAAATTGGGGCAGAAGCTGGCTTTGGATTTTGGGGCTCAGCTGGCAAAATCTGTGTCCTTCCATTGCAGAATTGTGCAGTTTGCAGGAATACAAAAATGAGTGAAACCAAGCTTCTGTTCATGTAACAAATCTGCCTTTCCCCAAATGTCAGGATTGTCTGCCACAGCCTCTCTGCTGTTCTTATGGCTGACATCAGGACTGCATCACATAGCTGATGTTCTGGTTACACTGAATAAATTAATGGTGAGGCACTGGAAGCTGCTTCTGTGGTTGGTGGTATGTTTTTTGGAAGGTGGTGTCCGTGTTCCGCTCTGGGGTGTTGCCTTCCTTGGTTGCTTTTGGGGGAATGAGGGACACAGCATTGAGGTCTCCTGTTGAGGACCTTCAGAAGTTCAGTCTATGCTATGGAGTAAGTCCACCTTGTTCAGAGCGTTGTAGAACCTCTCATGGTATCCTGTGTGAGCACGTATATAGGATAGAGCATGTTCACTGCTGGGCTGTCTCTACAAACAAGTGGATGGATTGTGCCCTGGCCCAAGATGCACAGCCCCCAGAGCACACCTCTAAGCTGAGATTTGCACAGCGGTCAGTGGAGTGCTTCTAAAGGCAAAATTCAATTCAGCTGCCACCTTCACCCAGCATGGATTCGGGAGGTTTGTTCTTGGCTCACAGAGCACTGGAAGGATGTTACTCGATGGGACTCAAAGATGACTCTGGGGTGCATTGCTGGGAAAATCATGCTCTAGGTGTGTTGGAGCCCAGGACACGGGTGGTCTGGGTCTGTTTCTGGGAACTGTCAGTACCTTACCTTCCCTTCAGTTCAAAGCAAGTTACACCATTCAAGAGGCTACAGGATATAATGTGGTTCCCACACATCTTCCTTGTAGCCCTGTTGCTTGTTGGACGTTCTTTCCTTAATGACTGTCCAGCACTGTTAACCCTATCCAGAACATGTGATTCCACAAACAGCAATTCTTCATACTCTCTCATGTGGTTCTTGGAAACCTTTTTTGTGTCTAGTGGTCTTTTATTTTCCATTTCCTCCAGTTCCCTATTTTTTTAGCTTATAAAACAAAACAAAAGACCCTACTAAATTCCTGTAATTATAGTCATCCAAGCAGCCACATTCACGATAGGCTTAATAAGGCAGCAACATGTCAAGTCTTTGTTT
The DNA here is from genome assembly GCF_000737465.1 of Haliaeetus leucocephalus. Classification (NCBI taxonomy): domain Eukaryota; kingdom Metazoa; phylum Chordata; class Aves; order Accipitriformes; family Accipitridae; genus Haliaeetus; species Haliaeetus leucocephalus. The sequence continues at coordinate 10,510,018 of NW_010972698.1, read as the reverse complement.
CTGAGAAGGGGGAAAAAAGTCCTTTAGTACTTCAGTATAGTTTATGACTGTTTCTGTGTGTAATTTGCAAGCCATTAAAGCCAGGCCTGGTGGTGACCCAAAAAAGGCAGAATGCAGTCATGAAAATGGAAACAAATTGTGCAGTTCCCCACTGTTATCCAACTTGCTGAAAGTGAAACATCCAGGAGGAATTTTAACTCATGGCTTTTGATCCTCTAACTTAGTTGTAGCAGGGCTTTTGCAAGGCAGGACTTAACCCACTTCATTTCCATTAGTTGCAGAGTAGGGTCTTTCTCTCTCCTGGGCAGGGTGAACAAAGAGTGAACACTGAGCCATCAGGTGATTTAGCATTTAAAAAGTTTTATTTGAAAGAGATTGGGAATATTGATGCACAGAAAGGGTAGCATTCATTTGATCCCAGGGATTCCATGTTCAATACTGTGTGTTGGGGTCAGAAATGAGGAAAAGGGGACTTCAGGCAGGAGCCTGGATGTGTGATAAACACACCCTGGTTGCACAGAGACGACACTGGAGCTCAGGGTCCTACTCCAGCTATGTGTGGGCTGCTGTGATTTGGGTCAAAACCACCTTTGTCTCTTTGGGTAGCATCTCCCCAACAGACATCTGCAAAATACATGTTCAGTTCTTTAAAGCCCCTTGGGTTTTTACAGTGAGGGCTTTCATGGGAATGCAAAGTGTTTCATATTCTTGTTCACCACCTGGGTGGGCAGTGATGTATTGTCTTTAATAAAGTGGATAGGAAGAGCTGCTTGAGCTGATCGGAGGTTCTTCCTTCCTTATCAACTGACATATATTTGCAGAAGGCCCAAACCTACCAGCGTGATCAGTTTTAGCTGACACACATTTAATCTTATTGCCCTTGGACAGTAGGTGTTACAGAGCTGACCCAAGGGTTTTATTCAGGTCTTCCGTCAAGTGACAACAAAAGGCAGAGGCTGTTGGGGATAACAACAGACAGGCTGGAGGAATAAAACCTCTCCTGCAGACAGTCTATTTTATCACCTTTCTTCTCTTTTTAGCCACCTAACTATTCCTGGAAGAGCTAATATTAGCTCCCCCCATCTATTTCTTAGAAGCTGGGAAAACAAAAATCCGATTGAATGTCCTTGTTTCCAGCTGAACTGATGACTGGTCTGTACAGCTGGCTCTGAAAACCCTGATGAGCTCTTGCATCACCAGCCCTTGGTGTGGGGAGGCATTGAAATAGGTGGTTATGGAAGTGGCAGCATGTGAGGGATTAAAAATATTCAGCTATGTATTTAATCTTAGCGACAGGCTGTTTGGGAGTTACTTTCCATGCCTTCCCTGGGCATGATACAGATAGTCATGTAAAAAAGCAGATCCTGGGATGGTTTCAGTAGAGGCTCGATTCTACAAGTCAGAATTTTGGCAGGATATTTATCCAGGATTTGACAGTGTGTCTTGTCCTAACGCTTTGCATCCCATTGTATTCAGGATGCTTAAAGCTAGATTAGAGACGGGAAAGCGAGTATAAAAATGGATTGCAGAGGTTCGTGTTTATTCCCTGAGCGACATCCATAGCAATGTTGCTCTGATTACAGGGAACGGATGATCCTTCTAGCTGCCACTCTGTAACTCCACCTGGGACCTGGCAGACAAGCGTGCTCCTTCTACATTTTAACATCACCAGTTAAAAAAAGCCTTTAGCTGGTGATTTTGTCAGTGAGACACAGGTCAAAATCAACTCTGCTTTGTTCTCCCAAAGCTGTGATGTTGCTGGGGAAAGAGAGGAGCAAGCGGTGCTTTGCCTCTGCCTTCCTCTGGCCATTGGTGAGGTGGAGAAAGACATGGCAACCTCTGTGTGGAAGGAAGGATGGGTTGTCCTTGGGTTAAGGGAAGGAAAGCAAGGCATGATGTTGGACTTACTTTTCCCAGAGCTGATGGGATGTGACTGGGGCTGCCCTTGGTTGCAGAGGGACTGGTGGGACTGGAACACTAGGTCCGTGAGGGAGACGGGGTGGGCATGTCTCTCCACCGGGGCTGGCTGTGTGGTCCATAAGGATGATTCTTTGCTGGCAACAGTGCTTGAATGTTTAGGTAACCGCTGCCTATTTGCAGAGAGGCATCAAACCCAAAGTGTCAGTGAAGTCGAGGTCAGGTGTAGAAGAGCCACGTTTGCCTCATCACTGCCTTGAGACACCTGGAAGAAGGGCTTGGTCTCTCCCAGGAGTGTGTAAGCTCAGGGGAAGATGGTTCGCCTCATGAATAAAACACGAGTGGCAGTCAGGACCAGAGTTTTTAATTAAAAAGCTTGCTGATAGCAGCCATCTTGAAAAACAACGTGTGTGGCATCATTTGGTGAGCAGTTGGCATCGGAGCCATCTGAGGCACTGAGAGAAATTCTCAAAGATGCTGTAAAACCAGTTAAATAATTAAAACTAATAATAAAAAAAACCCTGACAACTTCAGTGTTTAAAAATTAAACATTTTGATGAAATATTAAATGCTAATTATTTCCTTGCACTTGTTGTGCTGGCATCAGTTCTCTTGATGCTAGCAATATATCTTCGCATATCAGTAACTGAAGTGTATTATTAATATTAGATTTACTACACAGGCCCCAAACCCAAAAGTTCTAAAATGTGTGTTTGATTTTAAGTGTTGGATACTTTGAAGTCTGCTTTACTGGGTTGGTCATAATGCCATGAATACCAAAACCATCTAGCTAAATGCCACAAAATCTTTGGCTGTTTAAAAGAGCCCCTGCTCTTGCTCCACGCATCTGGCAGCCTGATTTCAATAGCAAACACAGTGAGATGGGCATAATCGATACATAAGAGACTAAATGAAAAGCAAAATGAGAGGGCTAAACTGTATTTGGAAAGCATTTAATGGCTTTTATGTTTTGTGTGTCATTTTAACTTTTAGTCAGTTCAGTTGAATTAATTATTTGATATTAAAAAAAAGTAATTGAACTTAGCTCAGGGTGGGCAGATGAAAGACATGACTAGCAGAGGAAAATGCCCGCACATGTTCCTTTGTTTACCTGCTTTCCTTTCTGTGTAAGAATGTATCAGTGCTTTGATTTTTAGGAAGATGACTGCTAATATTATGCATGAAGGAAGCATCAGTACAATACACCCCCAAGGGCCTGATTCAGTAAACCCTTCTTCTCTTGCCTTTTCCCCCTGAATAATGAGGTATTTTACACATTTGTAACCATCTTGGGGTGTGTGTGCAAACATCTGAGAATGATTCTTCTCTTACTGCACAGATTGGGAGAGTTGCTGATGTTTGCCAGTTGGAGGCTCCTTTCTCTGGCATGCACCCGGTCTTGCCAAGAAATCTGCTGTTTGCTGCCATTGCTTTGGGTGCTCAGCACTGTGAGAGGGTGCCCGCGCCTTGTCCTGAGGCACCGCTTGGAGGGAGCACAGCGTGCAGATAGCCAGTGCTCCAGTTTCAGGGTTAAAAATGAAATGAGTTCACTCTTTAGCAATGCAGATCTTTAGAAATCACTGATGTCTGGAAAAATAATTTGAAGTGAAAGATGTGACACCTTTTAGAGCCCCTTTGGTTTGAAATGAAGGTATTTTCTTTGCAATGTGGGATTCTCATTCAAGAGATATCTGAGCTTTGTACTCAGCAGAAAACTGGTGGATAGCTTTTCCTGTCCTCCTCATGTTCACCTGATAAACCACAGGCTGCTGCTGCTTCAAACTTGTTTGGGTTTTCATCGTGTTGACATGGCATTTCAGGCTGAGCTTGGCCTATGTTTGGCTTTCTGGAATAGAAGGACACTGTGGCTGTATTTAAATTCAATTACTTCTATAAAAAGTGGAGGCTGGTTTTAAAAGTTAAAGCCTTCCTTTTCAGAAATGCTGTCATTTACTGTGTAAGCAAAACAGGCAAACCACAGCCACCTTCCCCCAGTGCCCTTTTGCTGACAGTGCCTTGTGCCAGGTGCTTACATGGAGGTGTATGTGGGATGAAATGCTTTTCACGTTGGCTTACATCCTCATACAGAAGAGCTGAAGGTTAGCATAGAAGTGTGAGAGTTCATATCCATTTTCTGGCTCTTGACCTTGCTGCCAGCTCTCTGGAGGTCTGGGTAGTTGGAGCACCTCTTTGTTCATCTGCCTGAGGTTTCTCAGCTAACCCAACTGAGAACCGCTGCTTTGAGTCACTGAGTGGGGACAGCCCAGTCTGGTGCCCAGTAGCAGTTGCTATCGCCCATGGCATAGAGGCTGCATTCAGATTTGCGTGGTGTTAGCTTTTTAGAGAGGATGCTTCAGAGAACTGGGGGGGAAACATTTTTCATGGTCATGCCTTCCCAGGGCACTTCTTATTTTAGACCAGACATGAAGGAAATATAAAATATTTTTCAATTACTGTTTGAACTGGAGAAAGTTTTGCATTTGGGGGTATTTGTCCTGCTGTTTCATCATCTCAAAGACATTCAGGCACCTTTCTTTTTTCTTCTCTCCCACCCAGTATATCAGTTCATGAGTCTTTAAAATGTGGTGTGCAGTTTCAAATGGGATTTCCAAAGCAGGTGGTAGATGCACATGAATGCACATCTGGGAATAAGAGCAAGAGTCTTGTTGAAGGAAAAGTATTTGTTGATTTGTTAGAATGTGCCTTCTTAAAGGGAACAGCATCTCTCGTCTCTGAAAGTGCAGCTTGAGGAGACAGGTAAGAGTGGGAGAAGCAGGGAGAACCAGGGATGGTTTGGGATTCCCAAAGCTTGGCTCAGAGTCTGGAAGTGATACTGTGGGACATGTTTTCAGCCTGAAAGCACTTCTGTAACATTGAAGCTTGACACTAAATGTTCAGCTTTTGCTGAATGGCTTTGGAGAGAGAGCAAGGGGTCTAGACAAGGAATGAAAGTCAGGTCTTCCCACTATACGCTGTAAAGGAAAGGAAGCAGTAGCTTTCAGCTTGGTGTCACACAATTGCTGCAGCTTGGGCAGGTGGGGAATGGGGTGTGTTGGTCAGCACGCTGCTAAAGAAAAATGTGCTTCTAAAAGGGTAAAGAAATGGTGATTTATTCTTGGAAATGATAACTGGGGGTGGGACAGATGGCTCAGGGGGCTTGCACTGAGAAACGAGTTCATTCTAAATTACTGTCTGTCCTGCCCACCTTGCTGGTGAGGAGGGAAGGCCGACAGGGAATTGTGCCTTTTTAGCAGCTCCTCTGTCATGGGCAGTGTTAGTGCCTCCTGTCCAGTTGCCCAGGTACCAATATCTGTGCACAGATGGCAACTGAAAGTGCTCTGAGGGCACAGACTTGTCCATCTCCATGTCCAGGAGCACTGTACATGGTGTCCTTGTGTCAGCGAGGAGCTGGTTTGCTCTCAGGAGGAGCTGGATGAGGTCCTACCTTGGGGCAGAAGTTGGCCTTATTATGGCAGTGTCATGGGAGGATAAGGAATGGACCAATGCTTTCCTCTTTTTTGCGGCGTGGTCTCTCTGAGTAATTTTTAATGACTGGTGCAGCAAGGCTTTTGTTGCCTATACTTATCCGATACTTGTTTTGAAGTCTTGGGGGTTGTTAAACCAGCATCTATACCCAACTCTAAAGTCACTAATAACTTTTAAAAGCAGAAACAATTAGCAGACTCAGTGGGAGAAGAGCTTTCAGGGAGAAGCAATTTAATGTGCTGAAAGACTGTGTATGCAACATAATCAATGTAGTGTACTGTATGAACATACCAGAGGTAGTTTTCCAGCAAGCTTCACATACACTGATTTTCAGGGTTCAATGGACTTCCTAAACTCAAGAAAGCACTAATCTCCTTGAGGGAACAAATAAAGCAAGTGGACAAAAAAAAAAAGTAATTTCATCAAGGATAAATTGCCCTGTTGTTCCTACCAACATAATCACAAACAGCTCTAGTCATAGAGCATTAGCTGTTTCTTATGGAGTTATTGCAGTGTACCTTGGCTTCCCCAGGCAGGTCAGACCCACAGTCCTCCTGTGATCACCAAGGATAACTCCTTGTCAATGAGCTCTGTAGATATTTGAAGGTATTACTAAACCCTGTACGCTTTATAGGGAAAGCTTGCAGGAGGAGCTGCTTCCCGCTGAGGGAACTGCAGGGCTGCCAGAGCTTGCTGCACTTTGTTGTTTATCAGCCTGGTGTGCTCTCATCCTCATGCTTGGGGAAAGGTTTTGAAATTAAGGGTGTTTGCAGTGAATAGCAGCTCCCCAGTGGCAGCACTGCAGGGCACTGCCTCGTCCCTGGTGGGGCAGTAGACAGGAATGAACCAGGATCGCTCATTGCATCCAGGATGGTCGAGAAGGGCCTAGTTTTCAATTTCCCTTGCACTCCTGTGGTGCACCTAGGCTTGGTCGAGTTACTTGAGACCTCCAAGAGAAATGGGGCCAGCATGAAGCTCCCACATGCTAAGTGCAGAGCTGTGTGAGATTACCAGGGATTTTTGAGTCCTGCTCGTGTGTATTCCCCTGGGGAATATCCCTGCTGGCACCATTGCCCATCCTGTATCATTAAGCCAAGAGCCACTGAATGAGCACAATAGCAATGTAACATTTTGGGGTTTTGCAATAAATCCAAATGTAAAACTCCTCTTGGAGCCAGTAGGACTGCAATGTCCAATAACACATTTCCCCATTTTCTCTTGTTTATTCATAATGACTAACACAGCAGTGATGGACCAGTGTGCACCTAGGCTTATGCTGAACAGTTTTGTTAAGGGCTGTTTGAATATTTTCCATTGAGACTGTGGGTTTTGGTCAGAAACTAGATTTACAACCAATTTATGTGTTCATTCTGCTACCTGGAAGTTTTTCCCTTCTTTTTGAGGGTGAAGGCTCAATAAGAAAAATCAGTAAGTTTTAAGGCTGTGAACCGTAATCAAGTGTCTCTGTTGCTCTGTCGAGACACTTAGCTTTTAGGTTTTAGCTGAAACTGAAAATTTTCTTCAGAAAACTTGTTTAAAAAAAAAACCCAAACCAAGTATAAACCCTCCACAACCTAAGCCTGTTTTAATATCTGTGAACATTTTGTGCAGAAGCCACAGTCTTCTGATCAGCTCTACGATGGCTATGGTACAACGTGCATTTGAGTGTTCTTTACTTTGGGGCTTAATCTATTGTACGGTATTTCTGTGGGCTGTCAAATAATGGCTGCCTTCAACAACTAGCTCCATTTCAGTGAAAGAGACAGTGAATATTGTATATAATTCCTGTAAATGAGTGTAAAATAATTTGAGGTCTTACAAGATTCAGCATTAAGAATATTACAAAAAAGTGAATACTTAAGAGTCACTAGAGCTCAGCCCTATTGCTCGGTCTGTTTTATGTAGGCTTGAAGTCAATAGGAGCAGCAGAGAATGCCTGGGGTATCACAGGAGTTGGCCCCATCTGGGCTGGGGGACCAGAGCTATTATTAAATGTTAAAGATAACATTGAAATACAAGAAAAATGGGGGCGTGGGTGGGAGGAAGAAAAAGAAAAAACTCAGGGTGGGGCGGGGGGAGATCATAATGAGCCATTTTCTGTCTTCATGCAATTTTCATAGCCACCAGGGCCAAAATGATACTAGGAGGTTTATGTATCATCAGAAAATAGAGCTTGAGCATCATGTAAGAAATGAAAGAGTGCAAGCTATGAATGGAATAACAACTGGCAGACCAGAAAGATTGAGCAGATATACTGTGGTGCCTAAATATGTCAAATCCAGGCTTGCTATTCTTAATGTGATGCATACAAGGCAAGAAATGCTTTTTCCATTTTTTGTTGGTGTTTTTTAGTGGAGTTAATTGATCTTTTAAAGAGGTTTCCCATTGTTTTTCTTTTAAAACCTCAAAGTCAGAGGGCAAAGTCTAGATTACTGCTGGTGATTCAGAGAAGAGTCCTGATGAATAATCACTCAGTGCTGGTCTCTCCTGAAAATGTGGCCTTCCTGTTGTTGAAGTACTCGGCAAAATGGTTTTCTGGTTTCCAGCTGGATCTGTAGGTATCAAAGCAAATCATTTAACAAAAATGTTCTCTAATGAGCAACAATTCTGGGAATCTGTGCTGAAATCCAATTTTTCTTTGGTTTCCAGTAAAGTTTTGCAGGCTCAAAGTTCTCGGGAAATGTTTTGGAGGAAATGCAACCAAATAAACCTAAGCAGAATTTCCTCCTTGTAGAAGATAACAATTTTGTTTCTAGTCTAGGACAAATTCATGTCACTTGGTCATGAGAAATGTGATTAGAAAGATGTTACGACAGCATTCTGTCCTTGCTGGTCCAGTTGCGACAAATGCGTTGTCATTTTCAGAGAGAACAGGAGGGAAATTGAAGTTATTCGGTATACTTCATCCAAGAAAGGATCAAACATCTCTTGTGCCCCCCAGACACTAAGCATGCACACAGGGCTCTCATGGCATATCAATATCTCTGTTAAAGTCCCCACCTTTTGTAATAAGTCATATTCTCTCCAACCTGTGTAGTGACTGGACATGAAGAAGAGGCTGATTGTTTTACCACCAAGGAAAAATTCTTAACCAAAACCTAGCAATTTATATCATCCTGTAATGACTTCAAGCAATATGCATTTTATCTCCATGTAAAGAGTATATATGTTTAGGTAAAACTAGGTCACAGCCCCAGACTTTGGGTAAATAGGTAACACTACCCCTAGTGACACAAGGTTTTGCCATCCTTGGGAGAGTACATGTGCCAGGACTGCAGCATGCACTCAAACTAGCTTTAAACCACTGTGGTCAGTGTTTTTGAGAAGTTATTGCCTGAAAATCTGCTCCACTTCTGTGGGCAGGCAACGAAGAACTCCTCGCTGATGCATCTCCGCTTCCCATTTGGCAAGTTTCTGACTAGACTGGGTATGTCACAGAGTGCTGTGAATACCTCTTTTAAATACAGTTAGTCCCAAAGAAGGTACAAAAATGTTGCAAAACCTATTTGCCTACTGAGTTCATGTGTAATACCGATCCACTGGCTGACATTTTTGATGTAGGACCAAAGTAACTAAGGTTGTGCAGCTGTAAGTGAAAGCATCTTTGTGCCAGAAACTTTAGCAGTGAGCTACCATTTAACATGGACATTTTACTTTGAAAGAAGACATTGCTTAAGTAATTATGCAGTGCCTAGTATGTGAGTCATTAGCTGCTGTTTGTCAGTGAGATGCATCTCTCAGGTATGCTGTTGCTTTCCATGTTCGTGTTGCTTTGTGCCAACTGGGAGCTGGGACTGGGACGTTGTACCCAAGATGTGGCTGTGATTCAAAGCTGGAGGAAATTCTGTATGATTTTTATGTGTCTTTATAATGAAAAGGCCCATATATCAGTGAGAGATTAGAGCCATTTAGAGACACAGAGGAAGCCCCTCCCTTCTTCCTATTTGTGAATTGCGTGGGATCAGTATGTTCTTAATAGAGCGGTTTGTGGGAGACTTAATCAAATTCCCTTTATGGCAGAGCTGACACCTGAGCATTACTATCCACTGAAGGTATCAGCATTAAGTATTTATGTACCCAAAACTGTGCACCAGTCGTGCTTATCCAGACACAAAGTAGGATAATGGCAGAGCACTGAGTTTATTAATACAACACAGCAGCCAACATATGGCTGCATAGTGGAAGCAGAGTAAAACATAAGCCACACATTTCTTTTTAAGAACATATATTTCACACCTTTTCACTTCACAGAGGAATATTTTTGTGATGCCTCCACAGTTAGACTGCTGTGCCCAAAAGGCTATTTTTATATTTTCACAGCATGGTTTAATTAAGAAAAATTGTGTTTTATAAACAATCCTGTACATTTCAGACCCACCCCCTTCAAAAAAAAATACCCCAGCAAGATCCAGGTGGTAAATGGCAAGCAGACTGCTTGGTTCAGCACACTCAAGAGGAATTTTCTGGCTGCATTTATAGCCTCCGGTGCAGCTTGGTTGAACCATGTTGTGCATTTCATGTATTTCAAATGCCATTATAGGTCCCATCTGGCAGAGAGTTTAAGCAAGCAAGGGCCACACACCCAGCGTTTATTTTAGCACTGTGCTTTTGATTCTATCTTGTTTTTTCACAGTTGAGATTTTAAGGAGTCTCAGTGATTGTCTCTAGCCATCTGAGTCAATGTGTCTGCTTGCTGTGTTTCCAGAAGCTTTAGATTTGGGGAAACATTTGAAAAGATGGTCTTGCAGTCTCACCTGGCTTATGCAAGTAATCTTGCATATTTCTTTCTTGAGGGACTCTATGTACATCTTTATTTTGTGAAAATCTAGGGTAAAACACAAAAATCTACCATTCTTGTAGGGGGAATACAGGAAAATTTTCAGTGGCTGCCTGTATACCTTACTTCTCATGCCGTATTCTAAACATTGTTAAAATTGTCAGTTTACAGGAATTACACTCTCAGAGGCGTTAGGACACTCATCCCGCCTGACAACATCCCTTTCTAAGAACCTGTGAAGATTAGTTTGTAGCATAGATTTTTCCCGTGTTGAAGTTTATAAGGATGAAAAGCCCTATGTAGAATATATCTATGCAACTTTAGTGACAAAAATTGCTAAGCACATTATATATAAATAGCAAACTGCCTTCTTTAGGGACTGATACAGACTGCTCTTGAGATAGCTAAGCAGACAAGTATATAGTAAAATATGGGTATATTTAGCACTCCAGAAGGCGATAGGTGGTGTTCTGACTTCACATCACGTGGGCTTTTAAAGTCGTTACCTCTCTATAATCCCTTGTACTCAGTAGTGATGTTGTGGCACATTTGGGACCTGATTATAAGCTTCACTGCCAATCAAAGTACCAAATGGCAAAGGACAGTTTTGGAAGGCAAAGGGTGGACCTGACTCTCATAAATCATGAGTAGCTGGGAAGGACAGGCAGGAAAAAGCCAGGGCAGTTTAATGGGATTTGGATTAAATATGGTTTAATGGGATTTTGGCATAAATGTGGTTTTTAACATCTGCCTGCCTCACTGGTTCTTACAGGCATCTCCTTGGATGAATGTGTTCTGGTTTGCATCCACTTCTTCAAAAATCAACACTTAAATGATTATGGTCATACAACGAGACTGATCTCGCAAAAGCCTCTGCCAGGCTTGTCACAGTACATCTCCTTAAGAGCAATGGAAGAGAAGTGGCTGAGATAATGGCCAGAGAACCAGAGGGGTTTGGGGGAGCTCTATTAACCTTTCCTAGGCGAGTTCAAAACAGGTTTTCCTTTTGGATGTTTTTTTCCTGGTTGTGCAAATCTGTGCAAAGCTTGAGACGTTCTCACTTCAAACTTACCCTCTTTTCCCAAGGCTGTTGAAAAGACTCAGATATGCTTCTGATTGGCATGCAAGCCTGGAAAAACTGCAAAGAGTATTTGCAACTGTTATCTTTGAATCAAAACCACCAGCTCAATTCGATAGCATGCCTCACCTCTTTCTTCCTTTTTCTCTAGCCTTTTATAAGAACATTTTTGCTATTGTTGAAAATATTCATCCAGCATTCATACCCACACACATATAATTTGTGCTGTTGTAATAATGTTGCCTGCTGTTGAGTGTGACTTTTTTTTTTTTTTTTTTAGCTAAAATAAATGAAATGGTAGAGTTGTATTGCAGTTATTCAAAGGGGAGCTGTCTTGAGCTGGTATTGCTGTGTTGTCTTCCTTCCAAGAATGCTGTCCTTCTAAACAATGCTACATTTATTTAAAATGAAGGTCATATACCATGCTAGTTATCCTTAGAGGATGGGTTAGATGGCAGAAGGCTTATGTGAAAACAAGTCCCAGCACTACTATAAATAGAGAAGCCATGTAACCAAATCTGGGAACCTGAAGTGTGGTACAGAGCTTGGTATTTTGTGATCTTTAAAAATCTTGAGCAATACTAACACTAAGATAGTGTTAGTATAACTAACAATAAACAGAAACAGTTTATTGTGGAGCTCTCATATCATCTCAAGTTATAGATTTGGTTTGTCTCACTAGTGCTCTCTTTGTGCAGTCAGACAATCTCAGGATGACTTTTTTTTATGCCTCGTGCTTTACTACAAGCACGCTGACATTGTAAGGTGTGAGCAGACCTGGCAGACTGACTGGTGTGGGATGACACAGTGAGAATAAGTATGGAGTCGCTCTTGTATATTCTTGGCAATGGTGCATTAACAAGTACTAGTCTCATTAAGTGGAACATTGTAGAGAAGAAAAATGCATACAGGCAAAGCATGTAGGTAAGTGACTTGGGTGCAATAACCTGTAGGCATCTAGTGAAAGCTGGCTGAATTTTAGATACCAGCTTGTTGCATCCTATTCTGCGTAGTGCTGATGGGGAGTGACTATTGCAAAGGATGTAATACTTTTTCTGACCTTAGTACCTGCTGGGGTGATTGCTGGCTCCCTGGGGGTTTTGGGGGACAGATAGACTGGGACAACTCCATTTGTTTCCAGGAACTGCAGGGTCATTTTCCATCCTCTTAATTTCCAAACCTCCAGCCACTAGAGGGAGAGAATGCTACATATTTATGGCTTCATATGCATGTGGAGATGTGCATTTAATAAAGGAATTGCTTTTCTACTGAAAGGCTTTCCAGGCAGTACTATAGCTGGTTTTAACCCCTTTATTTATTTGACCACAGTTTTATAACTGGTCCTGAGATATGACCTCTGTAGACTTCTGTTGGTTTATGACCTAAAATTGTAAAGGCTCTGGAAGGTGTTAGATGATCTTTGTCCATGTTTTACACCCTGTATTTGCTGTCAAGCATCCCTGCTGTGAAATGGCTTCCATGGGGAAACCTTTGGCTCCTCCTGGATCTGCCTGTCTCCTCATGTACTGCACACCCCGCTGCACTGATACAGCATAACATACAGTGTGGCAATGCAGAAATGAAAGACATGGGAGCAGCGGGAGAGCAATACCCCTTCCTACTGCTTTCTTTCTAGCAAGCCAGAGACTCTTTGAGCCTATGGCCTGTTTCCTCTGCAATAATAAAACAAGCCCAAGAGGGACCTCATTTCATTTGGAATTAAACCACTGAGTTAGTAATTATTGTAGGCAGATGAGTTTTAACAATTTCAAAGGATACCAGCAAGGAGTTGTAGGCTTAGGGAGGGTATCAGGAATGGAAGTTTTAAGAAGCGCAGTGTCAGAAAGTGAATTTTCTATACTTTCAAAATGAAACAAGATTGAAACTTTCCTTTGCAGATTGAGTTCAGTGGGGAAGACCTGTGGACTGGCTGTGTCAATGAAAGTCTGATGAGGGGACTGTGGGACTTGGAGGAGTCTTGAAAAGTAGTCTGGGATGAAAGCCGCATGCTCACTGTGTTTGAAGAGCTGCAACCTTTGGTCTGCAGTACTATTTATCATGTGAATTTACATCCCTCTGTGGATGGTGGGTGGCGAAGAGAGAGTCTCTGTGCCTTTCGACTCCAGTGGTTGACTTAAGGCAGTACTCTCTCAAAAGGGAAACTTCACGATGCTTTAGCAGCCTGAAGTATTGAAGGAGTAGTTTTCATGACTCTGAAAGTCAATAGTTCCAGTTAATAGAGGGACTCAGCAAAGAGGTTTCCTTACGCTGATATTAGCTGCAGATGATGCCCAGGACAAGAAGTTCTCCTGGTGAGGTTGGGGCTGGTCCCAGCTGTTCCTTTCCCTGCCTGTTTCACTTGCCCAGCTGCACCCTGTCTGGCACAGCTGATGGCAGGCATGAGAAAGCAGAGAGGGAGATGCGCAGGAAGGCACTAGAAACCTTGAGATTGGCCTGACCCAGGCACTTTAGAAAAAATGTGCATGTAAGGACTACATGTACATCATCCTAGAAAAGATGGTCAAAATGCTCCTCGTCCTGGGTGTCCATCACTGGACATCCTGTACTTGCAGGGCTGAGGTTTGGCTGCTCCGGGAGCCCTCCCTACTCCAGTGTGTGCTCCTCTCTGTGCACCTTGCTTGGCTAAGGGTGTCTTACCACGTACTTGTAACTCAGACTACCTGAAGCCATGAAAACATGGCTGCGAACTGAGTTGCTTAAGCTCAGCATCCAGGGCCACAGGTCACAGCTTGTATTAAATAATAGAGCTAGAGGAGCGACGAGTGAATATGAAAGACTTCTCCACATCACTCTCTGCATTTTGATGAACTGTGGCCATAACCTTATAAATATGACCTGCTCATTAAGCCTTCACCTGCCTGATGGAGATGCAAGGTCTTGGGAGACAAATCTACTCGCTTTCTGTACAGTAGCTTTGTTTATTGAGAGCCAAGCTGTAAAATTGTTATTCAAGCAGTAATCCTGTGGACTTCAGTGGGAGCTCTGCCTTGGCTGGATCACACCATGCTGTCTCACCTCTGTGGTTTCTGCTGGTGCAGATATCTCAATGGAAGGAAAAGCATTTCTGTTCCAGGGTTTAGCATATATATTTGTGGGTGTAGGACCAGGTTGGGATACCTTGTCTGAAGGTACCCAGCTCTGGTGAGATCCCCACTGGGTTTGGGTGGGGGAGAGAGGACAGACAGGAGCTCAGGTGTGAATCTAGCTTTTGGCATTGGGACAGGGGAGGGCTGTAAGAGGCCCTAGGCCATGAGGCACGGCCATGCTGTGAACCCCGGAGGCTCTGTCCCTCGTCCTGCAAGGGAACATCCCTCCAGGCAAGAGGGAGGAGCATGTGGTTCCAGGGTATATGGCTTTGTCAGTCCATTCTGATCTTAAATGCATGACCTGGGGGAGCATCTATTGTTTCCCTGTAGATCTTCTTGTGAATAGTAATATTAAGCTTTAGTTTTCCTTAAAAAAATTATTTTTTGGCTGCAGACCTCTCTCTAAGTACATAAACAAAATTAATTTATATATGAGCATTGTGCTACTTGTAAAGCCCTTTCTTTTTCAAATTTAGTTTTACTCCTTTTTTTTAATCTCCATAGGATTTTCCCTGAATAAGCAGAACTAGGGCAGTGCTAGTTACAGATAGACATAAAGAAGACTTGGATGCTGGAGAAACTTTTAACAGGCTTGGGGATCTGAACTGGGGTGCTTTCCTCATCACCCCAAGAGTTTAATTTGACTGCAGGTTATTAATTTTCGCCTCTAAAGCAGAGGTCTTAGCAACAGAGCATGTTCCTTGGCAACAGACTGCCATGATTTAATTAAAGCAGGTGTGGGAGTTTTAAAAATGCCTGTTGGAAAAAGTTGAAAGATATTAGCAAATCGAATGGGCTGAGGCATGAGTCGTCTTGTCAGTCAGACAGGGGTGACAAGGAAAAAGGAATAGTAAACAAGATGCAAACCATGGAGCCAACTTGACAAAGGAGCCAAGCAACTTGGCAAAGGTTCTGGAAGGGAGGCAGGTACGGGATTGGGTGCTTTGCTGCCTTCCCAGGGGCCAGGCCATGGCTCGCCCTGGTCATCCCGCAGGACAGCATGGAGGGGTGGGAGGAGCGTCTGTGTGTCTGGGAGATCTTGTGCTGTGAACTGAATAGTTTACTTAATAAAAATATTGCTTTTTAAAAACAAGTTTCCAAACTGTGTTTTTCCACTAGGGCTTTCATAAAAGTTACAGTTTGTTTTCATCCTCTCAAAAATTGAAGCTGTCATTTTGTTAGTAAAATCAAACAAAAAGTCTTTTGAGGACAGTCTGTGCACAGCATGGCTGTGGCCCATTCCATCTTTTACCTCCTTTACCATAGGAGCAAGCTGTGTGTGATATGCACCTCTGCCTGGAGCTAGACTGGTGTCTGTTTGCACTGTGACTGCTAAATATAAACATACCGGATAATTAATAATGCTAAATATACATAATTAAATTGGAAATAACTCTAGTTTGTGCCAGTATAGAGAGTGTACATACATGTAGCTGATCTGGACTGGAGAAGTGGTTTGGAGCAGAGAGAGACAAGTTTGGGCTCCCCTGTCTGTCCCTGCCACTGTTTTGATGTGTAACCTTGGGCAAGTCAGGGGAAGACCTTATGTCCTTGGTTTGAAGCTGCAAGAGGGAGACAGTAATCTTTTTCCCTTTCTGTTGTAAGCAGCAAGATCCCGATCGCTTACATCAGAGCAAATGATTTTTATGCACTTGTTCAAGTCC
The DNA here is from genome assembly GCF_000737465.1 of Haliaeetus leucocephalus. NCBI lineage: Eukaryota > Metazoa > Chordata > Aves > Accipitriformes > Accipitridae > Haliaeetus > Haliaeetus leucocephalus. The sequence continues at coordinate 10,493,989 of NW_010972698.1, read as the reverse complement.
TATAATTTATGATTAAAACTGTCTTTGTGTCAGAGTTAGTTCAGGAGGACATTTGTATCTGGGGCTTCTGAATATGTCATCTCCTATTAAAGAACAAACAAACTATCTTGTAATGTACCATAAATAATAATAATACTTTGCAAGAGCCCGAAGCACTGCATTATTGCTGTGTTAATCTGAGAGGCACTGGGCCATTATGAAAGTATTCCATAGGGTTTGGGTTTTTTTCCTGAAGGAAGGTAGCTGTGTAGCGTGGCTGATTGGTTTATAAAGCCAGGCTGGATAATTCCTAGTAGAGGTTAGACAAATTCCCCTCCTTTCTCATTAATTAACCTGTAGGATTTGGTGCCTTTTCTTTGCAGTTCAATAGAGACAAGAACGTATTTGTGCTCTCTAATATGTAATGAAGAACATCTGCCTTCTGCAGCAATGTGTGACAGGGCTCTCCAAAGAGCACTGGCAGGCTCCCACTTGAATGAGGCAATTCAGGGCTGGAATTTCGATGAGGAGGCATTCACTGGGGGTTGTTCTCCAATGCCTGCAGTCAACATCGTAGTTGGGGAGGAAACAGAGAGTGGGTGAAAAGCAAAAGGAGAGAAATCCCCATATGAGGGCAGCAGCAGGGGAGGGAGAGAAGCATCTTGGAAAAAGTTTCCACATTCAGAGAGTGGTTTATAGCAGTATTCTTGTTGTGGGATTAAAGAAAGGAGGCCTTGAAGATCTAAAGGAGATTTCAGTGGTGATGTGGTAATATAGTGAAGAAAAGAGATTAGAAGCAGGTAAAATCTTGTAATGCTGCTGTGCTTCCTTTACTGTTCTCACAGATTGCAAGAAAATTAACCATCAAGTTTGGGATCCCAGTGTTGTGTTTTGGATCTGTCTCAAACTAGGGATCTGCACCCAAAAGCTTCACTGCAATACCGCAGCATAATAGTAAATAATGGTGGGAGAACAGAGTGGGTGTCTGCATATATTGGATCGGACAGCAGACTGCAGTGGGAGTGTTGTTGAAGTCTCATGTGTGTTACTTACATGACTCCAAATGTATTGGATGAGGTACAAGGATGGAGATTACTTTTTGCTTTTTCAGTAGTGCAGTGTGATAGGTAGTAAGTGTCCTTCTGCTCCTATCCATTCGCTTTGCTTTTGAATCACTCTCCAGCTGCAGGTAATTAGGAGAAAAAAATTACACATGGAAAAGTGGCATTAATCTAATAATTACAGTCCTTATATCAGTCACAAATGCTACTACAGAGCAGTTTCCACGTAAACTTTGTCCCTTCCTTCCCATCTCTACTCACCTGCGAGGTTATTACATGTTACGAATATCAGTCACTTGGCAGTCAGCAGTAGACTCCAAACTGGACTGGACTGTCAAAGAGAAGATGTACCTGTGATTTGGCATTATGTTGTCTGTAGCCAGCTGCTGCATATGAAGATGCATGGGATGGTCCTCTCAGGCTGGAGGCACAGGGTGTGCAGTCTGGGGCTGTGCTCTGCCTGCTGCTGCAGCACAAATGCAGGTCAAGGGCTTGGCTGTGGAGACTTTCAGAGCTAAGTGGGAAAGCATGATCCAGTGGTGAGCTGGGAACAGCTTCCCCCCAGTCCTCACAGGGTTGGAAAGATGCTCCACACTGCAAGAGGTTTTATTAGTCTGTACAGATTTAGACCAAGTGGCTGGATTATCCCCAAAGTTGGTTGATCCAGACCGAAAGTGTGGTAAAAGGGATTGTGCAGGCAACAGGGATCCAGAAGCAACTATCTGAAGCTGAAACACACCAGCTGGTTTTGGTCCTTATTCTGTAGCGAAAGAGACTTTTAGAATCTGTGACAGGTAAAATGTGACCAGACCACAGCTCTGCTGAGAATGAATGGGATGTTGTGATATTTATGAGAAATATATGAGTTCCTACAGGGGACTTATTCTGGAGCAATCCCCCAGACAAACCAAGGACCAACTCTGCTCATCTAAGCAAAATCTATTCCCTGCCTCCCTAGTGGGACTTGGCACTGCTTTGTGGTGTCTCAGGTGTGCGAGTTACCCCTGGGGACTCCGTGGCAGCTCTGGCAGACCTCCAGCTGATGTGCACCTCTGCAGAAGTATGCCAAATGTGCTGATGCACGGCTGTGACGCATCCCCACCTTCCATAGCCAGTGGAGTGATAGGGAAGGGATAGCTAAAAGGACCTTCTTCTGTTGCCTACATCTTCAGTGCCTTTCTAGAAATAGAGGGATTTCCTCAAATTATTTCAAGCAAGATTGAATTATTCACTATCATTGGTAGTAGAAATCACGCTTTTGTAAGCGAAATCACAGGGCAGGACCCTGCAGTGTAAACTCTGCACCCAAATACCACACACTTAAAGTTGCCTCTGTTTACCTTTAGACAATATGGATTTTACTACCAGTGCGGTGCCCATAGCACTACTCCGTACTGCGATGCATGACTCGCAGCTCCTCGTTTGAAATACTACGTGGCCAGTGTGTGCTGGTAGTGCTACCCACTGTGCATTCATGTGCGCTTGGTTGCAACATCCCCATTCAGTGGCAGAGGAGTCAAGACACGGTGCCCTTTCCTGAAAGGCAGGTACTTTCCTCCATTGTGGGGTTGCTCCAGTGGAGAAGCTCGCAGGTGGCTCTTCTTATTGTGCCCTGTGCTCTGGCAGGGGCTCTGGGTTTGGTCCCCTGCCCACTGGCTGGCTGCAAAACGCTTTGCATAGAGAGTGAGGCAACAGAGGTGAATTTTCTTGGCAGGGGAAATGCAGCTGGGTTCTTTTGGAGACCGCATGTGCCAGAGAGAATCACTGCCCCACTGATCTGGGCAAGATTGGATTTGTGTGCAGACTGATGCCGATTCAGGGATTTGGCTAATCTCTGGTCCTTGCTGCCTTTTGTCGCCTTTGCAGGGAGCAAGAATTATCATGGCAACCTTTGGTTTACTTCTCAAATCAGCTTAGTGTAAACAAGGGATAGGAAGTGAAACAGTGAAATATTAGCCTTATTGACAGGCCTAATCAACAGCTGACAGCAGGAGGAGAGAAATCGGTATAATTTCTGCTTGTGCGTAACAAGCCTCAACAAAAATTGTCCTCCTCCTCCTCCAGATCCACTTTACCAATTAGAGCAATGGGGTGGGATGTGCCAAACAACTTCTCCCTCCATTTGCACTGCCAAGGTGTCCTGGTTTCAGCTGGGATAGAGTTAACTGTCTTCCTAGTAGCTGGTACAGTGCTATGTTTTGAGTTCAGTATGTGAAGAATGTTGATAACACTGATGTTTTCAGTTGTTGCTCAGTAGTGTTTAGACTATAGTCAAGGGTTTTTCAGCTTCTCATGCCCAGCCAGGGCACAAGAAGTTGGCACAGGACACAACCAGGGCACCTGACCCAAACTGGCCAACAGTGTATTCCATACCATGGGACATCCCATCTAGTTTAGGAACTGGGAAGTGGGGGGGGGGGGAGGGGATCCGCCGCCCGGGGGC
>NW_010972698.1:10292766-10490348 GCF_000737465.1 Haliaeetus leucocephalus | reverse complement strand
TTGCACTGCGCATCATTTGTACATTTCAATCCTTTTATTACTACTGTTGTCATTTTATTAGTGTTATCATTATCATTATTAGTTTCTTCTTTTCTGTTCTATTAAATCGTTCTTATCTCAACCCAGGAGTTTTACTTCTTTTCCTGATTTTCTCCCCCATCCCACTGGATGGGGGGGGAGTGAGTGAGCGGCTGCGTGGTGCTTAGTTGCTGGCTGGGGTTAAACCACAACACAAGGTTAAGATGGGTTTAACTTTGACTGAAGTTAGTGGAGTTACTGGAATGATGCAGTGCGTGTTTTAAAGAGGATCTTGTGCTTAAGAGGGTCTTTCTTCTGTTATTTGTGTGTGTGCTTGACAATAATGCAGAACTGTCATATTTCCTTACAGGAAAAACATTTTCCCTTCAATTACAGATAACCTGATCACTTCTTTTAATTTTAGTCCAATTTTCTGAAGGGAACAATGCCCGTGCATTCAGGATGTCTGTCTGTCAGTTTTTCCATCCCAGCTCTCTGAACTCCTACAGCTTCTGAATCAGTTGAAGTTGCACTGGATCTGACTGACATCCCAAACAGATGATGTATCTATGAGTTCTGTGAAAACCAAGGCTGCACAAAGGCATGGCCATCACTGTGTCATGCAGTAGGAGATTGCGCTCTCCCTGGTGGGGAAGGTGGGGAGCAGACCCAGATTGACAATACATGTGTTCCAGAACGGTTTTCAGAGATGGGATTTTCAGAACAGAGTCCTCCTTTGGATGCAAGTAACTTATCTGGCATTTCTGTCACTTAGCATTGGAAACTTAGGCAGAATTCCAGAGTTTAGACATCTATAAGCATTTGCCTCCTGATTCTTTCTTTTGTTGGCCATCTCAGGGAATAATGATGGTTGTCAGTGCCTATATAAAAGGTGATGGAATATGGCTTGATGTAACTAGAGCAGGCTATGTAGGGCTCAAGTGATGCAAAGATGCTGGGCAGCATCCCTTTGCTCTTGCCTGTACTTTTGTTCTGTCCTATTTAAATAAATAAGTGAAGACACCTAGGCTCTGATCCCTCGCGCATCCTGCTGAATGGCACAGGACTAGCAGAAAGTGGCAGTCACGAGGAGCTGCGTGTTGTTTCCTGACTCAAAATCTCCAGCTGCAGGAAAAATGTTGACTCCTCTGGAGGTCAGGAGCAGGAGATTCAAATGCCCTTCTGCCCTTGAGGCAGGAGTGCCTGGAAAAAAAACCTATTCAAGCACAACACTAAATCCTCTGCAAATGTAATAAGAGGAGATTGTAGCTCTTCTACAGGTTTTGCTGTATACCTTGTATATGGATCCAGTATATCCAGCATACCCAGCATATTTATTTCCTAGCTGTGGGCTTCTCTGCCCAGAGCAGGTTGTCAGCCATTTCCCACATTGCCTCTGCCATTTGTACCTGCCCTCTCCTGCCTCTGAAGCTAGCTGCAGACTTCATCAGCTGCTAAAGAGGAGATACTGGGAATATTGGTGGGCTATTTGGACTGTATTCAGGTGTGTGTCAGTCCTTGTGACCGGCTGCCCCTTCCTGTGGGCAGTCAGCTCCAGAAGCATGGGCAGAGGGCTGCAGTGGCAGCGCAGCAGCCTCTTTGAAGGGCCTTGGCCAACTCCTTTCAATCTCCCATGTCTCCTTCATAAAATGGGGAGAACCATGTTGACATACGTGTCCCAGCTGGAGGAATCGGGAAGATTCAATCCTGTTTCCAGTTGGCTGTGCACATCCCATATGCTATCACCGCCTCTCCTAACCAGTGCCAGACAGACTGATCTCATCTACCCCGGCGTGGTGGGTGGCCGTATTGATGATGAATGCTTAACGAGTGTCTTGTCTTTTCTAACTGTGCAGGGGGGTGTCATTTCCTTGCTCTGACCAGAAAGTCAGGAAAAAGCAAGGGGAATGGGCAGGGGGATTAAAATCTTTAGCAGGGAGCAGAGTGCAGGTGCCAGTGGGGGGGAGGATAACCATGGGCAGGTGCAGCACTTTTCCGAGCTGGAAGGTTTTGTTTTGCTGGGAAGGGGACTTATCCTGCATGCGGAGAGCAGAGTGAGAACTTACTGCCCTTCAAACGTCAGCAAAATCCCCAGCCCCTTGCTGAGCGTGGAGGCATGTGCTGGCTCTGCAGATTTGGGAGTCCTGTAGTGCTGGGGGCGAGAGTGACCAGCCACTGCCGGGAGGGCAGGGGTGCTGAGTGCCTGCGGGGACCCTCCCGAAGTTCTTGTAGGTCCCCCATCCCTCCCCTGCCCTCCCCTCTTGCAGAGTTTCAAAGCATGGCAAGGGAAAAAAAGGACATCCCCCTCCCCTCAAATCCCTCAGTCTGTGACTGAAATAAATAACTACAATCCCAGGTAGTGAGGAGGCTGCTAATAACGTGCTCTTGACAGGCACGGGATTGCCGGGCTGAGGGATGTCTGACTGAAAGCTCTAGGCTAGGGTGGGGGTGGGGGGCTTCTTTTTTTTTTCCTGCCAGCTCTCGCCAGGCAGTAGGGATTTTTTTTTTTTCCCCTCCCTGATAATAAGGACATCATCAGAAGCAAGATGCAGTGGCTAAGGGATGGATCAGGAATGGTGAGTTCAGGTAGCTATGTCTTTCTCTTTTCCTCTTATTGCAGTACTTTGATGGGGAAATAAGCCTCCGTCCTATCTCCTGACTCCTCCTTTACTCCCTGTCCTTGAAACCATTGATCACTCTGTAGCCATTTTATGGATTCTGCATTCCCAAACTGCTGAGCAAAAGAAGAAATTAAAAGAAAGGAAGGAGGGTGTGCATGCGTTGGGGCGTGGGAGGGGGGGAGCGGCGCTTGGCAGGAGCTGGGGAGGTGGGTTTCGATAGGGTGAACTGGGGGGGTTTGTGGGGGAAAGCAAAAGATTTTCCAGGTGCTCGCATGTGCGGTGTGTGGTGTAACAGCTGGGGGAGAGGACTGGAAGGAGAAGAGTACCAAAACGGGGATGCTGGCTGTCGGCAGCGTTGCCGCCACTGGGACCTGTCAGATCTGCCCCTTCTGTGGATGATGAGTTGCGGTGCGGGGGGAGCCTGAATATGCTGCTGAGCCGGAGCATCCCTGCCTTTGCTTGCATCAGACTGTAAAACACTCCTCTGAAGTGTAGAGGCTTCAGGAAAGCAGTTTAAACAGTGACAGCTCTGCTTAATAAAAAAAAAAAAAATACTCCCAATTTGCAGATGCCCTCACTGTGCCTGGAGTACAGCTCTGAGAGGCTGTATCTGCTAGGAGGGAAAGCGGGGAAGTTCCCCCATCTCAGCAAGGATCCCTGTTTCTCATTCAGAAACTTCCCCGTGAAGAGATTCAGTTGTTATTGAGATACTCCTCCTCCCCAGCTCTCCCTCCTTGTACAGCTTTGCTTTGCAATGGCATTTCCCTCTGCTTTCGCCTCTCTGTGCTGGGCTGGGTTTTGCAGGGGTTTTTTTGTTTGTTTTGCCCTTCCCTGGGCTTTTTCCGTTCTGCGGGGAGCCTTGGGGCATCCCTACCGGTTGGTCCCGTGGCATGGACCTGCTCCGGGTGGCTGGCATCACCTGGCTCAGCCCCTGTGTCTCGGCTCCGTTGGGGGCACCCGACAGATGTTACTGGCAGCGGGGATGATTTTGGAGCCAGTGCAGAAATCACTGCCTGTTCTCTCCCGATGCCCAGCCACCAACTCCGTGATGCCCTGCGCAGCTTGGTCCTGCCCTCCATCCCCTCTAAGATACTTATACAAACAGGAGCTTAGTGGTTTATGCTTCTGAAAGACTCTGAAGCTAGTGCTGGAAGCGTACTGTGCGGGTGTAGACGACAGCCTGCAGCAGATAGCAAATTTGTTTAGGGTCCTGTTTAAGGCTTGTCTACCACCCAGCAACAGTTTGGGGGTTTTGCAGCCTCCTCCCACCCTCTGAGCATCCAGGCTTTTCCTTCCCCTCTGCCACCCTGTCCCTGCACCTCCCCACATGCACACCAGCATAGCACTTTTCCCCTCCCTGCCGGTGTCTAAGCAACACAAATCACCTTTCACCCATTTGCCGATTTACATTTTCAGAGATTACTATGCTGAAAGAAAAGTGGTGATGGAAAGCTGGATGCGGCTCTTTCATCCTTTTTCCTTTCGCCCTGGGTGACTGCTGAGTTCTGGTGGGGAGGGGAGGGGTTGTGGTGCAGGGCAAACTGCTTTTCTAATTGACATAGCACAAGACTTGACACTTTCTTGCCCTCTTATCTTTCCAGCTTCCTTTCTTGCTGCTGGCAATAAGGGAGACTTTGTTATTTTGTTCTGATTAGTCTAATCTTTGCCTTCTCTTGGAGAGAAATAGTGGTTGCTGAATAGCCTGTAATTTAAAATATTTGAGGGGGAAAGTGAAACTCCAGTGATTGATTTTGAAGCAGGTTCTACCCAGGAATTTCCCAATATTGCTCCTTCTAATAAGGGAAAAATGAAAGAGAGGGCTGTGGTTTTTGTATTTTATACAGCAGTTTCACAACCTCAGCAGTATTTGAAGATACTCCATGTATCTCTAGATCATCTGAAAATAAAGTAGAAAAGGATTATAAAACAACAAAGCAAAACTGAACCAAATAAGATAAATCCAGCAGTGATCTTTGCAATCGCTTGCAAGCAAGGAGCCTGGTGCCTGGGGATGGGTGGCTGTGGTCCAAGGGATTTGACAGGCGAACAGCGCTCCTGCGCTTGAAGGCGCTGGGCTGCTGGGAGCACTCTTACGGCCACGCTGCAAAGCCAAGGTCCTGGCGACACTCGATCTGTACAAATTCTACTCTCTTTTTGCAAGACAAGGCATATTGGTCCAGATGTCCTGGCCAAATGCCAATGCAGATAGCTATATTCCATCTAATGCAGATTTTGCCTGCTGTTCCCTTGGTAAGTTACTTTAATTTTTAGTATTTAAAATGTTGGATCATATTGGTGTACTTTGCTGAACAAATGAGTTACTGCACACCAAAAGTAGCTGCATTTCAGCAAGTCAGTGTGAATATTATTATCTCACTCCATTGGCTAAAATGTGCTACAGAAATATAAAATGGCTCAGTTTACTCCTAAGTGAAGGTTGGCTGATCCATTCACACACATTAAGCTGCCTACCATACGGTGAAGAACCTTAGACTTTCATCTAGAGCAACACTGGACCAGTTTTCATGAGCACTCAGCCTCCATTATGGATTTTCAGCTGTCTTTTTTTACTCTGATATTATTTTCTGTGTATCTACTAAAGAACAGCAATACACATTTATTTTGGATAGCATCCTTGGATTTTGTTCTGCTCAGGCGCATTGGTCTAAACCTGGATTTGAGACTGATTTCTCAGAAGTCCTGCACAGCACTGATTTATTAAAAGTGCTGTTTTCTGTTGTTCTCAGCGCTGGGTTGGGTTAAAGAATCAGACCTGATCTCTTTCAGAGTTAGTCATCTCTAAGAAGCATGTCACTAATATTTTACAAGTGATAGTACCTTTTGTTCTCGTGGCAGGTGGCTCTTTATTTCTAAATCAGCCCCTTAAACCTAGCTATTATTCCATAATATTAAGCTGTCGGGGCTTCTTTTTTTTCTCCTTTGCATGTGCTGCTTTCCGTTTTTTAAACAATTAATCTTTTGCCAATTATGCTAGCATCCCATGAGGGTATTTTACATGCTTCATTGGCACTAAGTTGCTAAACTCTGCTAGTATCTGTTTCTAACCCAGAAAGATGAAACTAATTGTCATTGGTAGTGATGAGAATAATCTACACATCTGATCGGCATTGTAAGTACAATGATTATTTGGTTAGGCATTCTTCACAGAGAATATTGATCCGGTATGATAATCAAATGAGTTTGTTTAAATCACACCATAATACAGCCTTTTCTGGAATAGTTTTTTATCTGACAAGGGCAGAGTTTTTCCCCAAGCCTTTAGCTGTATTACAGGAAAGACAAGCATGCATCTTCCTCGGTAATTCCTCACATAGGCTCTAATTCTGGGCTTAATGTTGTGCCTGTGAAAGTCAGAGTGCAGCCGTTAGCTTCAATAGGTACAGAGTCCCAGTCTTTTTTTTTTGTACTGGCATATATAGCCATATTTTTACAGTGCATGTTGTTCAAATATTTAAAATCAGTCTGTTGTTGATATTTTACATTTTTGTCATAAACAAAAAGTAAGCTATTGTAAATCATCACAACTTAAAAAGTGTTGGAAAGGAATTAAGTGAATAAAAGGGCCAAATACTACAAGTGGCGGAGATCCTTACTGATTCTTCTCCACTTGTCAATGTGCAAATCATGGGATATTTGAAGTACAAAGACTCTTTGCACTCCATAATACTAAAAGGCTCAGTGTGAAGTCAGGAAAAGAGAAGTGGAAGAAAGCAGTTTTGGTCCGATTTTCATTTTTGAAAGTTCGGATAAGCAAATGCATTTGGTGGAGAGAAGCCAGGCCAGGATGGGATGGAGAAAGAATCTTGCAGTATCCAGGCATTAGGGAAAAATGGGACTTAAGAGGCCCAGAGCACCCTGAACTCCCGCAGAGATCAAAGGGAACAGAGAGCACTCGACTCACAGCTGATCAAGCATGTCACAATGAAGCACCCAGGGAAGCCGCAGTGACCTGCCGAATGGTTTGGGTGTCCTGCAGAGGATGCTGTTTGGTCTGTCATCTCTGTGCCCTGCAGCCTCAGCAAGGAGGGCCATTTTCCACAGGAGTGCCTTGTTGCAAGTTTGTTCCTGTTCATCCTGGGATCTGTTGTCAGTGGAGGCTGATGCTTGGGTTGAACGAGCTCTGCACACACTGGAGAGTTTTGTGTCTGCTGCAATGTTGTAGAGCTCCCAAAGCCTTAAGTCAGTCCCACCAAATGCATTTTTTGGTGGGATTTTTCTCACCCGCAAAGTTTCTGTTCTGTTTTCCATTTCAGTCCCAGTTTGGGGCTTCTTTAATCTTTCAATTATAGCCTCCTACTAACGTTGCTGTAAGAGCACACAATAAATGTCCAGGTTAAGAGAGTTGATGTTATGGTAAATAAAAATATTTGCATAAATACCTGATATATGCTGATGATTGCCCTGGTGTCAGTCCCAAGAGTGGCTGGGAGGAGGCACGGCTTTGTGCCCCGGTTCCTACCTGCTGGATAACAGACATGCCAATAACTTCTCTGTCTCCTGAGATACGTCCTGATGATTCATCAGGGAAGTCTGGAAAACCCTTTGAGACCATTGCTTGGAGGGTGCCATAGAAATATGAAGCAATACTTCGTAGAGCGTCAAGCAGGATGCACTTGCTGGGAAACCACACGCGCCGTGTGGTCACAAAGTCCATCTGTCCCTCCTGTGTTCAGAGTTTCGGTGTTTGAGCACAGCAGGCTTTGTAAACTGCAGTGTTTTTTTAACTGCTAAGAACCTGATTTCCTTGTATCTAGTCAAAGGGTTTTTCTTTTTTTAAACACTTCTTGAAAAATCTCTGAAATGCTTCAAGCTAACATCTTAATGTATTTATGACATTAGCTGCTTCTTCTCCAGAACGGTTGCTCTGAATCTCTTTGAGCCTGGCTGTTATTTTGAACATGACTAATTCCCTGAGTGACTAAGCTTTTAGATAATAGGAAAAATTCATCAAGTTATCTCGGTCTCCCATAGTTTCTATTGTTATGAAAAGACGTCTTATGAAAAAATAAATAAAGGTGTCTATTATGTAATGTGGGCAGGGAAAGGAAAGATGAGTATTGTTAGAGAATGGCAGGAGTGTCATATCTGGGAGCCAATTTCAGGCTGTGAAATCTCTAACTTGGTCTAGTAGGAGGGTGTGGGTGAGAAGTAAAATCCAGTTGCTGGTCCGGAGCTCTGGTGAACTCCCACTGAACCCAAAGAAGTGTATTCATGTGCAAAGTGCTCTGTTCAGAGGGGATCCCAACTTCTGTCTCCCCAGCTCTGCCATGCTACAGAATTCCTTGGATTTAACCCAAGATATTGTTGGGCATGCAGTAAATTACACTGCACCTTCTCTGCCATAGTTGTTTTCAGGTGGCAGGCTGAAGCACTTAGAACTCCTGAAATGCTGTGTTTTGGATAGCACAGCAAACCTCAGCTCTATCCCATTGAATTTCTATGTTGGTGTTGCTGATTAATGATGCAGAAGTGCAATTTGTGCTTCTTGAGGAAGCCAATGCAACACCAGGTTCTTTTCTGTGCCTGTTGTGTTTAACCTGTGTCCTCCAGCAGGCAGGTTTATCCGTGTGATCCCGCACAGCGAGGGTCCCTTTGGCTCACTGCAGTCGCACATTGTCATGAGCAGTCGGCAGGAGGGCAGCGCTGGTCGTTCCTGGAAGGCTGTTGTATAGCATCAGATGGGGACCGCAGCCTGTGCTAGCTCTCACTGCAAGTGATCCCACTGAGTCGGGGTGGAATAGGAAATGAAAACCTACTGGCATTCATTTGCCTCATTTGGAGAAAGAAAAAAAAAAAAAAGAAAAAAGCTATAAACTTATTTTGCTTTTTAATGCTGATATTGTTGCTGATAAAAATGAGTGGTTTATGTTCTATTCATACATCTACTGATATCCAGCTGGAATTCCTACTTCATTAGGTTGTCTTGCATCGTTTTCTTCATTAAGAGTGCCAGATTCAATAGGCTGTTCCCTCTCCTTTTTTTGGGAGGCAGAGAGAGGGGGAGAAAATGATTTGTATGAAATACATCTAATTCTCTAGGTTAATTTGTGTGAAGAACATGAGACCCATGGGTCAGCTTTTTAATAAGATGTTTTTTTCTTTACTCAATATCTTAACAAGGAGAAATCCAGGGAAGCCAAAGCCAACAGTGTTGCAGAAGGGGTATCAGGAGGGCTGCAAGAAGCCGCAGGTGATTTCTTTCCATCCTCATCCTCTTGCACGAAGCAGAGCCGTGGCTTCTGCTCCCATCTGCCACAGCGTTGTGTCATGACTCTCAGTAAGTCATGGGACTGTGCCTAGGCTCTGCTTTCCCAATATAGACACGGTGGATAATTTCCTATTTCCCTCAGAGTAAGCTCAGGCTGATAGAGCAGCAGTAAGAAGTAACAAGTCCCGAGGAGTGTACTGCATCAGGACTTTCAAATTCATAAGCCTTTGTATTTCTCCTGGTGCACCAGGGCAGGGCCTGATTTGACCATGCCCATAAGCAGAGCTGATTATAATCTGTTCAGTGGAGAGGGGACAGTCCTTGTGCAGGAGAGCTGCTCATTAAACCCATGCTTTTTTGCAAGGTCAGTCAATAAAGCACAAAGCAGAACAAGAAACTTTTTCTTCTTTTCTGCTTTTTCCTCTGTGTAGTTTCTGATATTGCCGTTTAGTATGTGCATCATGAATCATGCTGTTTCTATTCAGCCTGGCATCTCACTCCTGCACTGCTAATTGCTGGACCTCCGCAGGCTTAGGCACATGAAAATACTCTATTAGATTTGCTTTTTAACTGCATAGGAAATGTGATGCGTTGGATTTCAAAGGACCTTCCTGTGTTGTGGCAAAGCTGAAATACACCCTTGGATTTTCACGGTGAAGAGCTTTCTCTTCTTTATGTCTGTGCAGCTGTATTTCTCAGGGACCACACTGGGGACATTGACCCTGGATTTACTAAGGTAGTTTCTAGCAGATGATAATTTTTTTCTCACTTACCACTTTGTCCAGGAATGTGTTGATGTGAAGATCTCTGCAATTTAATGTCAGAAATGAGGGCAGAAGCACCAGAGTTCCTGTAAGAGTGCCTGGAGGGAGCAGTGGAAGGAAGGGACTTGTCTTGGATTTTTCTGCAGTTTGGGCTTTGTTGTTTTTTTTACCTTGTTTCCAGGCTCAACTGTAAGCCCTGAGAAGTAAAATTAAGTAGTAAATGTCTATGGAAATGTCTATGGAAATGTCTATTACCTCTATGTAAATGTCTATTACCTTGTTCCAGGCTCAACTGCAAGCCCTCTCAAGCGGAGAAGTAAAATTAAGAAGTAAATGTCTGTGTATTCTTTTAGGCCAGTTTTTTTTTTTAGAGAAAAGAGAGCTTATGTAAGGTTGAAATGAACATCTGAATTTGATGGGTCCTTTTAAAGTGAACCTTCTTGGTCCCTGAAGTCTTTCTCTGTGACCAGGGTAATTGGTGTTACCACATCTGATTTCTGCTGGATTTGAGGGTTTTTTCTTTTCTTTTTCAAAATTGGAAGTCTGAGGCTGCTTCTAGAGTACAGGCTGGGGTGTGGAGCAGATGCAAGGAGAAGAGAAAGCACTTGCAACATGATTGCCAGGGGCATGAGATTTTAGTCTGTCTTAATGCTTTAAGTTCAAATGAACTTAAAAATAGTAGTTTTGTTGTTCTCACTGCAATTCCAGACAAGCACAATGGAATCAGCCCCCCAGACAGGCTCGCACTCCATGCCATTTCAGCATGATTTGTGTAGTGTTACAAAAGCTACGAAAACTGATTAGATCAGTACATCACTCCTTGTTGTAGCACAGCCAGTGCTGGGGTAGAGCCTTGCAGTTGCGTATGTATGGCACAGCACAGCAGCTGAGGGCAGGATGTTAGCAGGGACGCACTAAGCCATGCTAGGATGCAGATGACACCTGGTCACGGTGCTCTGGAAGAAGCATCTGGGCATCTTGTAAGACAACAGTGACAAAGCTTTGGCTTTATTTCCCCCCTCACAGCATCACGCAAGTGCTTTCATTCTTCGACAGAGGAAAGAGCACCATCTGCTGAGATGCTGGCTCTGTTTGTGGAAGGAACTAGGATTAGTTGAGGACTCCAGATGTGGTCCAAGACCAGCCTTCGTTAGTATCTGACATGCCACTACGGCCCTTTGCTCAAGGGGTTAAGACCTGTTCATCTGGAGCATGGTTAGTTCTCAAGAGGGTGGTTAACTAGGGCTGGTGCACAAGTATATCGCAACCTCCCTGGCCTGCCTTTGATTGTTGTCTGGCTGTTAGTATTAAATGAAATGGTTATAAATAAATCAATCTCAACACTGGGGACATAATTCTGTCGTGTATCACTTCTTGTTTTCTGAAATAAAATTAGAACTGGTGTAGAATGGGAAAGAGTTCACCTACTACAGCTTGCCTGAGCTCTGTGTGTCTTTGTGTATAGTACGTCTACCAAGGATCAAGCTGTGGTTGTCAATGTGATACTTCCTATCTTTTGGTGAAATCTAATTTTTTTTTTCATAAAATACTTAGAGCAGTGACCCAGAGGTGCTCAGTTGCATTTCCATAGCCTCTGAGCTTTGTATAATGCTCTTGGCCAGTTGGTCATGCGGGTTAAACAGCGCAGCAACCCAACCTCCAGCAGTGACCTCTGTTCTCTAAACATTACAGAAGTGGGCTTACAAACTTAACTTACTCTCTTCTCCAGCATTCTTGGCCTTGCTGCAAGAGCAGCTTGCTTCATGGGGTCTTGCTCTGCTCTCTTCCCCATCTACCTTCTCTCCCATTTCACTGCTTTGCAGGCTCTCAACTCAGCCTTTTCTTATGCAGTTCTTCCTCTGAAGTCTATTTATGCCTCACCAGCTTTTGAGATCATCATCTTATCTTTGCCCACCTCTCCTTTCCCCTTTGTCTTTCTGTAATTGTTTTTTATATTAGTTCTGTAAATGAATCATTTGCTTGTCTAGCTGTGCTGTGAATTTGCTAACACGTGTTGTGCAGTTAATGTGGAAGATGCTGGAGGAAGCTGTGCTTGTTCCAGCGACCCCACCGCTTTGTTTTCTTGTTTGTCTCTCTGGTAGAGGACACTTGAGTTGCTGTGGGAGGGAGGGCTGGGGCAGAGAGTGAAATAAAAGCTTCTAAGGGAGATGTGTAGTGCAAGGAAAAGGAAGAAGGACAAGAGAAAGAAGTAGAGGAAGTTATTGGAAGAAAGTCCCAAGTTCATGTGGACAGTGAGGAAGCTTTGCATCTGAAGGATGGAGTGGACAGGCAAGGAAGAGTGTGTGACTGGAAAGCTAACTTTCAACTGCCAAAATCAGCCCCCTGAGTCTGCGTCTTTACAGATATTCCTCCATTTTGCATGCTCCTCAGTTTGGGTAAGGAATATTAGGCATTTGGGGATTTTCAAAGCTTCCCATGAAGCCAGTCCATAAATATACAAGATTATGGTGATTCTTGAGGAAAAAACTATCCTTTGCAGCAGCTCTGCAGCTCATAGGCTGGTGCCTCCCATCTGGCCAAAGGATGGGATAAGAGGGCTCTGTGTCAGACTTACTGTGAAAAGAGAGGAAAAAGAAGCAACTCCCGGTTTAAGAAAATCGTCCTTTTTGGAAACTGAGCAAATCATAATCCCACTGGCCTTTAATCTCTGAAACCCTGAGTTTAATTCCCGGCTAGATTTAGAAAAATATAATTGATTTCATGCTCTTCTCATAATCTGTAATGGAGTCCATGACTCAAACCCCATATCAGTGCCTGATGTTGCAGGCAGCAGTCAGTAAGTGCCCAGCAGAGGAGACTGCGAATGGAAGAGCGGTTGCCTGTCTCCTGCCCACACATCCCTGGGTAGCGTTCCTGTTTATTCTTTTTTGGGGGCACTATTAATTCAATTTAAACTTTTCTCATGGTGCCATATCAGTCAGAGATGGGGCTTGTGCTCAAAGAGGGAATACAAAAGAACCGAAGCAGTTCAGGACTGACAATTGCCAGCAGCCATTTTCCCCTAGGTCATTGGTCTCATCCAGTCCAGTCCAACACAACCATAGTTTTATTCCCACTCAGAATCATGAGCCACCTCGGGATTTGTTTGAAACTTTCCCAAATTCACCAAAAGATTTATCTCCTTTGGCCAGCCGATGAGCAGGTTTTCCTGGCCTGGCAGAGTTCCTCAAGCCAAATCCCAGAGCTCAGCCACACTGCTTCCTACAGCGGCATTAGGAGAATTCACTGGGTCTGTGCTGAGGTTATGAGTTTGAGTGCTTCATTTTTGCAGTTAATGGAAGATGGAGCTGATGTGTTAGGAAAACATAGATGTGTCTGCGTGTCCAAGAGATTGCTGTGGTGGAGGTTGTTAATCTGCACAGGGGATCTACATCAGAACAGGGAATTGGAACTGAAACCCTGTACTGCCGCACGCCCCTGGACCATGCTGCCAGCTCATGCGGAGACAGTGTACCTGTCAGTGGGAGTGGAATATAGGGCCTTTAAGCATTCAAATTAGAAATCCTCACTGCTGAGTTAGAGCTGTATTTGTTTAGCTGGAAGTAGTGGGTTGTGCTAATTGCTAGAGACATCCATTGGAGGGAGTCGTGGTCACATGGCTGAGCCCAATGTATTACGCACATAGGGAAGGAAGACTTGGCATCATCTGCTTCAGAGGCTTGCCTCAAAATTACCATATTGTAATTAATGTTATTATAGGGACCCTTCTGATTTGTCTGTTTTTTGGGAGTCCAAAATACACTCTCTCTCTCTATGTGTGTATATACAGATTTATGTATACATATAGGTGTATGTATGTGATGTATTAGTGGAAGCCCTGGCTTGTTCCTTAATTGATATGCCTGGTGGAGAGGTGCTGAAGTTCAAAACTGCTTTCTCATACAGAAGAAGCCATCGCTGATCTTGCATTACAAATTGTGCTCGTGAATGCTACTGTAGTGTCGGGCCATGTACTGTGCTGTAAGGGGAGGTGGTATTTTATATAACTACTACAAATCTCTTCTTCCTGTTCCTCAGTTTAGCTCTATACAGAAGGTTAGACTAAACTTTTCAGAAAGCATTACATGAAGTTAAACTTTGTGGTGATTTTATATAAACCCCTAATGTGTTAGGTGTTCTTTTTCAGTAAGGCTTCTAAGAGAAAGTATCATCCATTTTGGTAGTAAAATTAACATTTAGTACACGCAGAAGGCATGGGAAATTATATAAAACAGCAAGTACTATTGGGAATGCTGTGAATATAATTTTAATAGAAGCTTCTGTGCAGTAAATCTGTTTGTGCTGATCACTCTTGGTAGTTGTTACACACAACTTTCACTGGAGCCCAATACTTGCATCTGTATGCAGTGAGGCACCCGATGCTTTCCTGCCTGATCTTTTGGGGCATTTGCTCTAGACCGTGACCTGGGGAGGATGGATGCTGTGGCTGGAGCCTCCCAGGCTGCAGCAGCACTGCACACCTCTCTCCCAGCATCTCCAGCCAGAGAGGACAGCAGAGAGGTCTCCACAGCTATCGCCCTCCGGTCTGCAGCTGCTCGTGACGCACAAGCTGTACGCGGTGAGCAGGACAGTGGGGGACCTCCTGCCTGCAGCTGACAGGCAGTTACAGGCAGGGGGCTGGCTTCATTGCCTCTATTTATAATCTCTGCCCTCCCCTGTGCTGTGACTGGCTCAGCTCTTGCAGAATGACTGCCTGAGACCTGCCAGGCACATTGCTCGTAATGAAATCCTCTTTTTCAGCTACGGAAGTAGCTATTGAGCATGTGTGATAGCTACTGCACCTTTTTTTCTGGATATTTCTTAGGCCTCTGCTGCTTCTACCTGCCCAATTTTTGCTCCCCCATCTATATGCAAAGGCATGGAGGAGTCTGCCTTGAAACCCTGCTGGTTGCTTCCCGTTCTTGGCATTGAGAGGACACAAACAGCGCAGGACAAGGCGAGGGATGGGCTGTGCCTGTGGAGGTGTCTGCAGGCCCTTGGGGCTGCTGTGCAGAGGTAGAAAATCTCCACTGTGATTTCTGTAAAAGTAAGGCTGAATCTGAGGCTGGGGTCTAGACCCAGGCTCCCTCTGTGCTCACTGCAGTTTAGAGGAAAAGATTAAACTGGCCGTAAAGATGCCTCTAAATTTGGGCCCATTGTATGTTTTGGAGAGGTCACTGTTATTACTGAGACCAAAACTGGAATTTCCTGGATGTTTGTGGGAGTTCAGGCTTGGGTTTTAGAAAATTGCCTGTGTTGTTTTGGGAAAGATTGGTAACAATAATAAATACTCCACATCTATTACATGTCTGCTATTCTGATTAGTCTAAAATTGCATCAGACAGACTGACTATCCTAAAAATGCATACTTGACAGGAAATGCAGGTCTGGAAGCTGGTGATCAGGCAGATCCATCACCTGGGCACAGCCTGGTGTGTGTGCTAATGGGGCAGCCAGGCTGCCTGCCTGGGGCAGGTTTAAAGCAGCTTCTTGTAAATATGCAGGTGAAAAATCACCTTTCACTGTCCTCCTGAATGAGAAATTCTCTGCTTGAATAGAGCAGGGGGTCTCAGTTGCTGGAAACAGCCTCTGGCTTTTAGTTATCACACAAAAGAAAAATGAGAGGAAAAGAAACCACCTGATTAACCCAGACCATTCTTATTTCTAACGCTGCTCAACACAACCCACCCTCTGCATCTGCAAACACATCACGGCCCACACATTCTACAAAGCTGGTCAGAAATGAGGAGGATGGTGTGCTGGATGAGTGTTGGTCTTGCACAAACCACTGGGTCTCATGGAGGCTGAGGAGGGAGGGCACTGTGAAGACTTGGTCCTCACCCGCCCAAGGTGCTCTCTCCTTTGATGGTGTTTGGGGGTGGATATAGAAAAAGCCTGCTCATTTTGAGGGAGCTCTCTGGAAACCCAATAGCAAAGGAAAAAAAAATAAAATAAGCCTTGCAGTAAACAGCTGGGTTTAGTATTGGTTTGAATGGTAAGGTGGGGTAGGAGCATAATCCTACCCATCCCTTCCCCAAATGCTGGTGACAAAAAATATCTGCCCTGGAAGGATGCAGTGATGGGAAGAAAGGCCTCTCGTTGGTGCGAGCCCACTCCATGCCCTGTCTGTTCAGGTTTAAACATTAAAGTCCTCCTGAACTCTTGTTGTTTGCTACTGGAGAACAAAATAAGCGCTCGTTTGGTGCATGTTGGCCTTAGTGTTTGTGTGCAAATGTCCCAGGTACGTTCAAAGGAGCACGTTTCCTGGAAGGTGTTGATGATCAGTCCCCGTATGCACATTTTAGTGCATAATGAATATGCATTGGTGACATTTCTATATTTGTCTTTGTCTGTAAAATCATTTGCTTTTTCCAGCCGAGCACATCTTTTTGTGTGTGTGTGTGTGTGTGTGTGTGATGCCTCTTTAAGGTAACTGCTGGTTCTGGGATCTGAATGAGATTCGGGGTAGCAAAATTGGCACGTGGACCATAAACCCTGAGTGTGTATGTGAATTTACTGTAGGAATGAGCTTTTCTGGCTGCTGTAGAAGGAATAAAGATCCCCCATCCTGTCTTTCCCCCCACCCCCCTTTTATACATCTCTATCTGTAGAATCAGAATTCAATTTAACTCTTAGCATGGAGAAACCCAGTGCAGTGCTGAGGAGAGAGGCTATGCGATAGATTTATGATGGGATGATGTGCATACTATTGTACAGAGTTAAAGAGTGATTCCCCCTACAAAATTCCCACGTTACAGGCTCACAATGCATTTCCAAGTTACCAAGGGTTCCCTTTCTGTTATTTTGGCTGCTTTTCTTTCCCGCTCTTTCTCCTGCTCCCCTACCTGGTCTGAGCAGGCTCCTAGCAGCACTGGCTCTTTTTGCTGGCGTTTAATATTTTCCATCCGAAGCTTAGCGCAGGCGGTACAGACGGGGCAGACGTGTCCCCGCCGTACAAAGGCAGTGAGGAACGGGATCTGCGTTGCACAGAAAGCCCGGAGACGCCTTCCTGGAGCTCAGCATTGGCATCCGACCACGACGCCGGCTTCCCGGCCCACCGCACAGCTCTGTTTTCTGAACTGCCGCAAAAGTAGAGGGGAAAAACATGCCTGCATGGCACTCCCTGTCACGGCGGGCGGAAGACTCGCGTATTTATGGAGCCAGCGCTTCCTTTTGCGTTTGACTGACAGCCAGGATCCCTTCGCTGCCTGGTCACTGGAGCTGATTAGTATGCGAAAGGGTCCGCCTCGCACCGAGAGATGCAGCCGCAGCAGCTTGCAGAGCTGTCACACTCACACAGGCTTCTTATCTGCACTGGCTTGACGAATTAAAAAGCAAGCCAGCCAGCAAGAGAGAGACCGGGAGAGAGAGGGGGGAAGAGAGAGAGAGAGAAGCTTACAGACAGCGCTCGCTTTCTTTTCCTAAAGGAAGGATTTTGCATCTTAAGTGCTCACTGGTTGTGATGATGCTTCACTTAGCGGGCTCCAGAATGAGCTAGAGACAGCAGATAGGGGGATAAACTAAAAGCAGACCACAAAGCATTACGAACAAAACCAAAACCAGGAACAGTTTTCTCCTCTATTCTAGCATGGTGGATGTATGGACAGTCTTACAGAGCAGAGGTTGACTTCTCCAAATCTACCAGCCCCACATCTTGAACACTACAGTGTTCTGCATTGCACCATGACCTTGGATGTTCAAACGGTGGTCGTTTTTGCAGTGATTGTGGTGCTATTGCTTGTGAATGTCATACTCATGTTCTTCCTGGGCACTCGTTAAATGGATTTTTTCTCCTGAGCTGTTGGGGGCTACTACTACCACTAGCAATTCAACAAGAGAGCACGAGCGAGAGAGAGAGAGAGAGAGAAAGGCGAGAGAGAGAGAGAGAAAGAGAGAGAGAGAGATTTCTTACTGAGGGGGGAAACGCGTTGAGCTTCAACATGGCCTCGCTGTGATATGTATGACGTTGGTATATTATCTCTCCCTAAATCTTTTGTCATGTCTTGTCTTTTAAGTATGCCTGTAAGTGTAGCTGCTTTTGCCTGGGTTTTAAATGTGATAAATAATAGTAATCCATTCATATATCGTTCTGTGCTAGCGAGATAGAGCTATACATATTTAGTTAGAAGCAGAGTGAAAGTATCTTTCTGTGGTAAGCACTGGCTGTGTTATTTTGCTTCCTTTAAAATAGAGGCTCAAGTTAATAGTAAGTCATTTTGTGTGAAATTTCTAGCAAGCAGTTAATGTGCAATGTCTGTGAGAGTAACCATGTAGCTGCCAGGTGAGAGGTGGTGGTGTGTGCAATTGAATCGAGCTCTGGACATTTTTAAGGGGGGATGAGAAATCCTATTAAAGGATTAAATCTTTGCTAAAATAACATTCAGCCACAAAAAAGGGAGAGAAATTCTACTTACTTTATTTATCTGTGTTGCCTTGATGATCTGACTTGATTTCTCAATATTCAGCCCCAAAGCCTCCAAATTCTACGTCCACACTGATGTAGCCTAGCTCCTTTCTTTAAAGATGTGAGAGGGACCAAAACATAACCTGCTGGGCTTTTTTTTCCTGTTTGTATGTGGTTTATATCTCTGCAAATTGGGAAGGAGGGATCAAAGATAAAAAGAGGAATGCATGCTTTGTTTTTCTTTGCTAAAGCAACAGATACGGAGGGGTTGGGTTTTGCTTTGATTTCTCTAGAAATTTTATTTTGGCTTTCTTTTCTTTCATATGTGTGTGTGTGTATATATATATAATTTTTGGTAATGTATGTAAGAAAAATCTTTGCCCACCTCAAGGATAACAAGATTTTGAGATGGGTTGTTTTGCGTGACTTTATTTACATTGATTTTCTTGAAAATGAAGTGCTAAGTTGTATATTATAGGCTTGCTGAAAAGGTGTCCACTAGTTAGACGTCCTTCTGTTGAAAGATGTCTAGACCAAAATTGCAATGTTTACAGCTTGGAAGCAGAGCTGGCTGGGGGGTTCGAGTGTCAGTGCATGAAGTTTAGAGAGAATATGAAGGGAATGTCTGAGAGTAATGTCTTTTCCTCTTGAAAATATATCTTTGTACTGTGTTTCTGTTAGAAATCTTAAGGATTTTTTGTATGTTATTTTCCCATCCGGAAAAATCAGAATTGCTCAAAACAACAAAAAAAAGAAATCACAGTTTGAAAATGTTTACATTTCTTGCTAATGTTCACAGGAATTATATCGCCTTGATAATTTAACTAGTTTGTGCTAATTCCAGCTGTTATTTATCTGATGTCCTCTACTAATCGGGAAAAGGAAAAATCATGTAACTGATTCATAAAGACATAGCTGGAGCTTATAGATGGAGACGTATAGTTATTTCCATGTGAGAGTCTGTGTGCTGCAAGTTAAATGCATAGCTGGGCTTAGGAGCTGATTTCTTTTTGGCTGGTGGCATGATTGGAAATTGAGTTAAATGCTGCAAATCTGCCACTTTCAAAGTGGCTTTAGCTGTAAATAAAAGACGAGAAAAAAAAATTTTCCCTGAGTCGCGGGCTGGTAACAGTCGGCCCCCAAAGCTGACAGGAAGTGTTTAGTGGCAGTACCCCATTTTAATGGGTAGAAAAGCCAAGACCTAGTGATACAAGCCCAGCAAAGATGCTCTGGTGCCTGCTGGCTCTGTTTCCCCCTGTTCACTTGTAGCTATCTGTGCAAGAGGTATCAGCTTCACTTCTGAAGAGACTGAGTGAATCTTCTTTTTATTTAAAAAAAAAAAAAAAGGATGCTGAGGATGGTTTGGGTTGTTAAACAGCTCAAATTTGCTTTATTTTCCTGTTAGCTATCATATGTCATTAGTTTTATAGGTTGCAGAATCTCCTGGAAATATAATAAATGAGCAAAGATCACCATGGAAAGGGAATCAATCAAACAGCAGCCAAAATAATCCTTTCAGTGAAACAGTTTTAAGTGACATAGTGATTTGGAGGAGTTAAGGGTGGAAAAATGGGAAAAAACCCCCAAAACAAAACAGCGAGTTAAAAATGGAATGCAACTGTGTCTGAATGTTTATTTTCCTCAAGGTTAGCTCTCTGGTGTGAAGGTTTACCTTTCAATAAGATTTCTACGAGGAATGCTTGGTGTACCTAACATCGTTTTCTAGTGCGTGCAAAGTGCATTCCTTGATCCGGAGCTTGTACTTCTCGGGTGGTATTTGGGAGGTGTGCGTGTACACGACGGCGTATGTTATTGCATGTGTTGGGAGCTGCCATGTCTGATTGCTAATTGCTGTGAGCCCCTTCTGGTTCCATCAGTGGAGTTGTGTGTTGCTGGGGCATCTCCGACTGGTGGGGTGCATGGGGAGGACGAGGGTGTTGTGCACGCTCAGCTACGGGGGGAGTGATCGCTTGGAGCTTATTTTTTTCTATCATGGAACATGCTTGAGAGAATTAATGTAATTTTATTACAACTTTCTCGCCTGTTATTCTCCCAAAGGCTGGTGGAGTCAAAGAACGCAGTTTTATGCAGACTGATATGAACGTGAAAGTTGGGAGCAGATAACTTTGTTATTGTAGCAACACTGTTCGTGTTATATCAGGCTTCCCCTTGTACTTTTCAGGGAGAGAGAGGAAATAAGCTTAAAAAGTGAGCAAGGGCTGGGGTTTCTGCTTGTTTAGTTTGATCCCTGTTTCCCACCCCCAGTCCTCAGTGGCCACCTTTTCAAACGGGCCTTGAGCCACCTGCCCCAACCCCATTTTTGTAGTTTCGCACCTGCAATTTTGCATTTTCGAAGCCTGCAGTGGAACCTCGAACTGCCTGGTTTGCAGGAGCAATTAGCTAGTTAAACAACTCCGTCTTGCCATACTTTTCAGGAGCGGCTCAATCCATGACAGTCTGCATTAGCAGCTTTTTGGGGCAACAGCGTTCCTAGTTGCTTGCAGTAGACCCCTGTACTCGTAAGTGACTGTGCTTGCAAAATTCGGGGTGTAATTTGCACAC
Organism: Haliaeetus leucocephalus; assembly: GCF_000737465.1. Classification (NCBI taxonomy): domain Eukaryota; kingdom Metazoa; phylum Chordata; class Aves; order Accipitriformes; family Accipitridae; genus Haliaeetus; species Haliaeetus leucocephalus. The sequence continues at coordinate 10,469,750 of NW_010972698.1, read as the reverse complement.
TGTAAAATATCTACATGTGGTGGAGCTTTCCTTCTCCCTAAGCTCCGTGGGATGATTCGGGTCATGTGTGTGGCTGGTTGCGGTCGGGTTCCTGGGGGTAGTTCAGCCCCGTAACTCCCCCCGCTGTTTGTGGATGTTGAGTTCTTCATGTTTGTGGGGATGCTCAAGCCCAGGGATAGGGAAGAGGGATCTTTCCTTTAAATAAATCAAAACACTGACCCTCTGGAAACTACAGCCCCAAAGAAAAAATATTCATTTGTATGCAAATAGCATATTTATAATGCATAAAATCTCTTTCAGTGATTGCTCCTGTGTATTTGCTAAGGCTGGGTGATGGGAGACCTGCCTTGCTGTTTGTCTGCTTAAGCAGGATTCAATGTTATTTGCCACAGGATTCATGAAAATGCCTCTGACTGTATCATAGCAACCCTGTTTCACACAGTCCATAAAAAGTCCATTCCTCCTGAGCGGCAATCCGCTGTCTTAAAGATTCAGGCACCCTTCTTGTCATGGGGAAAGGGTGCATTTCTCCCTCTTTGGATGCTTCAGAAAAAGCATACGTGTCAGGATGATCCCTGCTAGTCCTGCGTTCGCTGTGATTTTAGTGCTCTTTCTTTAAGGCTAATAAGAGGGCTTCCTTTCGTTTTTTAAAGGCTTCCTCCCCCACCCTGGATATTTCCCACCTCTGTTTTAAACCTCACATGACAAGTTAAAAGGGGGACGGGACAGCTCAGAGGTCTCTGACGTGATGGCTCTTTTCTGTCCTGCCATTTGGATTTTCCCCCGGGATGGCAGCAGCACAGCACTTGCTTATGCTTTGTAGTGAATGAAGATCTGCCCAGATTCAAGCCCTTCTGTGGGAATGCAGAGGTGCTTTCTCATCCCGTAGATGAATGTTCTTAAGAGCTGCATGTTCACCTGACTCCTGCCCCCATCTGTTTGCATAATGTGGTTATATTTCTTTTTGGATCAGGTATTCAGTACACAGCCCAACTGCTGTGTATAATGTCTGAAGGAAAATTGCCAAAAATCCATGTAAGTTTTTTTTGTTTTGTTTTGTTTTAATTTGTGAATAGAACCCCTCTTCTGTATTGTTCATTTCATTATGTTGTCGTTCTTTGATTTCTGTATTTAATGAATGCTGGTTGTGATGGGAGATCCGGTGCTCTTTGTGACCAGTGCTTGCTTGCTTGCATGTATGTATGTATTATGCCTGTATTGTATGTGCTATATGTTGTTAATAATGCATCTGTGTCGGTGAGGAGGGGGGGTTTCTATACTTTGCATTCGCAATGTGTACCTTTCTCAACTGGGTGTGAGAATCGTGTTCAATGTGTATCTCCCAGTGAAATGTTATGAGAGCTATTTTGATAAAATGCAGGGATTTGTCTCTTACATGCGGAATCTCCAATGATCAGAAGTTAGGAAGCTTGAGTAAAACTCCCTAATGTTAATAATTGTGTAATAATTGTCCTGTTGCGAAGAGGATGTTTGTTCGGGGGTTACAGCGGTGGCAGGGTTTAGTTCTGCCGGGTCCTGGTTTTGCCACTGATTTACTATATGGCCTTGGGCACGTTCCTTCTCTGCTTCATGAGTCCTCTTTCCCAGTTGTAGAAGAGGAACATTACTCATTACCAAGGCATAGCCAAGACCGATTGACTCCTATTTCTTCCCTTTCTGCACTGTCCTGTAGCTGCAAAACGTTGTTCTGGTCAGGCGGCACGGTATGGCGACACGGGTGGACGACACTTGCATGCCCATGTTGGCCCAACTATGCGTAGCTGGATTTTGCCTGTTGGAACTGTTGTAGACGGCAAGCTCTAGTGATTTATGCTTCTCACTAAAAATAGATGCTCCTGGAGAAAGAGCTGCTAGAGGAACCATGATTTTTTAATTTTATTTTATTGGTTATGGTTGAATTTGTTTCCTAAGTGGAAATGAGTCTTAATCTGAAAGAGCCTCGTAGATGGCCAGGTCGTCTCTAATCCTGCTGTCCTCCTCACCAGCAAAAGACCATGCAGCCTGAACTCCTTATTTCCAGTTTTTGTAGAGTATTACTCCTGCATTGTCAGAAACACCACACTGATGGCATGTTCACTAGGACCTGTGAGCTCAGGGCAAGAAGCCCTCAGAGCTCTCCTGTTGATGAATGTGTTGGGCAGGCCTGAAAGTTTTACCATCCAAATTAAAGAGGGCCTTAGTGGGTGAAGGAGCACCCGCATGAAGGTATTTAAAGAAGTAGTTCTGGATTTCAAATGACTCTGGTTTATTCATACAGAAAATTGCTACTTTGGGGAGCTGCCCCTGCTCCCATCACAGAGGCAGGGAAACTGAGGCATGTGGTAGTCGGAGAGCAGCGTGTGGTGGGCTGGGGGTTAGTAGCAGAGCTCAGAGCAGAAGCAAAGCTCAGGGGTCCATCGGTTGCTCTGCCCGCTTGGCTGTGCTACCTCCTCTTAATCCTCAGTGAAGCAGGGTGGGCAGGCATGCCGCTTGGTTTCTGGCTTGTACGTTTTTATCTGGACTTTGCCGTTCAGAAGTGTCAGCGCGACAGGCTTGTGCTGGGGAGCCGTGGAGTGAGCTGCTTGCAGTCTGGTGGAGGATCTCTTTTAGGGGATTTCGGAGCTCCCGGCGTAGCAGACTTCAGGAACAGAAAAGTCTGTCCGTGCCCATGTGGAAGGTCCCATGTGGTTTAGTGCCTGCCCCTTCTTTTGCATCAGCTGAGACATATATAACATAACGTATAGACTGCTGGCAAGGATTGTGTTTCTATTTTAGGCAGCATCTCCAGCTAAGTAAAGCAGGGGCTACACTGCAAGCCGCTTTGCTCTGTGATCTTTTTTAAGTCTCTGAGGGATGAACTGTTTCTCTACCCCTGTTGCCTTCCTCTAGGACCTGACCAGGACTTGCAAGGCAGACAGTCATAGCCCCGATGGGTGCTCGGGTGAGAGCAGGCAGCCCTGCCATGGCAGCTCTATGGCCACAGAGGTAAAATGGTCTCAATAGGTGGCATCACCCCATTGCCACAGTATGGGGTAAGGCAGCCCGACCTGGCAGCCTGTCCCCTTTTTTCTTTTTTTCTTTTTTTTTTTAATAATAAAACCCAAAGTTAATTTCTAGGTCATTTATTGTTAATAGATTGTCTTACTGCCCCACCACAAGCACGGGCAGGTGTGTGCTCTGGCGTCCTTTTCTTCTCGAGCTAAGCTAATGTGCCACATTACTGCCGTGCCACGGTGCGCCCCAGCGAGGTCTGCGTTTTTGCTGCGGGGCCAGGGGGGGACTGTAGATGGAGTGGTCCTTCCCGCTTTGTTTCTGGTGAGGAAAGCAGCATGCCCAACTAGCCTATTGCCTCAAGACTGTGGCCCCTGTCCCCAGCTCTGCTTCCCTGCCTGCCTCCTGTGGTGACCTTTGCGGAGCATGTCCTGCCTGGAATGATGAGGATAATTGTCATCGGGTTTGCAACGTGGGCAGGGATGCACCTGAGCATCCTGGACGTGCCCTGTGCCACCAGAGAGCCAACAGCGTCGCCAGACATCTAGTAAAAATCCCTGGATGTTGCTGATAGGATTTGTTTGCATCAGTTCCCTCTCAATACTCAAGATGTTTGCCCCGAGAGTGTCTATTTCTAAAGGGTTAAGCTTCTCCTGGTGCCAATTCTTGGGTCTTTAAGCCGCTATAAGGGAGCTCAGAGCTCCTGGCTGTGAGAGTGGTTGCAGCTCGCACTCAAAAGATGCCGGGAGAGTAATCAGCCAAACTACGAGGATTTTGAAAGTAGCAAAGGTCCGAACTGTGTGTGGGGTGTTCTTATAATTGAAAAAATGCAATACGGCCTCAGCTACCCAAATATAAATTTAGAGAAATACTCTAAGAATCAATCTTTTACCCTAATAATCAGTAGGCTAATTTGCTGGGCATACCTGTAGAAAAGTTTTGTCAAGTAAAATTGTTCTGTTTGAAAAAAACCATCAGGCTCTTGCTGGCATTATCAGAAAACAATTTTTTTGAAAGGGTTTCTGTGGACCATATTCCCCATGCTATTTCTGATGCTTCCAGTCTCCTCTATTGTATTCAGTATATCTGACAAGATTTTCTTAATAGGTTGTGCACTGAAGTTTCTGTTTTGATACCAAATTTAGGGAAGGCTTGTTATCTAAAATTCTTTCTTCCTGGCTTGATAAGGTGCTGATTAATTTTAAGCAACTCTCTTTCCTTATCTAGTTGAGCTTCAGTCAGTTTTAGTATAATCTTGGAAAAGTGTGATCAATCTTTAATGTTTGTTTTTGAGGTTTATTCCAAAGGCTTTTATGCACGCTGCATGTTTGCTCTTTTGTGACGTTCTATGAGAATTAAGTTAAAAAGTAACAACTATAGAACAGGTTTTGAATTCAGATGAAATGTTTTAAAGTTTCTGTAAAAAAAGAAAGAGCATCCTTTAAATGGCAGTTGACTCTGATGTAGTTTTAGGTGTTAAATTGGAATTGTATTACTCCAGTGTTGCAAATATGCAAAGCTGGATGCATAAAAGAATACTAATGGTGCCCATATATAGGAATGTGTATATCTGATGCAGGGATGAAGGAAAGGGACTATTCCCTCTCCATAGGCATGTATAAGGTGAGGAGTGTTAGGGGCAGCTTCACTTGTCTCTGCCTTATGCCATTGAGAAGGGCTGTGGGGGCACAGAGTGCCGTACGGGGAACCGCCTCCTGCTTTTGCCGAAATGCACAGGCAAGAGGAGGACATGGTGCAAGAAGAGGGTTGTCTGTTCGGTGCAGCCATCTCACTCTCAGCAAGGAGGGGGCTTGCTGGGGCCATGGCGTCGTTGCAGGCAGCCCCCACCCCTGCCAGGCACTGTGAGCAGTGGCACCCGTGCCGGGGTGGTGATGAAACTCAGCTGTCATCGGTGGAGAGCGTCTGCTTTGATTTCATGATCAGGAGTTGACATCTGGATAGATTTTCAGTCTCCTCTGGTCCAGGGTAGATGAATCTCTTGTCCAATGCCCAGCAGCAGATCGATCCCATCTCCTGGACACCAAGGGTTTTGCAGAAGCATCTAAAAGTCTTTCCTAAAGAATTAAAAGTACACACGCATGCAGAGCAAAGAAACTAAACCTCACAGACCTGCAGGCTGGGAACAAATATGCTTAAGACTAACCAGCTGCCTTATAATTATAAATCTTCATCCAGGAGGAGCCTGGCTTCTTTGGTGCATACCTGGAGCCTGGGAACTGTATTAACAGGATCAAGAACCTAGACTTCTGGAATTTAGAAAGCACTGGCCTCGCTTCCCCGCTGCACCCAGCACCCCGCTGTGGGAGTGGGTGCTGACAAGCCAGGTGCTGGTGCCATCCCCCCTGAGACGGGATGGCACTCTCAGCCCACTGCCATTTGCAAATTGTCGCAGTGGCCCCAACTGTCACAGAAGCCATTTTTCCAGCTCAGTTTTAAGCTCAGCATGAGACTGTGTCTAGTCCCCAGAGCCCAGGTTTGGCTGGAGGTTGTAGGCAGCACATTCCCGGTGCTTCTTATTTTGCCATCTCCTCCTGTAGCTTCCCGGTTTCTCGTTCTCCTCCTACACTCCCTGTGTTAAACAGTTGCTGTGTTTTGCCCCAGAAAATGGTGATGGTTTAATCTATCTCCAGTGTGTTTTTAGAACAGATGCCAGGCTGTCCCTCTCTCTCATCCTCGCACACAGCAATATACATGTGTGTGCATGCGTGTGCAGGCAAGCATTTGTGCATCTTCGTATATATTTCTTTTTACATATACAGGGAAACATATAGATTAAAACACATGTGCATATGTTTTCCTTCCCAGATATATTTTGGAAAATATGAGTCAGCAGCAAGCAAGAACATATTACATAATCTCTGGGAGTGAAGAAAACCTTGCAATTTATTAGGAGGCAGGCTTTCTGCAAGCAGCATTTTTAAACATCATTTTGTTACCACACATTGGTGCGTGCCTCTCGGTCAAGTGGCCTTATTTCCATCATACACAGTTGTGTCCAGTACAGAAATGTAGTCCCAGTAGTCTTGGCTTTTGTTATATTTTTAAACCCCACAGTAACAATAGCAGAGTCTCAGGGCTGTGATGATGGTAACGACTTTTCTCCTCTTCCTTAACATGTTTTCCTGCAAAGACTGCGATATTCCTTTTTGGTTCCCCCCACTCCCCACCTCCTGCTGTTTTCTATAAAATCTCAGCGCTGAGAGAAATCGCACATGAGTGCAGCTGGAAATAAATGTTGCCCCCTCCACCTCCCCTCTGCTTGCGGCCACCCACCTCCACCGCCTACACCCAAATGGGAGAGTGAAGTCAACATCCACTTTTAGCCCTCGTCTCCTGCTCTTGCACGGCTCTCCCCGCGAGCTCATTTCCAATGCCTTGCAGAGCTCAGTAGCTGTGCCTGCCGTACACGCAGAGGGTGAAATTCAGAGGGGGTTGAACACCATTTTAACGGCTTCTGCAGCCATAAGAACACTTGTCTGGTCCCATCGGCGCTCATGCTATCATATGCCTTAACATAAGGGGATGAGAGAGGACACGCAGTTTGCTTCTTGTTCGCTAAGCATCCCAGGGAGTGGGGAGCGTCATGAATTATGGAGAGACAGAGGAGCACAAACAAAAAACCAAGGAAGATGGATCTGGCTCAAGTCAGACAGCAGTAGCGTCAGGGGTTTGAATCCTACATCCTGGGCTACAACAGGTGTTGTGAGTCGCAGCACGCACGGGGAGACGGGCACCGAGCGGAACGCGGTGGTTGGGTGCTCTTATCCTCTTGACAGTGCCTCTCCTCTGTCTCGGTTTCTCCATCTCTAATGCCAGGCTTAATTTCAGGCTGTGCAGTCGAATCCCTGCTTTTCTGAAGGATGCTTCAAAAGCCTAGGAGGGGAATGGGCACTAACAGAGTTAAAGGAAATAAAGAAAAGGACTTGTTTCTTTATTTTTAATTTGCCCAATAAAAACAAAAGGTTTTGAACTGCTTTCATCTCCCAGGGCACTGCAAATACTTCCGCTGTGGCTAAGCTAGTGGTTGCCTTTCAAGCAAAGAGAAAGCTTTTTGTTGTGGTTTTAAAATATCAAAGCCTTCCCAAGGAGGCAGTAAATTGCCATGCTGGCTGAAACCAGGAGTGCAAGTAGCTCTGTGCCCTGTCTGGGACAGTGTCTGAGACACATGCTGTAGAGAAAATTGAGAGAGACACAATAATTGATGGTGACGGAATAACCTGTTTATCCAGAGCGCTCTGTCTTCACCCCCATTAGCTGGTGAGTTTGTGATGCTTGGAGACAAGAGAATCTAAATCTTCTGTATTTTTAAAACCACAAAAATCTCAGCTATAACCAGGAAATTCTCATGAGCTCAGCAGAGGGGATGTGCTCCTCAGTCCACCATCCATCAGGGGTCTCCATATTTTATTCAGAATCCTGGTTTGAGCTGTGTGCATCTGCACAGTATTTGGAGCAGTTGGGGAACGCGAGGGTGCTCCTGGGCCTGGGGTTTGGGGGAGCTGCCCCCCATTTCCAGCCTGTCTGCAGCACCATGGGTGATGCTGCAGAGGCCATTTCATCTTTCTACATCTTTGTTTCTCTTTCTGTAAAATGTGCAGAAGGAAATTGCCCTTTCCTGTTAAATGGTTTGACAGCTGAGGATGAAAAGTACTGTATTCAAGGCAGATGGGATTATAGCAGACTGAGGCTTGCTGAAAAATGCTACTCTGCCCTTCACAGGCAAAGGGTAGAGGGTGAGATAGGCTTTGCAGGGGGCCTCTGGCAGACCAGAGCTCCCACCCAGGCTGCTCCCTCCTTTAGTTAAAAGCAATGTCTTGAATTCTACCTGAGATCCCAACAGAGACGAGATGCCAAATGATGTCAGCAGGGTTCCACCAAAGATTAATTTGGCCTCAAATATTTTGCATATGCAATGTCAGATTGCATCCTTATTATTTTCACTTGTTTTAAACAGCATTCAGCTAGATAAGGTCTCTATACCTCTTTAGAGCCTTCAATCGTTACTCATTAATAATACAGTTGCTCTCTGTTATTAATTGATCCAAATTAGGCTTCTTTGTTTCTCTAAGCCTTTTTTTGTATTTCTGTGCAGTTAAGAAATTAATCTGCATTAAGTAGAAATACCTAAGTAAAAATAGTAGCTTTGGAGTAGTAACTTTTCAGTCTTTCATGACGTAAGCTCCAGGGCAGAACCATTCAGGGTAACCAATAATCCTCCCCTTATAGCCAGTAATAAGATACAGGAGAGGCTCACAGAGCACAAAGGAATGGCACAAAAGCCACCCAAGGCAGCCCGGCCCTGCTCTGGATGGTGGGATCCCCCTGGAAGTGCTGTCTCCTAGAGATATGCTGTCTCTCTGACTGAGTGACATGAGCTCACGTCTTACTTCCCAAATCTTTCCTTTTAGAGCTTCTGTGTTTGGCCATCCTCTCCCCAAAAGGAAGGTTGTTCCCTGGGGCACGTTCCCTCCTGTTTTGTCAAACCTGGCAGGAAATGTCTGTAGTGGTTAGTCTCAGATGGTCATGAAAGACTTCCACTCGTTCCTTTGAACAGTTCTCCCACAGCTGAAAACATCTCAGTGGTTTTTGGTTTCTTTTATTGCCTTTTTTTCCTTTCTGTTTCTACTGCAGGCAGTTTTACCTTTGCAGGTTTTTTTCCAACTCAGGTTGAAATTCAAGCAATAATAATAATAATAATAATACTAATAATAATAATACTTGATGTTCTTCATTCCAGCATCTTAAAAATATTTTCTGAAGTTGGGTTACTTAAAAGCCTTTGTGCTATATAAATACTTGAGTACTACTTCTATTTTAAAATGGAAATGGGTGCCTGAAAACCCTCAGAAGTCAAATGAAGATCAAAGACTTGGGACTACTAGCAGTCTTCTGTATTATCCACGGGAGCTCAAGACTAAGGTTGTATAGGCTAAGTGCAAAGGGACTGGTATGCTGATAAGAGCCCAATGTATCTGTAAAACTCAACTGTGATGCTCTTGAGGACTGGGCTTGGTGTCTGACATTCCTACTGCTGGCCTGGCTGGAAATCCCATGTTTTATCGTCTTGTTTTCGTGTCCATCCCTGTGCAACAATGGCCAGCAACTGGCTGGAGTGGGGCTAATGGTAGCACTGCCCTTTTCAGTGGTAGCTGGACTTGCTTTACAAGCTTTTCAAAAAAGTAAGGGTGTTTTCCTGTAGTCCATCCTTCTGACCGTTTTTCTCCCTCCCTGTGGCTTATGAGCAGGAATCAGGACAATAGATGGAAATTTATGTCCTGGAGGCATGTGACAAGGGTATCCTACGGGTTCAGGGCAGCTCACAGAACAGTTGCCTCTGATAAATGCTCAGAGGTTTCCATGAGTTTTCTCAGCAGCTGTAGTTGGTGCTCACAGTGGGTATTTTCACCACTGACCGGCTATTCATAGGGAAATGTTACAAGGCTGTGTAAGCCACCAACGGCATAATCCTTGTAGTATTAAAACATAAAAATGGATACAGAGCAATTTGGCCAGAAGAAGAGCATGAAGAAAGAGATAGTTAAAATCCAAGGAGTGTCTGTTGAAATGCAAAAGGATCTAGAAAGCAAAGATGCAAAAATAAAATCTGAAACGGAAATGAGTAACATTTTTACAGCATTGTATAACTCATTTTAATTGCAATCCATCTAGAAATCTATTTGAGGCAAGAAATCAATTCAGAATTGTAGAGCAAAGCATTGGTCTTCCAGATGTTTGCAGCTTTCTGGATTGTTATTTTCAGCTTCCATCCACAGTTTATTTGAATCCCTTCTTCCTTGCAGTGGCCATGGAAAGACTCCCCCCTGGTTGCATTGCAGGTCGGGCAGTAAGTGGAGTGTCCTGGGGCTTTCTGCTCTGAACTTTTCCTCTTGCCGTCTCTTGAGAAACATGAGATGGTTGTACTGGTGAGCATGGGGGGTTCAAAGGTGGAAGCCCCAGAGTTTCTGTAGGATAACCCTGCTTTGGAGAGGACCACGCTAAGTCTTCCAGGCTAGACTGAGGTGGTCAGTATGGACTATTGCCCCCACACAGGGAGCTCTTGTTTTCCCTAGACAATACTTCTGTATGAGTGGTAGAGCTGGGGCCATACTGTGCTATTTACTCTGATCACCTCTTTAAATACATTAGATCAGATTGTGCAACATAGGCATTATAGCTGCCTTATCATCTGGTATTTGTCTTTCACCATATATATTCTCAGTCTGCCCAAGAGACTGGTTGAAGTCCATCAATGTTAAAGGCTTCTAGTGTCTGGCAGGGTATGGTACTTTTGTCTTGGCAGAATGAAGTCCTGAATCTAACAGATGTCATCGGTGTCATTTCCAGCAGTCTCCTGAAAGACCAGTGTGGTGCACCTGACATTTCTTTTGTATTTGGTGGCATTTGTGAAGAACGTGTTACCTTGTTTCTTGTCCATCTTGAGCATTCAGGGCTGCTGACGGTGATTTGCATTGAATCCAGTTCTTGGCAGGCACCTTGCAGAGACTAAAGCAGCAATGTGTCCGGGCAGAGCTCAGCTCTGCTGCCAAGCCACCCTGTCACATGGGACAAGCATCCTTCTCCTCCTGGGCTCTGCTTCACTCTGCTTGTCATGGGCTTCTATGAGCTGTTGCTTACCCAGGCTCACAATCTGGGTTTGGGTTGTGCAGATTGCTGAGTAAGTGCCTCTGCTTTGTACGTTGGGGACTTGAGGACCTAACCACTCGCTGGCTGCTTCCAGAATGTCCCTTTAGACTTGGTCTCCTCCTGCCTCTTGTACTGCATGGGGTGCAGTCCTGGGAGCTGGACTCAAGCAGTGAGGCAAGAAGCAAAAAACCCAGGAGGCAAACCAGGCTCCTGAAAGATCAGACATCTGTTTGGAAATCAGGTTTACAGACAGGTTTGAGATAGGAATCCAAGGAAACAGGAGACTTTCCTGACTGCCAGACACTTAGAAAGATTTCCCAGCAGAATGGCCCAAAACATAAGCAGTTGACTCGAGATATGCAATATCTCCTCTTACCTCCCTGCTCGCTTCCATGTGTCCCCCTCCTCACCTTGTCTCTCTCAGACTGTCCTTACATGCCCAGTGGAAACGTATCTGTCACTGCTCCATCCCATCTGGAGAATGATGGTGCTACACACTGTTACTTAGTGGGAGCTACACTGATCTCCCTGCTTGAGCAAGGAGGAAATTTCCCTTGTGGGACAGCACAGTGTGGTTTGGCTGATAAGTCTTTTCACATTAGTGATAGGTGCGGTCTCTAGTCCTTGTTTCTGCTGACAGGGTATTAAATGCATTCACATTTAAATTACTGGGTTAGAGCAACAGAAAGAAATGGAAAGAGAGTTTGCAGTAGGTTTACCAAGTTGGGATGAATCTGAAGAGATTGTATTGCAGAGAAACTGTCCGTAGTCTGGGAAGGAGGTGAGGAAAGGGGAGATGCAGGCTTTTCCAAATTGAGAGAGTGCAGGTGAAAGAGGGAGAAGGATATGATGCAGGAGGTAAAGCTAAGTATAGAGGAGTGGTGTTATAAAGAGAAAACTGGGGCTGGAGATCAGGACAAATTAGAACATGCAGAAAATGTAATCCACTAGGCCATGGATTTGTATTTCTGGAAAATAACTGAAGTACCTTCACGTGGGACAGTTCTCATGAGATTGGAGAAAATACCGGAACAGGTACTCAAGGGGACAGTCTTCCTTTGGCTTTGAGCAGAACAGATGATACAAATATGTTTTTTCGAGCACAGAGGCCCCTGAATTGCAAGGAGCACTGCATTTCCTCTCAGGCAGGCACCTCTGGGCAGCACAGCTTAATGAAGGGGCAGCACCGGCAGGGTTTGCACAAATAGAGTTTATTCTAATGATAACTGCAGAGAGGAGCAACAGACCTCCCAAGGACAGATGGATTCACAAGTAGATGGGCTCTGGAAATGGGCTGTTGGTAACACTGGAGCAGAGAGGAAGGGAATATTTTATTATTATTACCTGGAGTGGATTCAAGCCTTAAACAGATGGTAGGATTTGCCAGTTGACTGTGCTGGGAAGCTGGGCGTTGGAGACTTGCAAGCCAGTCAGCCCCATCCATCACTCAGGCTACAGGGTCCTGTGTCCAACAGTGCTTTGTGAATATGAAAAGACTGTTTAAGTAAAAGATCAAGGTTTGGTTTGGTGGTGATGCCAGTGCAGACTGTGGTTGTAGGTGCTAGGAGCCTGTGCTGCAAATAAGTCTTGGTTTTGGCACTGGTCCTAAAGAAGAAGAAACAAAATAAGTGAGGGGTTTCATGCACTGGAATCAGTGTTTTGATTACTGCTTTTGAAAGATTGTTAGAGGTGGATTTGGCTGTAAGAAAAGGATTTATCTTGGCAGTTCAATAGCCTATTCCAAACCTTCCTGATCTCTATAGTGTAGTCAGAAGTCCCCTGGATTTATGGATGACCTTAGAAAGCACAGGCAGTATTTGGTCAGCCAGGGTGCTAGAGAGACAAGGCTACGGAGTCTTATCTGTGTCCAGCAGCTTCAATATCTTATTTTTAAAAAGGCTCCTATATTCATTACCAAGAGCATTGGGTTCTTCCTCTAACACAAAAAAAAGCCTTAATTCTTAAATAATTCTGTCCTGTCCTGTGCTACTTATTCATAAACTCTCTGTACTTTATGCTGATGCATAAATACAGAACAGACTTTTTCTCCCCCATCTGCTTTCCCTGCATTAGCACCAGCCATTTTAAAACTGTGAGCTGAAACTCTAGGGTTATTGCTAATCCTGGTGGATCTAATGGGGGAGAACACTGGGGAGGGATTCTGAGAGCCTGGAAATGAGCCCAAGACCTTTGAAACCGTGAACCAGATTCTTGGTCAACTAAGGCTTCTGAACTTTCCTAATTTGTTAGGAAGTCCCAAGATTCTTATAGCTATCAGATTTTAATTTATCATCTTAGACTACTGTGTACTGAAATAAGATATCAATAATTTAAACCTATCCACTCCACTTTCAAGAGAATAATTTTGAAATAATAGTAAATAAGCAACCAGTTTCTGGAGAAAACATAAAGGTTTAGTCTCTTTGGAGTATGTATTGGTGAATATGGCCAGGCATTTACCTATTCCCAGGGCATTTGTAAGGTGCTTTCTACACATATTCACTACCCATCCAACCTCAAGAAAAGCTGTTTTTTACTACCTGATGTAATTAAAAGTGAAGAATATAAAATGCTTTATTGGCTGTTGCACGCTCACAAACACATAGTGTGCAACAAGACACTATTTGCAGCTACACATGTCAGAAATTACCTACACACACCTGCACAGGTGGTGTGGGTGTGTGGACGTGTAATCATGCATCTACAGAGCAATGTAAAGGTGACCCTCTGTGCATGCAAGAAATCTTGAGTTCTGTGCAGCTTCAGAGAACCAAATATATACACATTACTGCATACGAATTTGGACACATGGGATTCTTACATACTTTCTTATGTGTATGGTTATTGCACGTACAGAGACAGACCTCTGCTGCTCACTGATTTAGATGGAGATGCCTGCCCACTCTGACTTAGATCCATGATATTTTATTGTTGCTTTGAAGACTCTCTAAAAATTCCCTGGCATTAGTCCAAAAAGAGTGCCAGTAGCCTTAAACTCAACTCACTTCCTTTACATCAAATCAGGAAGCTCATCAATAGCAATCTCAGACTCCAGCAGGGAACACAAAGGCATTTTGGATTTGACACCCTCAATAGCCTTGTGGTAAATAGGTCATTACTAATACAATAGCAGTAATAAACCACAATGTATGAATTTGGAGAGTTAGAAATGATGGTGTTTGTGGTCCTTTTTCTTTGGTAGCAGGTATTATTTCTAGTGCCAGCAGAATGATTTAGGTAATATTTGCTTGTTACTTTATGGAATCAATGAACAGCATCTTATCATAGGTTTGTGTGTGGGGATTGACAAATGCTCAGGTGCTTTTGCACCTCTGTGGTTACTTTTATTAACTAATGTGAGCTTAAAAGACAAGGTGAAACCCAGGAGATCGCTGCTGCTAGTCCTGTTGCTGCAGACTGGAGTCTGCAGTCCTGCAGAACTGCAGAACTAACCAGTTCGTTGGAGCCTTTTCCCAGGAAGTTGCTCTCAGAGCCTCTGGTTTTTCCAGCAGGAATGTGACATATGATAGAGGGACTCAAAGGGGCCAGTTTTACCTTTAAAGTCTAGGTTTAATTTTTTCTGTTAAAAAAAATGTGTTTCGACAGTTTGTCACATCGGCTCAGCCTGCCATGTCGTGGGCAGTGAAGTGTTAGGAAGGGAAAGCAAAAAGTCTTTTGATGAGGGATCAAGTCAACTCACTAATGTTTTTTGAACATCTCCTGTGTTGACCTTGGTCCATGCAGACACATGCCTGCTCCTCTGGCTCTCTTGTCTCTGGAAGAGCTTTTGGAGTCGCTGAGAATTTCCAGGCAGGATTTGGGGAGATTTGGGTAAAAGTTTTGAAGGGGATTTGCTGGAGGTTTGTGCTTTGCAGCAGAGACATTTTGCCAGCTTCTTCTGAATTGAAGTCTCTCTCATGTGTTTATTTTTGAACCAAGGAGGAGGGAATGAGGGGAGGTATCATCATCAAGCATTTTTATAGCTATGGGGAGTGGGGAGGGCAAAGTCTGTGTACCACAAGAGACCCTAAATCTCCATGCTCAGGTTTAAGAAAAGCAGAAAACCAGTCTCTCTTACGGTGGTGGTTTTTTTTTCACTAAACAAACATTTAATTATTTTACCTTCATGCTGCTGATGAATCAACTGAGAGAACTACAAAAGATAATACACTTCTATTTTTGTATCTTATACTAATGAAGCTCAGGCTAGAATTTTACCCTGTATGATTGGCTAAAACAAGGTAGGAAAAATTCAGAGGGAGGGGAAGAGGAGGAGGGAGCAAGGCGCTAAACATTTAGCAGTGTGCATGTATGCAGTTTGGGGAAAATGTACAATGCCTTAGTGAAACAGAGTGCTTAGAAAGCACAAAGAGAAGCATTTTATTAATATAAAATTATCACTAGAGAATGGGCTTCTCTGGGAGAAGCTGTGGCACAGGGTGGATCGAGGCAGCGGTGTTGTCAGGACTGTGCTGCTGGCTCTGATTTCTTGGCACTGCTGCTGAGCGGCAGGGCTGTGCACCAGGACTGTGTTGCACAGCCCCTAGCCACCAGCATGGTCTCGCTTGCTTTCTGTAAAGCATCCTCTTTGACTTGGCAGGATTCAAGCGCTCCATCAAAAGTTCATTAATATGTTCAGTTAGAGACACACGGCTGCATACAGCCTGCTAGCAAACACTAGGGAGAGGAACATAATGGATCAGACTAGATCAAAGAGAGCAAAAAATGTATAGTGCCTTTGCTATTAATGGAGAGATAGCTGCAGAGGAGAGCTGACCTGCGTTGACATCTTAATTTTAACCGCAGTATTTGACACCTAGGCACTGCAGTGATTGATACCTCCTAAACACCTTAGCTGGATGGCTACTAGATAGCACTGTGCGAACTGAGAGCTCAGTGCTCAGGCTTAGCTAAGGCTGGTGTTTGCGGTTTGGTATTGAGATTAAAATCAAGCCTAAAGTCTCTGTATCTGATAGCATGTTCTCCAGCAATTTCAGTCCCAGACAGTGGAATTTGGCCTCGCTGCTTGAAATTGGGCTGTGCTGGGAGTCAGCCTGGTAGGATTTGGTTTGCAGCTATGATGAAATCGAAAATTAGATCTGGGGTTGTGCATGGAGGAGCCCATGTGAGCCAGTTGTTTCAGAGGCAAGAAGTTTCTCCTGAACTGTTCAAATGTTTCTGAAAGTTTTGAATTAAAGGTCTGAGGATTTGACATTTTCTTTCATAATAAAAGAGAGGGAATAACCAATGTACAGAGCCGGTAAGTGATTTTATTAATTTGCTGAACTGCAGTGCTGTCATTCAGTGGAAAATAAGACATTGGTTTTTATTTGTGAAACATGAGTGGGGAAAGTAAAGTATAAATCACAAAAAAGCAGCATTCACTTAGGTTTTCCAGCAGCTGATTTGAGCTAACTCAAGGGACCTGAAGGCCATGAGTCCTCAGCATCCTTGCTTACATTTTGGGAGTAATAATGTGCAATATGTGCACCTCAGAGAAACTAGCCACGATAGTTCAATGCTTGCCTAGTTGTGTAATTGGTTCGACCTCCTTTGAAGGGTACAAAGAGAGGATGCGTGCACAGTGAGAAAAACCAAGGGAAATTAGGAGTGTGCTTGAAGAGTTGCCCTCAGAAAACAGATCTATGTAGAAATTTGTCCTCTTAAAAGGGACCCAAATGTGGGATGGTGTTTTATAGTGCCCCTAAAAAGAGCTGTTAATAAAATTAATCTGGAAGGGAAGGCAGCACAGAAAGAAAGATGAAATTTTACATCCCTAACATACTTTAGATGAGAAGTGTAAATCCAGCCCTGGCTGGTCGTGTCTGGAAAGTATTACTGTTTGACCCCATGTAATGTTGCAGCTTCAGTCCAACTGGACAGATACCTACATCACCACCATTGCCATAATTCATGTCTCTGTTTGAAGATATAGTTGTCAAGGCCAAAGACTGAACTGCCTTGAGCCCAAGAGATTGCCTGTTGTATCTATCAATAAATTGGTGCAGCACAACCTTGGGCTACTGTGGCTATGGTATGTTGTGTGTGTATTGCAGGACTTAAATCTCTCAGCAAAACAACAGCATGTCCGTAAAGGCAGGAAGAGGGAGAAAAAGGAAAGGATGAACCACTTTGATCAATTCAGAGCACGTTTTATGGGAAATGTGAACCTACATGCCCATAGGAGATTTACAGAAAATGTAAAGAAAAGGGAAAGTGGGCAGCATGATCATGCATGATGCTAAGGTTTGTCATCTGATGCTGTTAAGTGTGAAGGGTCCTGTGACAGGTTATTTTAGCTTTTCAGGAAAAGTTTTATCTCAAGAGTGCAAAGAGCTTAGAACATTAGGAGAGCAGAAAAAAGTAAATGGCACCGAGTTAATACGGGAAATGGTGAACTCTCGCACATAGAAAGCACAAAACCTGACAGCTGGGAAAGACGGCTGGATCTTTGATAAAAGCTAATGGCTGAGGCTTCCCTGGTTCACAGGAACTGTGTTTGTGCTTCTGGCCTTTTAAAAATTGAAGCTTGAAAATCTGGAAGAAATAGACTTTTTATTTGGTTAGTGTTTTGGACCTATAAAACTGAAAGTCATAATACCCTGTAAAACATTTGAGGCGATTTGGGAATATAGCATTCCTTATTAAACTCTATGGGTTTTAGAGACTTCTTATGTTTTCATAGCAGCGTAGGGGTATGACCTCTATAATGTTCAACAGGATACTTGAAAAATTGAGACCAATTTAACAAGAATAGCTGCCACCTTGGTGCTCCAGCTCTTCCATTTCTTTTCTGGCTAGAGTTAAGTTCATAATGGTCTAACTGAACCTTTTACTCACTAAAAAAGAGATTGTTGTAGGCCGGGCTTAAGGGACTAGTTCGTGACAGACATTTTATCAGAACCATTTGTCCATGGCTGGAATAACAAAGTGAAATGTCCTAACTACAATATTTTGAAGAAGGTCAGAAATTGTCAGTCTTTGCATATTTTCAATGTTATTTTTGGCCATTATAACAAAATACAGTGTTATTTGTGAGTTTCAGGGAATACAAAACCCTGTGGATAAAGATGAGACATAGCAGTCATTTGCCAGCTGATGTTACCTGACATCTCGGGGGTAGCAGTGTGTTTGCACCAGACCTAAAATGAAGACCCAAGTCCAAAGTATGTCAGCTACAAGCCTGAAATCCAGCAACAGAGATGTTTTTCTATAGCTGGAATTTTGAATGCTGTATGTCTGAAAATCAGAAAACCAATTTAAGATAAGAAATGGTGCGCATCAGAATTCTGTGGCACTGTGATTTTTTGCCTCCTCCAGGATGCCAGGTTTGTCTTTTATCTTGTTTTCTCTTTGTTTCTAAATTGAATTTGCCCAGTTTGCTGCACCAGGCAGAGGATGCTGGTACTATGGCATCTGCCAGTGGAATACTCTGTTTCCTGCACTTTTTCCTGTTTTGTGAATTTTGCTGCTAAAGCTCTGTGTGTTTGCAGGATGAGCACCAGTCCTTGTACATACGTATGTCAGTGGCACTTTGGAAGAGCAGCCAGAATAAATATTATTGCATTTCTTTAATACATAGTATTTCCTAAGGTGAAACAAGAATGTGGCTGCCTTTCTCCTGGAAGAAGCTCAAGTGAGCTTTTAGAGAGGCCGGAGAATAGTGTGCTACAGGAGTTTTCAGTCTTTTAACATTTCTAATTGGCAAATAATTATTTGCTGTTCAATGCAGAAAGGTGAGTTTCTTTAGGAGTCACATAGCACTTCCTTCTTTTTAATATTGCCTTACTCATGAGTTGAGTCCGAACTGAGAATTAGTGACTGTAATACTTCCTCCAAACCCTCCATCCCTGAGGCTGGTCCCTTGCAAAGCCCGAGAGTGGGCAGCCCTCAACCTCTAGTAATGACTACTCAGGACTGGTGCATGTTTAAACCAAAGAAATTCAAGAGGTATCTTGGTATATGTAAGAAGGGAGAGTGATTTCCACCTCAGTTCTGGCATGTGGTTATCTTGAAGCCGCAGCTGCTTGGATGGGTAGTGGTATTCTCAGTAACACTGTGAGGCTGCCCACAGAAGGACATAGGTAGGAAATGCAGTGGAACCTCTCACATTACCCGTAAGTTATCCTCTCCTGACATCCATGATCCTTTATGTCAAGGTGTTTGGAAGATAGTGTCAAAAGAAGTGGCTTGGTCTGAAGCTTGTTTAGGGCAGAAATGCTTTCCTGGGAGAAAAGGATCTGTCAGGCTAGGAGAGGATGCTGGCACTGTTGCAAAGCCCAGTGTCTTTCCTTACCATTAGGTTAACTTGTCTGCACTGGCCATGGGATTTATCCGCGTGCTCTGGAGTCAGCAGCACAATCCCAGATTGTCCCAGGGAGCTGTGCTCCTTCCTGCATGATTATCTTTGTATGAAAGCAGGGATTAATTAAGTTTTTAAAAAACCCAAACAACCAAACAAAATCTACTGGCCAGGTTGTTTGGAGGGTAAAGGAGACTGAGCAGCCAGGTGAGCTGCTCTTCCCGTCAGAGTGTAGGAAACCACACTGTGAGATCTTGTGGGTGATGGAGAATGGGAAAGATAGTCTTAAACTGCAGTTAGTCCTAGTCAAGATGCTTTCTGTTCCTCTCTCACTGAGGATGTGTGCTCACAGGCTGGCATGTCACTCGCCAGAGCCACCACAATACTAACATTTTTGGCAGGCAACCAAGCTGACTGTCCAACCCAACTGTCTCCTTGTCCTTCGTCCTCCCCCAGCTGAGTTTGAGCTTGGTTTGCTCTGGGTTCATTAATATGCTAATCCTCCCGCTAGGCTGCACTAGTCCCCACTCGCCAGGCTCATGGCTAATATCTGCAGTTGCTGCAGGAAAAAGGTGATTGCCTTTCTGTGTGTCATTAACACAGAGAAAAAAAGCAACTGAGGTGTTTGATTTTGATGGCAGAGAGGTTTTGGAGGTGTGCACTGTTTCTTTGGGGCCTTCATTATATTCTGTGTAAAACTCTTAAATAGTGAACGGATGATGACTGAGTAATTACTGTTGTGGTACCTTCGTCCCGCTTGTGGTCTTTCAGAAGCAAGGCGTGCACACTGGTGTCCATGTACGCACACACATGCAAAAAAATTCTTCGTATCACTGTTTGCAAATTAATGAAATCAACAGAAGCTTAAAAGCTCAGAGCAAAGCTCTGTTGCTGATTGTCCAGAAACACCACCGAAAGAGAGAATTTCATGCAGGACAGGACACTAAAAACACCGCTCAAAAAAGCAAAGAAGGAAAGTCCCTCCAGGTTTCAGTTCAAGAATTACCCTGATGTATCAGCTGCCCATGGTTTTCTCTGCAAAATATCCCTTGGGTCCCGCTCAGTCTGGTATTATTTCCAGCACTGAGGATGGGAAGTGGAGATGCAGCAAATAAGGCACCTTTTCAGCAGGAGCCGTTGAGCTCTGCCGCAGGAGAACCAGCAGCCTGGTGGCTCTGGGAGCTAGCATCAGGCACAGCTCCTGTGCCTTCCCAGTGAGCAACATCCAGCTGGTGGGGAGCTGATAGGTCTGCCAGCTTGTTTGCAAAGGTTGTAATCTTTAAGGTATCAAGCAGCAGAGTTTAAAAATAACAGAAAGAAATCTCCCTTCTACAAGGCACAAATAAAAAGAGGATGGTTGATACAACAGTAATTTAAAAACTCCTGTTACTGCCTCGGGCGCTGCAGTGGAAGGAATTGCACGTGCATAACAGTTTTCCCCATGGAGAGCAGGTGCTTTCCTTGTTGTCCAGCTGGGGGAATCCAGTTTTCGTTTTCATGTTTCTTTAGTTTCTTTGGTTTTTCTTCAGTTTCTTTATTTTTCTTTAGCATTCTTAGGATTATCCTGTTCTCTTAAGCCCTGCTGTACTGGATTTGCAGTATGAAAAAAGCAAGTGGGGGGAGAGGGGGGTTATTGTGTTGAGCTTAATTTCTGTTAAAAATCCATGCTGTTAGAGAAAAGGAGTTTCTGTTCTGGTTGAAGCAAGGAATTTGGGATGAGATGCTGTAAAGTGCTTAGAAGCTTAAAATGCAAGGTCAGTAGCTGTTTGTATGTCTGAGACCTGGTGAGCTGGGTACAGACCCCTGCATCACCTTTTAGGCACCACAGAGAAATTTGGGTTTTTGGGGGGGGAATTCATAGACAAGTGATGCAGAGAGATGCTTTGCAGCCCTGCTCTGAGCTGCCCTAGGGAGGCCAGACGCAGCCACGGTGCTGCTGCCTCGTGGCTTAGTGCTGGGGCATTCACCTTGAGACTGTAAGATATTTGGGATGGATGTACTATTTTGTAAGTATTTTTCATCAAGGTGAAAGTAGTATTGCACAAACCTTGGTAGTGCTAGGGAGTGAGGCGCTGGTGGAGTTAGCCAGTTTAGATCCTCTACAATGACATTTTCAGAGCAGCCTCACAAAGCAAATTCCCAGCTATGTCCGAAGCTAGTTTCTGCATGCTTGAATCTTTGCATGCGTAAGTATAAATCTGCATTTCCCAGTAAAGCTCTGTCAATAAGAGTACTGCATCTTCTAGTGCAAGGCAATGCTTAAATTAAAGCTGCTAGAAAAAACGCTCGTAGGAAGAGCACTAAGCAGAGAGGGGAGATAAGGAGAGTGTCTGAGCTGCAGAGCTGTCGGCACACAGCTGATCTGCAGCTCCGAGCTTGGGTGGTATCATGTCTGTGCTCTGCCTGTGCCTGCTCGAGACTGGGGGCTTTGAGGGGAGAATAAACTGGCAGAGCATCCAATCTGGCCAAAATAAAGGGTGATTAAATCCTGGAGGGAAGGATCAGGAGGGTTTTTCATCTCTTATCCAGGAAGTTTGCAGTGGAGGCACCTGGAGGTTGATAGACACACTCAATAACTAAAAAAAGACACAGAAACAGAAGTAATCATTAAGGCAGTGCTGAGGAGGGCTGAAGGGAAGTTATCTGGGGCACATTGCTGTTTTTGCTGTACTGTGTTACCTTCATCTGTGTTTTGGTGCTCTCTCCCCAAGCATGTTCCTTGTCTCCTAGGGCTGGTTAGTTTTGGTGGTATTCAATGTTTTCAAGTTAGACACATGAGCAAAAATCACTCCACTAGAAGAGAGTGACAGGCCATAGGTCTTTCCCCCATTTAAATGTGTTCCAAAGCTGCAGTAGCCCAAGCTGGTCTGAAAACAGAAGTGTTCATCGACTAACTAGCTTTTCAGTGGGTTACACAAGGGAAGAGGATTTCTCTTTGGATGCAGATCCTCAAATCCCTCCTGAGAAACCAAAACAGCTGTGTTGTGTCAGGTCACTTGATCCCAGCGACCGTTGAATTGCAATTGAAGGCCCCTCTAGCTTCTGCTTTCCTCTTCACATTTTGTTTCTCTGCTTTAACCTTTGCCAGTCTTTCCCTGTCCCTTCCTTTGGGCTGGGTCCTGGCCTCAATCACACCAGTGAAATCTGGGGTAACTGCTCTGTGGATGAGACAAAGAACTGGCTCCAAAGATGACAGTGGAGTATGTCTAGAGCAAAGTTTTGCTCATGGATACTGTCAGCCCGTGGGTTAATCCAGTGTTGGCTTTGAGAGGCAGAACCACACACCTGCACAAACCACTAAGCAATTTTATAAAAGTTTGTTGGTACTCTCTGTACCAAAGACATATTAGAAAGTCCGTAAGTGCTGCTTTGTATAAGGAAATTACATGGTCTGAAACATCTGGATACAGCCTGTTGCATAAGTGTGTGTCTATGTGTGTGGGTGTGCACCTATACATTTGCATGGGAGTATATAGGATTTGTAGTGCATGTATGTGGATCTTGGTGTGTGTGCATGTTTATTATTTATTGCTATTTTTTCAGTGTGAAATACTGCACATGGCTTTTATTCTTTTATTATTGGTAAGGGGAGAATAAAATTTGGCTTGGATACTCACAGAAATGTCTGGGAATTATCCAAGTATAATCGTACCTTTTCTGAAATTTGAATGACCTGTCTACCTTCTTAGTTTCCCTTAATTCTTGGTCTCCCTCTAATATTCTTCCCTGTATGAGAAGTCTTGCAGGAGTAGGTAGCCCAATCCTACCCTCGGACAAGAAGACCCAATCCTGATCTCATTCACACTCATATAAACCAAAAATAAAATCTACTGGAAATTGGGGAATCTAGCATATTGATATTGATTTTCTAAGTCTGCTGGTGGTTTCTGGATTCCTGTCTACCTGAAACTGGACTGAGAACTATTAATTCGGGAAACAGCAATTTGAGCTTGATGGGGATGTATTGACCTTAAGCCTTCGTTAATATAAAATCAGCCTAGTGCCCTTGGTTTGAGGAAAGCTCTGTCTTCTTTGACTATGTGACATGAAAGCTTCGTGGTTTTCTGACCTGAGGTAGACCAACATGCACTGGCACTGGGGCTTGGGAGATCCTGTTGACTGTCTCTTCTGACAAAAGATTGGTCTTTCCAGAAGCTGAGTCTCTCTTGTTTCAGGTTGTCCATTCACTTGGGCTTTGGAGACCAACCTTGGTTTAGCATTTCTGTTCCTCACTGTTTATGCCTTTTTTGGGTCCTTTAATTATTTAACAGGAAAGCAAGTTGCTGAAGAAACAGCCTGTGAAAGAAAGTTTCTGGAGCTTTTAGCACAAGCCACAAATGTTTCTCCCCAGAGTTTAAAGGGTATTCTGAGGAGGGATTTGGGCTTGATGGGGATGCCAGAGAAAGTTTGAAAGTGTGGAAAATGCTTCCGTCTTTCCTTAAGTGCAAAAATAACTATTTATTCAAGATGAGAAAAAAATTCTGCGGGTGGATTGCTAGCATGATGTGAAGGGATGGAGAAACTTGGCAGCGGGTATCTTTTTCAGCTTGATTTCTTCAATGGTTTTGTCACATTCAGTTTTCTTAATGTGGATACTCATGGAGAGGCTGAACTTCCCCACATATCTTGCTCTTGTGAACCTGAACAACCCTTTTTCTTAAGATACAGAGGTCTTGTAGGCTAGTACTCATTACACAGGTGTGCTGAGCTGTAGCAACGGTTGAAGCTGAGGTGTGAGTAGAGGAGGGTCTACCGGTGTGGGAAGAAATCCTGTCCTGGAATAGGAGGAGGTGTTTTGAGGTGGGATTGTTGTGCATCGCTAGTGGGAAACCACCGCTCTGGTACACCTTTTACTGCTTCTGTGTGAAGTAAGAGGACCTCTGCAGAAGCAGGTTCAGGGCCGGTTCCCTGTTCAGGCAGCTTTGACATGAGCCATGTGCATCCCTCTGGAGTGAAAGAAGGTGAAAAAGGTTAAAAAAAGTCATATCTGGCTAATTCCTTCCTAGTGAAGCTTTTGTACGTGCAGTGGGAGGGTGGCTGCGCTCAGCATGGTGCATTCATCGGGGTGGCTCTGAGTGGTTGGGCTCTGCCTGTGGTCTCTGGTGTTTCACAGGTTGGAATAGCCAAAATTGTTTCTCTTCCACTAAGTGTGAGAGGGGGGAATTTGCTTTAGTTTGACACACTGAGGTGACTTGCTGGTAAGCACCTGGTCTTGCATTCTTCAGGAGCTGGCTCAGCAAGGTGCAGACAAATCCCTGCTTTTATTTCAGGTTTTGTTTGCTGGGGGAAGCTGTGATTTTGTTCTGCTTCTGAAATACCTTCATTCGTCTGGTGCTGAGATTTTGGTCTAATTTTACCCAGATAGTGAAAACTGACTATTTAAAGAGGTAGTTTAAGCCTTGAATTTTTCTGCTTCTTGTATTAGCAAAGAAGGATATGGAATATTACCAGGGTAACCAAATAACCAGATAGCAGTTTTGAGGTTACTAGCAGCACACAACAGCAGAGAGCAGTATGTGGCTCACAGGGAGAGCAGTGCCTGCTGCAGCCTTCTATCATGCATGCAGGAAGAAGACTGAGCTGTATCACGGTGATCAAAGACTGGCGATGAGCTGACAGTGTGATATGGCCATAAAAAAGCAAGGTATGATCCAAGGATGTATTAGAAGATGAATTTCCAGTAGAGATTAATGCCGCTGTACCAGACAGTGGTGCAACCTCACTTGCACTAGAGTAGACTGTTTCATTGCCAATATTCAACAAAAATGTATTCAAACTGGAATAGGGACAGGGACAATTGGGGAAATGGAGGATCTGTCTGCAAAGGGTAAGCTGCAGAGTGCCTTGTCTAGCCTGGCAAAGTGGTGACTGAGCAGGAGCATAGCTGCTCCCTACAAATGCTCTGCGGATGAAGACCGGCTGAGCAGAAGAACTGCTTAAGGTGAAAGAATGAGTAGGTATTGGATGATCACCGCAAAATATAGACTCTTAGTTAGAAGGCAGGTTCTGATCATCAGGCAGGAGTGTGGTGGTGGAGCAGCCTCCCTTAAGGCATTATAGGGGTAAAACCCCAGAAGGATGGAGGCTCGAGTGCTGTGATCCCTCCAGGTATAGTCATGACAGCAGGAGGGTGGGTGCGGGACCCCTCCAGTGCAGCCTCCACAGGGCATGCGGCTGTTGTGAGCAGTTAGTGGCCGCAGGCTTCATGCTGGCCATGGTTTATTGATAATTATTGCAACTGAGTGCCTGGGTCTGCTCACATGCCTTAACTTTTTTCATACGTGCTCAGCTCAACCTCTTTTGCTTCACTTTGGTTCCTGCCAGTGTCCTAAAATTGTATTTGCTAAAATGTCAGGAAAATGGGAGCCTGCCCTCAGACTTGTACACAGAATAACTAGTCCTCATGTCCAGGTCTTTAAAATATTTCCAACTTTTATTTAGTAAAGAGAGGTCAAAGCTTTCATCAAAGGAGCAGATCTGGCTTCAACATGTACCCCAGGCATTGGTGCCTGTTGTTGCACCTGTTGCAGGGCTCTAGTCCACGTTTTACCAACATGGTAAATTTTGTGGTGTTAACTCATGTTGCTGGGTTTCCATGGCAACCCTTTCGCTAATTAACGCACAGTAGTGAGGGAAAAAAAAATCTGTCCTTAATGATGAATTAATTTGACAAGTTTGTTATGGTAAGAAGAGTTCTGAATAGACACTCTGAAGGTGTATAGCGGGGATGTGAGCACACTCATTGCTTACAAGAAGAATAACTGGGAAAAGGAAAAATATGTCTATGTTATTCTGACCTTGCAGCATTCAAACTCAAATCTTTCTTACAATTTGGAAAGGGTTTGCATTTCAGAAGGAAAAAAACTATCCTGAAAAATGTCTAAGAGCATAACTGAAATCGTTATGCTTTTTTGTTCCTTTTTTTTTGGTAAGACATTTTAACTTATTTTTTGGTGTTTAAAAGATTAAATAAAAGCTAAGTGAATTTAAGAAGTTAAAAGCATGAAAGAATCAGAAAATTCACATTTAGAAACTACATTATTTTATCTCGGAAAAAACCTCAATTACTCACAAATACTCCCAAATTTCAATGCACCCTGCTCTTTCTTGCTCTAATTCCCCCAGCAGCGCATGTGGGAAATCGGCAGTAGCTGTTAAGAGATAGGCCCAAATGAAACTGTAGGTTGAGCCTGTTGTTTTGAAATTCAAAAGAGAACCAAATGCAACTCACAGCGTGGTCCTGACCACCGAAGCAGTGGCCTTGGAAGCACGTTAGCAAAAGTAAATCAGGAGTGAGAAAAACAGCAACTTTCTGATGTGTGTTGGAGATGAGTCATGAATGTAGATTCCCATCAGTGGTAGCAATTAAACTCCTTTAGGATTTTGTGCACAAGGCAATGGGTTAAGTCACAGTGTCCTGGCTAAATTCTTACTTTGATAATTGTACTCAGCCCTCCTGAATCCTCCCCTCCTGCAGTTTTAATTAGATAGAGCTGTGGCTCACTAACTTCTGTGTTGTGTGGACCACAACCTAACGGGGAGTTTGGTAGAGACTTGTCAGCCTACTAGCGATCTTGTGACTGCCTTCCATCCTGTTGTGACTGCAGCAATTACTTACACGGAAAAGTAGTGTTAGGGAAATAATGAGTGTATTTTAGCTGCTGTTTAATGAGATTTCACTTTCGGAAGTGAGGGCACCGTGCTGCTAACTGGTGCTTTGCAAAACTGCCAGCAAGTGCCCTGTCAATCTGCTGTACCCTCGGCCAGAGCCTGCAAACGGGCAGGGTCTTGATTTTGCTGGATCGCACCTCCCTGACTCTGCAGGGCTAGGGGAGCGGTTAAAAGTCGCTGTAGTGGCTGTGTTGATGGAGAAGGGAGCTGAGGGGTGGAAGGTTGCGCAGTCTTACTGCTCTTGGTCTGTGGCCACTCAGGAGCAGCCCTGGGATGGAGGTGGGTGCACGGTCCGGAGAATTTGTCTGCTGTGTGGTACTGCTGGGCTTGTCTTCTGCCCAGCCCCATCCAAACACTACTGCCTTCATCACCGAGAGGTCCTGGGGTCTCTGACTGATGTCACTTGGGGTTTTTAAACTATTTACAGCTGGGGAACGAGTTTTTTTTTTTCCCCGTGGCCAGCAGCAGCCGGGGTTGTATGGAGCACATGGCTTCAGGACAAAGCAGTTGTCTCGCTGGAGCCACGCAGCTGGGGCTATTGGCAGGAGTACTTGGAGTGTCACTCAGCTGCTGGGGTTATCGGTGGGTGCAGTTTTGGGGGTAATTGCGGCTTTGGCTGCTGTGTTGCATACCCCCGGCTAGAGAGCAGGGAACTGAGCAGGGGCAGCAGCCAGGGTGCCATGGGATCCTGCCATCACGAGCAGCCGGGAGGTATTCGCCTTTCCCCTCATTTTGCAGAAGGGCAGACAGGGTGAAAGATTGGAAGAGATTCTCTCATGAGATTTCAGCCTCTCCTGATCTCTGTCAGTGCCTGGGCACTGCAAGGTTGTGCCTTTCTTGGTGACAAATCTGTGCTCCTCTGGGAAAACTGTCCTTACATACCTTTGCACAGATGACAACATGCTCAGGTCTCCGTTTGGTACCCACAAGTCCCCCAAGACCATGCACAGCTGTGCCAGTGGCTTTGCATGGACATGTGAGCTTCTTGAAAATGTGTTCCCAGTGTCCAAAGCTAGCAGAAAAGTAAGCGCATTTGTTTTCTCTTTATGTGATTGCCCCTTGTGAAACAGGCACGTTGCATCAAGGAACACCTTCCTTTCCCCGTGGATAGCTACTGCTGTCTGAAAACAAACATGCCAAAACCTGATACCAGCACACAATCTGTGTTTTAATTCCCCCAGCTCAATTTAAATGCCAAAAATATTCACAGTTCCCCTTCTAACGCTGAGTGACCCAAGGAGGAAGGACTTGGGGGGCTTTATACAGTGTAAACAATGCTGTAAGTTGCCACTAGTGGTAGTGCAGACACCTTTATTGAGATATTCTGTAGTATTTATATATACTCTTATTTAATTAAGGCTGTTTTGAGCACTGAAATGACCTGCTTCGAAACCTTCACAAATCTCCTGTGGACTTAATTGGCTGCTGACTTGAGTTGTTAAAAGTTGCTCGAGGAGCTGCATTTCCAAGGAGTATAAATAATAATG
This sequence comes from Haliaeetus leucocephalus, assembly GCF_000737465.1. Taxonomy (NCBI): domain Eukaryota; kingdom Metazoa; phylum Chordata; class Aves; order Accipitriformes; family Accipitridae; genus Haliaeetus; species Haliaeetus leucocephalus. The sequence continues at coordinate 10,441,634 of NW_010972698.1, read as the reverse complement.
GAGATGGGATTATTTTTGACTTTTTAAGGAGAGAAAGAGAATGTGTCTGAGTACTTACATAGCTTTTAGGACAAGTAAGTTCTCAGAAGGGTGGAAAAGGTGAGGCTGCACACCCAAAAAGCTGCAGGCCCTTAACAGCACAGCGAGGTGGAAGAATTTGAGGGAGTTACTGTGGCAAACTGCCTTGAGCTTTCAGCAGCATCATGTTACTTCCAGCAAGGAGGCTGGGACTGCAGTGAGAGCGGTGCGGGTCTCTGGGATGGTGGCATTCCACTGCTGCTGCAGCAAGGCAGATGTTGCCCTGGGGAGTCAGTGGCATGTGCTGGGATCAGAGGAGTGAGACCCCCTGCCTTGCTCTGCGTGCTGCGGTTTAGAAGGGAAGAACATTTGGGTTCTCCAAAATGAGACATGTTTGAGAGCAGATCTGAAGAACTAGGCACTCTGAGAGTGTTTTCTTATTTGAAATATGTGAAAAAATATTACTGCTCTGACAGCACTGCTGTTGTGCTGCAGTAACACTATCCTCTTACTGTCACAGCCCAGTTAATGGCAGCGCCTGTGCAATAGAGACAGTACCAAGTATATCAGTGTATTATTTAGGCCATCATGGGACCCACTGTAAACATCAGGGATGGTTTTGGTCCTTGCCTTACATCACCAAGGAGACTTTCAGTGGTCTATCCTTGGACTGCAAAGTCATAAAAGAGCCCATTAATCTGCTCAGCCCGTTGCACAATAGCTCTCACCTGGGCATATCTGCTGGCACTGTCGGGCTTCATCCACAGTCTCCTCCTGCGAATCTTGCATTTGAGAAACGTTTCCTAGATAGTTAGACATCCATACCCAAAGCTCTTCATGATTTGGAGAGATTCAGGTCTCCTACCTGCTGTAGAGGCGACAGCAAAGAGGGAGGCTTTCTTCCATCCTACCAGGCTCTTTGGCTACAGCTGCACACTTACACTGCTGTGCTTGTGCTTGGCCTTCTGTGCTGTCCTCCTGCCTTTCCTGGGCTGCTACAGCTCTTGTGCTGCTTTCTCGTTTTGGGTAGAGTTGTTTCATTTATTTTTTGTTCAAAGGCTTTCTCGCCTTGTAGATCCTTTGTTTTAAATCCTTTGTTGGTATTTTCATTTTAGATAGTTAAAATGGAGCCTTTCTCCATTTCAAACTCCTAGCTCTCCCCATTATACATAAATAACACCTCTCCTGAAACTGTTTAAACTGTGTTAACACAGTCTCTGAAATGGTAGTTTAGCTGAGCTTTTAACAGGTTTAATCTCTTTCTGGGTATTAATCCTTCCAGAACCTCTGATAAAATTTGTTGCTTTTCTCCGAATCCCTCCCACGCTGTCAATATCTGTCTGAAATGAGTTGCTTTGTGCAGAACAAGCCATGGGAGGAGGGACTGTTACAGCGTCTTGCAGATCTTGCTCTCATTTCAGTGTATTTCAAACTCCTCTCTGATTTCCTGCCACTGTTGCTTCTGTGATTCTTAGTCCTGTGAGCATCCCTCCCATTGAATATGGGTTTGGAATGAGTTTGCCTCCTGTTTATTAGCTTTATTTCTCAGTTCTCAGATATATTCGCAAGGTTTTCCTGTTTGATATCATCAGAGAATGTTAGTGAATGATATCACCTCTTCCACATTGCAATGAAGATGTAAAGGTATCAAAGACTGCAACAAATGTTGGATCCTGTTTCTAGTTTCTTGCACTTGTTTCTTCTTACTTTGCACTACATCGCAGGGTCCCTAAGCCTCTGTGACAGCAAACTTAATTTGTCCAGGTTATCAAAGACTGCAACTGAACTGGAGGGGAAATTATTCTTTTTTTTCCATCATGCTACTGTAGAAATGACATACTCTCCTATGAGGCAGTAGCAGACTTTGGACAGCCTCTTCTATCAAGTATTAGGTCTGAAAAAAACAAGACTTGAGCTGTGAAACCATGCAGCACACCTTTGAGATTTCTGACCTTCTCTAGAGTTGGGTTCAAACCAGCCACCTCCTGCTCATTCGTAAGTCTCTCAACCTGAATTCGTTGTTGTACGTTGGTACTGTTACTTTTTGGGCTCCCACCAGCTGAGGTGCTTCACAGGCAAGGAAATGGCAAAGTCCCTTGCGTGGGGAGCTGCTGAGAGATGGTCTCTGTCTCTGTGTTCACCTGAACCACAGCCTCAAAGCCAAACTCCTCTGAGCTGGAGCTGAACTTTGTCTCAAAGTCTCTCCTTGTCCAGACACAAACCCAAGGAAAAATCTCTCCATGGTTTTGAAATGTTCAGGTTCTCCGTGATTCCACCTATGATGGAGGAAATACTTGCTCGTACTTGACCAATGTGCCAGTTGCACTGTTTCACATTGCACCCCTTGGCCACATGTATTGCCACCATGGTCAAATTTCTCCACTGTGTCAGCTCTTTTTCATACTTCCTCCCTTTGGATACACTTCCTGGCTGTTCCAGCTGTGCAGTTTTGAATGAAGGCAGCTACCATCTTGAGCAACGCTGGTCATAAAAAATAATGTGAAAATTTGTGAGAGTAGGATAATTTATTATTTCCATGCCAGTGCTATAGGAGGGAAAAGTAATGACATGTGAGGTATGCAGTAGCAATGGAAACCTGTGAGAGAGAGGTCACATTACATTTTTCCTGTTTCTTTTTCTCTGAGTGGACCATAAAGCAAAACCAAATCAGGCTCCTGTTGGAGCTCCTATCCATTTTCATAGGGCTTGTTTAAGTGAGGATTTACTTAGACTAGAAGGTCCTTAAAGCCAGTTAATTCTTCTAGGTGGAGTACATATCTAGGCCAGTAGTAAAAATTCCTTACCAGATGTCTTCAGGAGGGTACTCACCACGTACTTTCCCAAACAGAACATCTTGGATGCCTTCAAAAAACAGTATCAGTTGTTAATGATGCTAGATTAGATAGTGTGGACAGGGCTTGCAATAGCATTTTTTAAAGCCTTGGGAATATTGGGAAGTTGCTCCAGTGATGGAAAGAGAAGTTAAATGGGCTGCAGAACAATGAGGGGTGCATGCTCTTATTTTCAGCAATTAGTCAGAATAGCTCTAGCTAAAGTTTTTTATTTCAGAGATTTGAGCATATTTCACTATCAATTAATGTTATCTCACATGGCACTGTTCATTGCAAAAACCCTGTGAATTCCCTGGGTGGATCCCAGAGCCCTTGTAGCCAATGCCCGTGCATTTACATTTTGCCTCTGTTTGCTTACCACATTTCTAGGAGTGGTGTCATCGCATTTGGCATAGGCTTAGACAACACCCACCACGCAGTATGTCTGGGGGAAGTCCACGCACTCGACTTCTGTTTCTTAAGCCGAATAAAAAATTACTGTGAGAAGGGTTGGAGATTTTCCATTAGGTCAGAATCTCCCACCTTCATTATATGGTCTCTTTTCTGAAAATTTCTGTTCTAGAAGTAACAATCCTTTAAGGCATTCTTTAAGCATTCTGAGTCAGGAAAACCTGTTTTGGAAATGAATAATAATTATATACTGGATATAATTGAGTGTAGATTGCTTACCAGGCAAATAATAGATAGCATAGCTGAAGCTGAGCCTGGGCAGATCCTTGGATGAGAATTCATCTGGGCTAATGAACTCTGACAAGCTCAACCACGACAGCTCCATTTGGGCAAGTTTCAATCCAAATCCAAGTTGGGCTGTCATCGTGCACCTTCAAATCTGTCTGTACCTGTGTGTAGCAACCTCCCTGGACTGTCATTCATATTTTACACTAGTTTTGCTCTAAAAATTTTCCTCTAAAAATGGAAAGCAGCATGGAAATTGGCTAAGACATCAGACACTAACGGTTATATATTCCTTGAAGGAAGAACCCAACGTATTTGATGAACGTGGGCTTGCAGATGTTCCCATTGACTTTGGTGTCACTATTCACTTGAGTAAGGACAAAGGCTTACAGTACAAATGAGGCTGGCTGTGCTCAACACACAATTAAGCAGACTAGTATTATGGGGGAATAAGAAAAGTTTAGTTTGCTTTGAAGATCCGCACTGAGGAGTTGTGTGCTTTTCTTCAGAGTATGAGCCTAGGTATCCGTGATCCTCCTGTGCTCTTGAATACCACCTCTGAATTCTGAAGCCAGAGCAGGACTTGCATTTAGCATGCTCCTTCAAGTACTAACCATGACCGTAAGTGCTCAGCATATGGGTTTAGGGTTATCTGACTACTATAAATGACTGTATTTCTAACAGTTATCCCAAGCGTGCAGGGGATAGAGAGTCCAGCCCAAGCAGGAGCTCTGTGTGGGGAACAGGGAGGACTGGCACAAGCAGTGCCCTGTTATTTTCATACAAAGCAACCAGGGCTCACTCCAGGCCTCTGTAGGTCAATGGCATGGGACAGGCCAGGGAAAGGAAAGATCTTCCATACCAGCAAAGCCCACACAGCCAGGGATTAGCTTCACACGAGCTGTACTGCTGACAGTTCTTCCGGGGTGAATCCTGTCCCAGTATGAGTTGGATGTTTTCCACCCAGAGGCTGGTATGGACTTTATATGCACTCCATTTGCCTTTCCCCTCAGATTTGAGAGTTGACTTTTTGTCTTTTTTTAAGCCTAGGTGTTTTAAGAGTAACATTCTGGTTCACCTTTAGAGTTGCCATTTGACTTCTTTGTCATAACACGTCCTGATTAATGATTAATTGCAAAGGACATGTTCTGACTCCAGCCTGTGTCCTGGGGTGCTTGTCGCAGCAATGATGCACTGGGTGATTACTCACTACCCTTAACCTGACAGCTGTATTTCTTTCTTTGACTGGTTAATGACCTTGACCAGGTACGCATGCATTTGTGTAGATGTGTATGGTTGTAGGGCGTTGGGGATGTGCAAATTTTTCTTTCACTTTGCATGACCTTCACTTTACCTAAGTAAGAAAAAGGAACTGTTCCATGAACAGATGGAGCGTTATTTCTGGAGGTAGGTGAATAATGCAGAAAATTATTCATTCAAAACCCCTTCAGAAAACTCAGATGTTTGCCTTAAGATAGTGTTGCAAATCCTAGTGCAAATACCTGTACCTGCTCACATGAATGTTCAATCCAGCTATCTTGAAAATCGTGTGTGAATGGGATAGTCATCCAGTGTAGGAACAGAATAGTGCCAGGTCACATAATTGATCCATTAAGGAAATTAGGAATAGTCACTATTTGAAGCAGTAGTTACAGAACAGATAGTTTGTAAGCAATGCATAACCAAGGTAGACTAAAAAAGGTTGTCAAATTATAACAGGTAAAAAATAATTATGTGAAAACCAGTCTGTTCATGGATAATTCACCAAGGAGGAAAGGCTGCTAAAATCAGCAAACATTTGCTGCAAATAGTTTGCTTGGCTCTTGTTGTTCCTTAATGAATCGAATCTATTAACCAGGGAAAACATCACGTTGTCTTGAAAAACAAATCATATTTGGATGCCTCTTCCCATGCATTTGGACTCGTTTTTAACATGAACACACTAATTATGCTGTGGAGATTATTTTGTTATGGCAGAAATGAAACTGAGTTTGCAGCTATAACTATTCAGCTATGAAGTGCTGGAATAGGTATATGGGGAGTGATGCCTTTTAATTCCATTGCATTTCTCTTTAATATTGGTATCCCTTTACTTCACATACAGCTTCAGAAAATGTTTCTGTTCTCTTGGGTGCAGAGGCAAAGGGCCTGGCTTTCGGGTCTCAGCAGCCTCAAAACTGCCATTTATGTCAGAGGGAGTTTGCTGTTGACCGGTTTGAAGAATCATGTCCATGGTCTAATTTGTACACAGATGGTAACTGGCTCACAAATTCCCAGCCTTCATGACATGCTTTCTGATGCACAGGGAACTGTATGAGTCATATTGCTCCAGCTATGGTCTTTTTGGATGGAAATTATACTTTTAAATATATACTGTGATTACATACAGCAGTGATGGGCTCATTTGAAGGAGCTGGAATGTAAGCCATTAAGTTGAGTGGCTGCCATTATGTACTGTGTTTGCCAACAGATAATAGACAATGATATTTCATCTGTGACAACTTTGCCCTCTAGACTTTGAATAGAATTATCTTGGTACGTAACTGTTTTCTTCAGCACCATCCAGGTGATAATTTTGTTACACTTAGACAGCAAATGTGGCCTCTTAGGAGTAGGATAGGTGGAACAGAGAGGGACAGGACTTGCACATGTCTTGTGCAGTGTGACCTGGAGAGAGGGCAAGGGGCCGGTTATACAACAAACAAGGTGACACCGGTTTGGCACGGTGGAGCCGACCGCGCATAAGGCCTTGCTCTCCGCTGTGCTTTGGCAACAGCGTTCTGCACAAACTAAAATAAGAAACACCACGGCAATGGCTCGACTCACTCTTAACAAGTGCTTGGGTGAAGCTCACGTTACCTGCTCCAGGGCTTTCGTAGCTCCTGCCATGACTCTGAGCTGCACAGGGGTTTGGGTGCAGTGCAGGGTGCTTTGGGCTTGCGTGGCTGCAAGGCAGCTCGGGGACGGGAGGTGGGCGCTGAGGGAGTGCAGGAGCGCGCTGATGCTCGCGGCTGCTCTCTCTGCGCCACAGAGATAGCTGCTGTCTCTCTGAGCAGCCCAGGAGGCTGTGGTGATAACTCATGTTTCAGAACGGGTGTTGATGACTTGAAAAAAGACCTAGTATTATGGGCTTTCCACCCTGTTTTAATTAGAGGCTGAGAAGTGTAGATCCAAGCTGCAGTCCAGTTGAGGGAGAAGGTTGTGGCAAGTGTCTGCTTTGAATTACTCCAGTTAAAGAGGACTTTTGGCTGTGGCAATTTTCCATAAAATCTGAGAAGCCATCAGACAGTGACTTTCATTCATTCCTAACCTGAATTGAGAAAAGCAGCTTAGACGTGGAAGGCTGCATATCCCCTTACTGATCTGGCCAATCCATGTAATAGGCTTACAGGGGCTGATGACAATCTGCAAGAGAGTTACGTGCATTTAACTAGCATCAATTTATTACCTTACTGACGAGACAGCCTTTTACATCCAGGGTTGTCCATTGAGCTTGTAGTAGGAAAAAACTATGGTAATGCAAAGTGAATTAGACGGGAATGAGAATATCGTGCCAGATACCTGGTATCTTGCTGTTGAAACCAAGGGAGCAAAAGTACATGCTGGGATATACACCCCGCTGTGCCACCCCTCTTCCTTCCATTGCCCCACGTGCTACTTCCCCAAAAGCAGTGGTCACAGCGGGGTTTGTGCTATGTTAAATGCTTTCAAGATCTGTGAGTGATGCAGTGCATATAGCAAGATATTCTTGGGCTGCAGAGGTGAGGCCAAGCCAGGGCGCTGTGCCGACCCCGGGCCCCACAAGCTGCGAGCTCAGGGCTTGGAGAGCAAGAGGGCACCATGGGGTTTGGCTCAACAAGTATCTCAAGGGGAGAAGCTGCTTTACATTGCTTACTTTTAAGTCCTGCCTGTTTGCCCTCTCGGGAGTTGACACGGATGGAAGGTGAGATGTAAATGCAAGATGTGGTTGCTATAACAACTTGAGCTCTGTCTTGCTGGGTTTGTTGTGTTGTGGTGTTGATTGCACGCGTGGGGTGGTGGCTAGCAGAGGCTGGTCGCCCCGGTGTTTCCTTTGAGTTCAGGATGCCTCTCCCTGCTTTTTGGTCCAAGTGCTGTAATACTGAAACGTGTGAAGAAGACTTGCGTTTTTGCTGGAATAATTCTCTTGAAGATCATAATTTAGGGGCCAGAAGCTTTGTCTGGCCATTTCTTATTCTGGGTGCTCATCCTGGATTTTCCTCTTGCTGCCTGAGACAGAAGCAATGAGATTTTCACTGGATGGCTCTTGGTTTGCCCAAGAGCAGCCAGACAGGCTCTGCTTTCCACTGGCTTGGCTGGCGGTCAGCCGGCTGAGCCGGGGCTGTTACTCGCCCTGCAAAGTCACCCGAAGCCAGGGGTGGTTTCTGGGGGTCATGTGTTGTTTCTCCAGCCATTGCTCACTTTGTGCTTGCATTTAATTAAACTTTTTTGTAAGCTCAGGGTCTGCAAAACAATTTGTAGATGGCATTCCCCTCTTTGTGCTCATCTGCCAACAAGCCACTCCTTGACTGTATTAGACGTGAGCTGCAGTGACTTACCCTAAGAAATCAAGAGATCAGAACAGCAAATTCCGAGCAGTAAGTGTAATCAGTGTAATACATTCATCTGGACTTTAATCCAGCCTGGGCACTGATTTGCACTAACAACAGCCACCACTTTCTAAGTTCCAAATTCTCATCGCTTACTAAAAATCTCTTTTTTTTTTTTTTAATGTTATCATTTTGGCCTCGTACTACAATACCAATATATGGGAATTATGCATTACTAAGGCTATTACTGAAGATGTGTTTTAATACATTGTGGTCTAACGTGACATAATCCAGGCATCTGCATCATTTTTAAAAGGTGTTTAAAAACACATTGCAGTGATTGATATCAGGAAGGGGCTCTTGCTGCTTGTTCCTTGTACTTCGCCATCCAGGAATAATGTTTCTGTTTTGTATTAACAGCCCTGCATTTGAATTAATTTCCTTTCACGATTTTTAGACCCTGGCCAACTGTGTCAGCTTTTATAGGACAAAGTATCTGCTTACACTTTCATTAGTTCTGGTCCTGTCACTTGATTCATTTCACTATGAATGCCTGATTCTAGATAAGTGAAGTTGCTACACTTGGTAGTCCTGGTGTATGTGCCTGTGCGTGTGCAGCTGTGTGTCTGTGTGCCATTGCCTCCTGCTAAGTAGAGCTGAGATGACTTAGCTGTGTGTCACCAGCTTTGTGGTGGCTGGTGGCAGTTCTCCTGCAGATTTAGGGGCAAAGACCCCACGTCTGGGATGAGCAGATCTGTGTGCTGTTGCCTTTGTGAGTAGCTGTGTTGCATTGAATAATGCAATCCACTGGGAGTAATTTGTGTAATTTGCTCCTTAATTCCTTTTTGCTTTGGAAATTCCCATGCCCCAGAGTAACAGGTGATGTACGTTTTAAAATAAATAATCTCTAAACCATCAAGTGCTCTTGCCTTCCTCAGAGCAATTACAATTTTATCTTCCCTCCCTGCAAAAACTCTTCAGTTGCTCAGATGAACTCAGTTTGCGTGCAGTCAGCCAGTCTGCTCCATGAAAAGTCTTTTGCTTTCCGGTTTCAATAAGGACAAGCTTCTTGGGTAAAATGAGTCTAGATTTGGCATTTCTGACATTTCCAGTCAAGTCTTGGTTATCCATGAATGGGTTTCGAGGTTGCGGATTAGCTACACCATGGGCATAGGGATGCTTAGGATTATCTCTGTGCAGCTGAGTGCTCTGTGCTGTACCTCCTCACTGGGCCCCTTAGCTCGGGGCCCAGTGCTCCACAGCAGCCTCTTGCCCCTCACTGTACATTCCCAGAGCCTAATTTATATATATTTTGTAATATCCGTTTTGCTTATCTGCGTTATCCTGCTCCTTGGGTAATTGAGAGATAACTATATCAATCTTTTCCCAAGTCCTGCAGTGGTCTGTACACAATGCTTCGATGTTATCTGGCACAATGTTTGCTACCGAAGCGAGCAACGGGGCTGGGCTGATGCTTTATTAATACTGGAAACATTGCTTGGAAATCCTGGCTGCTTCCCCCACCCATACAGCATATTGCAGGCTCAGCCCAGTAAGATTAAACTGGGCATAAATCAAAGCCCAGCTTTGGCCCTCTGATCATGGGAAGGATTTCCAGTACCACTCTAGGTCTTTGAGGCAGTTATGGCCTTTTTTTAGGAATGTGGGAAGTCCCTTCTGGGGTCAGGAGATGGGGATTTGCACGCGTATTTTAGGTTTAGATCTTGAAGAGTATTTAGATATTTGTTTTCCGTGTGCTGTAATGAGGGATTCATGCTGACAGCCTGTGTTGGCCCTGAGTCAGTAAGGCGCCACGAGCTGCTCTGGCTGTTTGACGAAAGGTGCTGTTTTCCCTGGAGCAGTTTAAACTTTGAGTCTCAGAAGCAATCTCATAATTTATCTGAGTTAAAAGATTATGGTTAGTGGTTATTTGTAATTACTCTACATGAAAGATATGTCATCAGGCAAGGGGAGGCTTAATGTGCCCAGTACGCAAAAGGGATTGGAAAGCAATTACAGTGACATATGCACCATCAAGGCTGAGGGCTTGCCAGTGCCCAGAGCCAGTTTAAAAAATGCATGGGCAATGCTTTATTGGGGTAACTCTGTGTTGTTACTAGTCCTTTTCCTCATTGCTGCCTTGGTTCTACAGGCACTCTCAGCTCTCCAGTTACTGTACACAGCTCTGTGTTGCAGCTATTATTATATAGCAGGAAGGACATAGACAATAACTTTAGTAAGGTGGAGAATAAGACTAATATCATACCCTGGAGTCTACTGCTGTACTTTACATGAGGCCAGGTGATTTCATGTGTGCCAGGCGATACCTTTTCAAGAAAATTTAAGTCAGTGAAAAATACAACAACTGAGTCCTAATGAACCTTTAAGTGTGTACTGATTCTCCACCTTTAGATATATATATAAAGCTTTGAACCAAGTGTGACAGTCTTTCCAGAATATGGGGATATCTAAGGCACTCTCACTCCAATCAGCCTCTTTCAGCTGAAATCCAGCCATTAGTCAAATTCATCAAAGGGCTTGAAAGCAGAAAGGGAAATTCTTTGCCTCATGCCTAACCTTTGTGTGATTGCACCTCTTCAGAGAATAAGCAAATCAAGTGGAAATGCCCTCCCATTTGTTTTGTGAATGAGCTGTGTGGCGAATCCACTATGATTTGGCATTATTCAGTTTGTATAATTTCTGATGAGAGGTTTAAAAATAAATACACAATCAAAGGGACTATGGGGAGATTATACAAGAGCAAAAGTACAACATGATGGGGTGGGTGACATCTTCTTGTATGCTTCCTTTTTGTCTGCTCCGTCAACTGAGTGAACCTGCCCTAGTTGTGAAAACCAGTGAAATGTTGGATGGAAACACAGGTTGCAGCTTCTGTTGTCTGTGCGGCTCAGGTGAACACCCTATCGAACCATTCTCATGCTCATACCGAATGCATGGTTTTCATGGAGGAGACATACGAGTGGATCTCAGCAGAGCTATGAATGCTTTCCTTGGGAAATCTTTAAGATGACGGCATTGCTGTTGCAGTAAATGGCCCCATGATTAACAGCCCTATCAATCTGTGTTGTAAGCGTTACTGCTCGTGAGGGAGCAATGCAATTAAAACACAAGAGGGTAGAGCAGCATGAGGTGCCTTTCTTCTGGGAACACGGGAAGCAAAGTGGTATTCTCATTTGGCTGGAGGTTTGCAGATCATTTGTGTCTCCTGTTCTGCTGGGGTTACTTTGAGCATTGATTTCTTTACTCTGAATGCCAGCTCTCTGTATTTTCTTGTTTGAAGATGTTTTGACTGCTGCCATTATGGAAGGGCCTGTTGAATACAATGGGAAATGCTATTGTTATTTTACAGTGCTTTTATGTTGTCTGAATAAAGGGCATGTCTATACAAGAACAATTTGAACAAATGGCATAGTCTCACCATGTTTTTCCATCTCCCCTTCACAGCCTGCTCCCTATTCCTGCTGTCCTGCTCCTGTGGAGGAGTACGTAGTTTATGTAATGCTGATTTGAAAGGGAACTACCCAGAGCTTTTTTTTTTACTGTTATAACTCTATTGACACATTAATAAATGATCTGATAGAAATATTTCCCTGCCTTAAGATTATTCATATTACCTAGAGGCCATGGTCCTGGAAACTTTGTAGGTACTTAGACTTTTCTAAGGAGATGGTGATCTATGGTAGATTTCTTTGGGGTTTTTGGGGAAGGTGGCTCTTCATTAAGTGAATTTTGGACTAGTGAGAAATTCTGTGCTGGAAACTCAATGAAGAATCTTGTGGGCTAACAATGATTGTTTATCCCTGGAAGAGGTATGGGTAGGTAATAGCGGTTTTTGTGGCTTAGCCTCAAAATGAATCACCCCTCTGAAAAGACTTCTGCTATATTGTGCCCATTTCAGTCTCCAGGGACCAGCAAGTCCCTGATTTCTGTTTCCAAGTTGGCCCATAAGAAGCCAGTAAGTATTGATTAGTTGGGAATACTTAGCAAAATTTTGTAATACTGGCTGATTTCACTAAAACATGTTTCATACTTGGCTGCCTCACTGCAGGCAGTTGCTGAGAAAGAGCAGATGTTAGCCTCCAACTGTGCATTGTGGCTTTGGAAGTGAGCAAAGTCAGGGAAAATGCACCAGATGCATCGGAGGCAGAGGCTCACCCATTCCCTAAACTCTTGTTCCAAGAGGCCCCATCTTGTAGAGCTGGAGCAAAGTCCCTTTGCAGTGTCACAGCTGGTTCATGGCTGGTAGATATAAACCCTGCAGTAGCCTGGAAGAAGTTGTAAACCTTGATTTAGAGGTCACTTTCTGAAATGTACTTTAGAAAAACATCCTAGGTGGTGATTCTGGGCTTTTTTGAGCAGGATGTGCTATAGATACAGACCGCAAGATAGGAGGTGACAAGGTGTGTGAGACCTGCTGCTGCAGGAGGGTCTTTCATGGCATCCCCCTTCCCCTCCTCTCCTTTGGGTCATGTAAGTTTGCTCCAGACTTGCTCTAGTCAGCAAGGGTTAGGCAGAGTGATTCCACCATGTCATGTAACAGGGTGTTGTTCCTGTTATTCCTTCTATTTTTATCTTCCCACTTACTTTGATGAGGAGAGTAATTTTATCTTGATAGCAGTGCCACAAAGCCATGGCCAGAAAAAAAAAACTTTGCGAATTCCAGAACTGAACTACCACTTTTGAGGTCCTCTTATATTCCTTGGAAGCTGCTCCCCCCATGGCATTAATGACAGTCCCTCCCCTTTGGCTGAGGTCTAAGGGAAGAAGACGACAGTCGGGATCATTCACCAGATGGGCATTTCTGAGCTTTCCCAACACTGGTGAGGACAATCACAGCTAGGTGAGTTCAGCAGAGGTTTTGCAACGATGTACCACAATGTGCTGGCTGTGGTACAGCCTTCAGCATCCCTGCCATGGCATGCTGTGGTGTGCCAGGGTCAGGAGCTCTTGGCTGGCACACGCTGACGGCACTGCATCCCGGAGGTTGTGACTTGCAGAGTCCTCTGAAACCCTTTTTTACTCTTTGTTGTTGTTGTTGTCATGTTATTTTGGCAGCACCTCTAATGTAATTCAGTATTTCCAGTGGCCACGTTCCATCCTGGAAATTATACCAGACTAGAAGGGAAAGGGAAATCCATACGGACCTTAAGTAGGAATGATTTAATTCCTTTCCACTGACTTTACTTGCTATTGTGAAAGCATTCACCTGTTGTACACAAGTGTTAGGAGTGTCTTAAATAAGCATCTTTAGAGTGAGGGTTTGTGACTGAATTATTGGAGCTTTACAGAGCGCTTTGGAAACCTGTACTGAAAATCCCTGGAAAGGTTGATGGCGTGTGATCCTGGCGATACAGTGATAATACACCATGTTCTTAGTGTGTGTTCCAGAAATGTGTCAGCTGTGCATATAATTAGAGAGAACATTGTCTTTTTTCCCTTTTTCTTTTCCTCATTAAGTCAATTTATTTGTGTGCTGGGACACAGAAGAGGCCTCTCATCTGTCTGTCCTGGTACTTATCTTTGGCCATGACCAGGCGTTTGCTAGGAGGTGAAGAAGGACCCATGACGAACAGTGACTGGTCCCTAGACTCTGCACAACATCCCAGTAGTTAATCTGCTCTTCTGCCCACTAGGAAAGTTTTTTCTTCATCCCAGACAGAAAGTGGTTGGCAGTGCTCTGAAGTCTCCCATAAAACAGTAAAAATTATTCTCAGGTCTGTTGTTAAGAAATGCTCTTGGGCATTTCTCCTGCACTGATGTTACATGGTGGGAGCATTGAGGAACTTTTCTCTTTGGGCTCTTTAGTTTGAACAACCAACTGACAAGAACAATTGATTTTAATGGGAGCTAGGACTTTCACCTGGAAGACAAGCAGTATTCAGGGTATGTCAAACCCAAATGTACATTGTCCCCTATTGCATTTCTTCTAGCTGCCTCCCTCTTCTTATGAGTAGGACACTTTTCCCAAATATCTAAGTCCTCATTATTGTAAATTTACAAGGCTGAGATTTTGGGAATTCTTCTGGTGGGCATGGAGAACATAATTTTAGTTACAACAACCTTTGCATACTGAGAAACTGCTGTGTCTGGGAGAGTGTGATTTAATATTTGACTATTCTTATTGTGATTATTATTGTTAAATCCAGGTCTTTGTTACCCCTTTTTAGTGATGCCCAAATTGTAGATGGGATGAATGCAAGGTGTTGGAAATGTAAACTCCTGCATCACCCAATTAAACACAGAGAAATAGTAATTTCTAGGGCATGATTCACCTCACTTGAAGGTAGACAACTGAAATAGCCAAGATGAATCACACTCCAGATGTGTCTCTTTCTCTTCACTGATTATAAAGCAGTCCAGATGACTGTCTCAGATGCTGTGTGGTAGATGTCTAAAATTATGGGAGATAACTCCCCTTTGAGGTCTTTGGCTGAGTATGTCTGACCACAGTGCTAAGACCCAGATTTGAAACCAAGAGACATGAACTTTCCGGAGTGAAGAGCTCCTGCGTTGAATTCTCTTAGAAAATAATATTTTATCCTGACCTTTCGCTAGTTCATCATCTCTTGCTGCTGCAGATGTCAGGTTCTGTCTCTGTAACCCTGCCCTGAAAGAGTCAGATGGCTCCACAGATGCAGCACGATGTCTTGCAAAATAAATTAAACTGGATCTTTTAATTTTAGGCTCTGACGTTCTTTCAATGGACCCAGCACATGCAATGGCTGGAATTCTGCCATCCCACTGCCATCCTTTTTTCACAAACTGAACTGTATTTGTATTTCGAAAGGCCAAGGCTTGCTTTCAGGCTTCCTGGCATGTGGATCCCTTTCTTGGGCTAGCAATATGGACCGGGGCTGGAAAGGACCAGCTAAAGGGGCTTTTCTCCTGTCTGCTGGCACTAGGCAGTGAAAACCAAGAACTTACAGCCTTTCTCCTTGAGTATCAAGAAGCACCTTGCAAAGCCACCTCAGCTCCTGACATCCACTGAAAGCATCTTCCAGATCTCTGCATTAACAACAGAACAAGGCCGAGCACACCCCTCTGCTTTTCTGGCCCTCTGCAATTCCCTGCCAGCCCTTGCCACTGGCCAAGCCTTGCTCCTCAGAGCTGGGATTTTGTGCCTCAGGCTCGGAAATGTGCTTTTGCAAAGTAGGCTAGGAGGCTCTAAAACACAATCCCTCTGAAGTTTGGTTTCAGTGATGTTTCTGTGGCAGTTTGTGCCCAGAACTGCCTGTGTGTGAAGTGACAGCAAAGTCTATGTCAGCTGAAGCAGAAAAAGCAAAACCACAGCTTTTGCGTAATAGCTCTGTTCCTGGTTCATCATCAGTGAAAAATGGACTAAAATACCCAATGGCATTAACAAAAGGAATGAGTGTTAGGCTAACCTGATTTATTTTTTGACAAGAAAACTGATTTTCTAGACAAAGAGAATGTACTCTGCCTCATTTATTTAGATAAGCTAAATGCAAGATCACAGGGAGCCACTGGTGGGAGGTAGCCATGGGAAAAAGGGGGAGATGTTAGGTATTACTGCAAGATTTCTGTGACACTGTAATAAATATTTCTTGCTATTTCACAAATCTCTGGTAAGGTCTCTCTGGGAATAGTATTTACAGTTCTGGTCATCTATGTTCAAGAAAGATGCAGGCAAAATAATCTAGATGCCTAAAAGGGCTGGTGAAATGCTCAGGGGAAGGAAGAGCCATCTGCCAAGACAAGGCTGAAAGAGCAGAGCCTGCTTAAGCTGGGAAACCGCAGGGTGGGCAGTGTCCATAGGTACGGCAAAGGGGAAACACTAGTGAAGGAGAAGAGCTTGGTCCTGGGAGAAGAACAGATGACTGTTAACTGGTCTTGAATATATTGAGGGGGGGTTCTTCAGCTGCGAAGTCTTCATTCCTTCCAGATCTGTCTTGGGGTTCTTTGTGGTTTGAACTGATTCAGATTTATGAAAGCATCTAGAAACCTTGATTGAGAGTGACGCGAGGTGTTGTGAGGAAGCACTGAAACATATCACTACCTGGGTTGAGCATTCACTTGTTGCAGTGGAACCAGAAATCAGTCTTTATAACTGTTATTTTTCCAGATATAGCTACCCTACTTTGCTAAGTGAGGGCCCAGAGCTGGGGTGAACTGAGGGTCCTACACCATCTGACTTCAGCTGCCAGTAGTTTGGATGGATCCTCTGGTGCCCAGCTCCTTGCAGCTCTGTATCAAAAGCCCAAACATGAGATAAACCCACACTAATACAGTAGATGCCCTCTGCGATAAGTTCAGCACATCGATTAGGTCCATTGCATGACTCTTCAATGAGAGCTTGTTATTAACCTGTGCCGTTGTTTTCTGTCTGCTATCAAGTGATCTTGTGAGGCTTGTGCATAGAAGGCCCCTATATGATATATGAAGAAGCCATGTTTCTTTTACAGCTGATTTTGAATTAGAAAGGACGATTTGTCAAGATGGAAGTAGAAAGGACATTGTTTTACTTTATCTGCTGTAGGAACAAGAGATGTCCGCTGACTAGATACATCTTGGCTTTGAGGATGAAAGGCACTAAGTGTCAAGTTAGGCTCTTGTAGATCTTGCTGGTTTATGGACAACTGATCCTAATAATTGAACAGCTGAAACTGCCACTGTAATTGTCACAAACTGAAGGAGCTTGATTTCTTAAAGGAAAGTCAGTTCAAGGAAAACGGTAAATCAGGTCCTTTTATCTGTTGACTGAATTGCCTGTAGGGACTTGAATGCTCTTAGATGTTTATGCTGAGAACCCTGCAGCAGTGCTAGAAGGTTTCCTGCAAGTTTTTACTGTGCAGGTAGTTATTAGCAGGCATTTTGGTAAGCCCAACTTACAAAAGAGCTGTTAAGAGCTCTCTAACCATTCCTAGTGCTTCTATACTTGCATAACCACTGCAATGGGTTATTGTCTTTATGCTTTGTATTGCTTGCCTAAATTGAAAGGATATCTGTGGCTGTTAAAAGTCTTGCTGTGTGGAAGGTCTGTAATGGCTGCAGCGCTGAGCTCTTTGTGAACTGAAAATCTGATTTGGAGGCAAGCCCAAGTACATATTCAGTGCGTCTCAGATGGCAGAATTAATGAACAAGGTTCAGGATGGCTCTGACGAGCTAGTAAAGTCTATATTTGCTAGGGCAGTCTTACTGTTCAGTGCAGAATCCCTGCAGTGGACGACACATAAACACAATTTATTATTCTGTTAAAAAATACCTAACTATCATTCTGAGGAGCAGTGGGTGTCCCAGGCATGGATGGATGATTTGTCTCATGGATGTACAAGCATCAGTGTTCGGATGAGTCCTTCCTGCAAGCATTAAGCAGGAGTTTTGTATATATAAAACTAGGTGGCTCACAATGAAAACGAGAACCCGTTAGGTCCTTGCCATGGTGCTGGCTCAGCTCTAAGGTGACCATAGGCTCCACGTGGAGCGACGTTCAGTAGGTCCTGTCAGACACAAGTCTGGCCTCAGTCCAGTTTCTAGTGGGCAGGTATCTGCACCTTGAAGACTGTCACGACAGCCAGTGCCGGCAGGTTTCTTGTGGGCAGAGCGAGGTTTGAACATGCTGTGGAGCTGGGCTATGCTCCAGGTTGGGTCTGAAACAGGTCAGCAGGGTGCCACGGTGCTCTTGTCTGCTGTGTAGCTTGAAGATTTCAAAAGCAAGGGATGTCAGTACCTTACCAGCACTAAACAAATACAGAACTTCCAGTTTTTAAAAAAAATTGTTCTTCTAAATATGTTTGAAAACTTTGTTTGGATTTGCATGGAACGCCTTCTGAGCGTCAAGCTAACATTTGATCCTTTAACTGAGCAGACTTGCTCTGGAACAAAAATTCCTTTGCAGGACACCATCGCTTGGTTTTGCCACTTTGGGGAACTCTCAGCTATACATTATGCTAACCGAATTGTACCTGAAAGCCATGTGCCTAGATAGATGTGCATGTTCATAAAGACGGTGTGGCGGTGGCAGCAAGAGGGGAGGTGTTGCTTTTCCCCTGCATAGGGGCAGGATCTGAGAGGCACTGAACATCCGCACACAGTACTCACTTACGTGGCATGGTTAGGAACAGAACGGTGGTCTGTAGGAATGCTTGCAGTCTGGATTACATCATATGAGGGTGAAATTGTTATGGATTGGAATGGGGGAAGATTGTTTTACTTTGGCTGAGCGCTTTTTTCTGTGCTGCTGCTGTGCATGTGCTTGCATTGGGGAACTGAGCTTTTATTGACTGCTGGTTTTCTGTTTTCAAAGCTGATCAGTGGTGGTTCTATTGTAAGTGCTGAGGCAGTATGGGATCACGTCACCATGGCCAACCGGGAGTTGGCGTTTAAAGCAGGAGACGTTATCAAGGTCCTGGATGCTTCCAACAAGGACTGGTGGTGGGGTCAGATCGATGATGAAGAAGGATGGTTTCCCGCCAGCTTTGTGAGGGTGAGTGACTTTTTTCTTTTTACCGCTACAATGAATCACTGCCAAAGCTGCTCCGAACGGTCAATGAACTGAACTGGTTGCTGTGTTTGTTATCATTGATGCTTATTTCCAGTGTGTCTGTTTTCTGTCTGAAAAATGGGGGGCAAAGAAAGTTTCAAAAGAAATGAGTGGGGTAGAGGGAGGCTGGAATAGGTGTTGGCTCTGCTTTTTATGCTCTTGGGATATGGAGTGACCTTTTCTGTGTGTCTGTTGTAGCATCTCTCCTTAAGCAGTTCTTTGGAAAACCAGTTAAGTATTGCGTGGGCTATGAGTAAATGATTTGGTGGGGCCTAAAAGTTCACACCAGCTACAGATGACGTGCATTTGGAAGAGCTTTCTGGTCTGCCTGTAGCACAGGGAGGTGTCAGCCCCCCCTTTCCAAAAGTAGTGCTGCATTTTGACTCTTCAGCAGTTTTGGATGTAAAATTACTTCACTAATTAGTCTGTGACCAGTTCTGGTTATTTTTTTAAGGAGACAAGGAACCATTTTGCTTGTCATTGTGGTTTAACTGAAACCAGGACACTTGTCTCTGTTTTTCTGCTGAAGCAGATTTTGCTGTACCCAGCCACCTCCAGTGGCGATCCAGCCTTTCACAAATAAGAAGGATTTGAGCACCTTTTTTTTTTTTTTGCTCAGTATGTGTTAAAAAAGCAAAGGGACAAGAAGATGCCCTTTTTGCTGTCGTCAGCTCCTGCCACATTATTTGGGTGCTCTTGAGCCTTCCTTGGGGAGTCAAGAAGTCGGCTTTGACCTTGTGCACTTCCTTCTGCTCTCCCTTCTGTGCAGGGTTTGATAGGTGGGATCAGAGATTTAATTCCTTTAGAAGCTTAGGGGATATGGTTCAAAAAATGAAGTTTTCTTTTGCCTTGTAAAATTGTGTGAAAGATGACTCTTTCCTCTGAGCCTTCCAGGCAATTTGACATGCTCCATAGTGTCAAAGGGAAGACTGTTCTCTCTGAAACGCACACTGAAGACCATGCCGCATCCCAAGGAGATGCCAAGTTTGCTTTGGTTCTCTGCCTGTCTTACCCTCCCTCTTTTGGGCAACTGCGCATCATCAGCATCCCTGTTTGATTACATCACTTCATCTGGGAAATAGCCACATGGATTAGGAAAGTTGGGTTAAAATGTATGAGCTGGTGTTTCCTAGCAATGTACAATGACCACCACCGACGGAATCCAGACCTTTGCTCACTTCTGCCTCCCCAGTGCCCAATTTTTGTTTTCCCCTGTTGTACTCATGATACAGCTCTTGTGTCTCTCGTAGGTCTGGCCAGTGCTAAGAGTGAGGGATCAGTGACTGGAACTGGAGCCTGGGCTGCCTGCGTGAAAAAGTTTATGCTGTTGTTCTGGCCCAGAATAACAAATAGTGTTTGGTATTTTGTTGAGTAGGACACTGTGAGTCTGATCCTGCAGCCAGTGGAGGTAACAAGTTTGGAAAATGGATTTGTATCAGCTGTGAGCAAGATGATAAACTTATTGCAGAAAATACTCTCACCTGTGTCACTAGCACATCTCATCTGTGTTCCTGGCTGGGAAGGCTGAATTAGAAAAATCTGTCTTATTATTTTTGCTTGATTTAGCAACTGAAATATTCTGGGCCAGTTTAACTTTTCAGTGCATTGATCAGTGCTGTTTTCTTTTTGATTCTGCGGAAAAGATTTAATATCCTTTTTTGTGTGTTGTCGTAAATGTAGTGTTCACGGTAGGTTTAATAACAGTCTTGTTTTGCACTCTTCTGTTTTCTAAAAAACCACACCAAACAACTAAACAAACAAGCCTATTTACTCTAAGGCCCCAAAACCATGGATCATTCGGCTTGCTGAACTTTCCATCTCTCCCTACACTTTTCAAAGGCCTGGAGGATGATTTTAGAAACTGGGAAAAACAAAGGAGAGGAATCAATGAATCTCAGGCTGTTGTACAGAGATATCTGAACAACATCCTGGAACAAAACTTTGTGCTTAGGATCATGATGGCCTTACCAGGCAAGTTTCTTGCCCATTCTGTCTAATGTCACAACCCCGCAGCTTGACTTTACTCCAACCACATCAATCCTTCCATCAGCTCTGCAAGAGGCCAGCTTGGTTAATCCATCTGAGATACACTTGTTCAGCACGGGCTGGGACCAGACACCTGCCCTGGGACCAACTGCTGTGCTCCCAAAGGCGGGGAAACTGCATGGTTTTGCTGCCATGAATGATAATTAATATTTAAAAATGACTACCAAGTATTTAAAAAAATATGCAAGCAGACGGAGTTCAGGCACAGTTTGTCCACAGCTCTGCAAGGGCAGGCTGAAGGGGAAAATTTGCCACTCGGGTTTACAAAACAGAGCTGCCTTCTCCACGCAGCACTTCTCGGTGTGCTGCCACGAGGCAGCCCACTCGCTGGTTGTCCTGTGCTGAGAAAACAACTGCCATTTGGGCTGTCATGTTCTCCTCTCCTCTGTTGGCTGAGGTCGCTTGCTTGCCTCTTCATTTCTATTCTTGCATATTCCCCCCTCCCTTCACTCTCTCTGTCTTTCTTGGTAAGTAATTTGAACCAGATGCCTGCAAAGCCTCTGGGGCCTTTAGTGAAGGTGCCTGTAACCCCACTTCTGCTTGCAGGACCATTGCGGCAGGTTTATGCTCCTTCAGGGTCCTGTCAAGGACCATTTAACCTGAACCCTTTTCACTTTGCTCTTCTCTCCGTTTTTTTCTTGTGTTTCTTATTAAGCTGATCACTCTTTCACAATGAGGAGGCTGGGTTTTTTCTCTGTTGTACTTTGAGCCCTGCTTTTTTAAGATGATGCCAGAAAACTGCCTGATTTAGCCTGGGTGGTTCTAGTTTTACTTGAAAACTAATTGCTTTCCTTTATATCTATATTTCTCTTATGCAAGTACAGGAGGAAAAGGGAACAACATGTTGCGTAGCAGAGAATCAAAAGCAGTTCAAGTAAGGGATGACAGGACAGACCAGACAGGTATAAAACCAAATAGGACCAATTTCAGGATATTTCAGACTGCAGATCTCTTGTAGGTACTAACAGAGGGTGCAGCAGAAGATCACTGCAAAGTTAGATTCCTCTAAAAGACATTTGGATCAATTCTGAGGACAAAACTGGGCTGGAAACCTAGTTTGCAATGAGATGTCTGACGCTTCTTGCTCTCCAGCCAGATCATATGAAAATCTTTGGCAAAGCATTTGGCACTCGCAAAATCTCATAGCAGGAATAATTCACATTTGCAAGTGCAGAGGAAAACAGTAACCTGCTGATTCCCTTGGCCCCTTTTACACACATAGTCGGGGGGTTGCAAACAAAAAACACACGTGAATTGCCTGCACGTACAGGAATTGTCTCCATGCATAACACCTGCAGTTATCCTCTTAACAGCTTGAGACATGGCTAGAAGAAAGGGGGAGAGAGGAAAGCCATAGAGTTTTAGGAGCACAGGAGCTTTCAAGGAGAAACTGGATGATAAAGCAATGCTTTTGGGGGAAGAGAAAAGGCACAGCAAAGGAGAAGTAAAATTTGGAGCTAGTAAGCAATGGTGAATGGTTTCCTGCAGGAAGCCACTGCACTCAGGGAGAAAGTTATGAAAACCCGTAAGTCATTAGAGAGGTGGATGAGAACTCCAGAAC
Source organism: Haliaeetus leucocephalus (assembly GCF_000737465.1). NCBI lineage: Eukaryota > Metazoa > Chordata > Aves > Accipitriformes > Accipitridae > Haliaeetus > Haliaeetus leucocephalus. Next base: position 10,419,392 of record NW_010972698.1, on the reverse strand, counting down.
TAGATTTAAGGCTGAATAATGAGCTGAGTTTAGGACAGGTGAAGGTATCCATGTTGTATTTTAGTGCATGTTATCAAATGAGCGTACTGGACAACCACAGGGTGCAACCGTCAGTCTTGTGATTAGCTGCACAGTGTCTTTGAATGTCCTGTCAACTTTTAGGAGCCTGAGAGGGTGGGAGGTACAATTGGAAAAAAACAGCAGGAATTTTAAACAGGATTTCGTATTCTTCTAGTGGCAATGCTACTTGTTGCTCTTCTCTCCTTTGTGGATGGCATAGCCTTGGGCTGTCTTTACATGATGTGGTACAAATGAGGTTTTGCATACCAGCACATCCACCTTTCACATCTGCTAAAAAAAATAGGCTTAGTGTTTGTAGGGAGTAATGTACAGCACACAATAATAGTCCAGTACTGCAAATGGATCAATTGTTGTACCTTATGGTCTCCTTTAGAAAATACAGTAAGTCTCAAAACAAAGTTTTGATTACAGAGCCCAGCATCAAGAATCCAAAATGGCCAGGGTGCGATTCAGACACTCCAAACACAGGAAATCAAATGGCATCGTGTTTGGGCTCTGACATATTTTCACAGAAAAAGAAATAAAAAAATGAAAGCTTACGGATGTTTAGTTCTGTTAAATCTTTCTGTAGAGACATGGCAGAATGCACCCATCCTGGGCAGAGAAGGGGATTTATTTTGTTATAAAGCTCTCCTTAATCTCTTTGGATACTAAGAGGCAGACTGAGTTTCCAGAATACATTTCTTCTCACCTCAACAGCAGTGACTCTTCCTTTGTTGTATTTATGAAGCTATGCTAAAGAGCAAATCTGGGGTTGAGGAGGTTTTACTACAACTTCTTGTAGAGCCTGGTGACTGTTGAGTTGTTGTGCAGAAATGAAGGGTAATGGTCCTCCAAAGGCTTGAGCAAAGATGGTATATAAATTCTTTGTGGTCTGTACCTCTTACATAGAGGAAAATGTAGGGGTGGATCGGTGCAGCAATGCTTCTTGTTCTCTCTCATCTTTGCCTAGGTTTCCCCAAGTGTTGTAATTTTAGATTGATTTTCCTGCTAAAAAGCTGCCTTTGACCCACTTTATTTTCTGCTGCTGAAGGAGAAGTGCTAGATAAATTGGTGTAAGCTTTTAAGGCACTGTTTAGAAGGAGACTCTAAACCTGGAATCTTGTCTTTGTGCCTAGCAGCTCGTACACTGTTAGGTAGGTGAGTTTAGCTTTTATTCGTAGGAGTTGTGAATACTCTGTATTGTAGGCATAGTTCCAAGCCAGCCATATCTTGGTGCCCTGTCTGCTTTTTTTTTGCCTTTAAAATCTCATTGTATGTGTAGGGATCTTGATACAACAGCACATCACTCACCCGCTTTTCCGTCCGCTGCAGTCATTGCATTAGGATTTACTTAGCGCCAATGGCAGTGGCATCAAGGTGAGATTTTCCAGAGAAAAAGAGGATGGTGCTGAAGTAGCATTCACCTGTTGGACAAACAAAACGGTATGTGCTGCAGTGCCTGCTGCAGTCGGTGCCTTCTAAAGGAGATTTTATTCTCCCATGGCAAATCCAGCATAAAAATAGCTTCTGGTAGAGGTATCACACACAGTGCAAGCAGCACTCCACAGCGACAGGATGCACTGCAGACAAACTGTGGGGGTTTTCATTTTTTGTTTTGTTTTTGGTTTTGTTTTTTTTTTTAAAGTCAAGCAGCATTTTAGCATCCAAACGCTGCCTGTGGTAATTGCAGCTGCCATTATCGTGACAACTGACGCCACTCAGACAGCTCAACATCCATCAGATCCCCAAAGGTTCAAATGCTGGCACTTGGGCCCTTCCCTGTACAAGCTATCTTGCAGGTGCAACACAAGTGTTTTGAGGCCATTCGCTGAATCAGGCAGACTAGGCATAAATCTTTGCAGCCCCTTCCCTGTCCTCTGCCAAACTGATAGTGAAGAATGATCCTTCCCCTGAATGAAGCAGTGGCTTCCTCAGCCTGGCAAGGTTTCTGCCATGAGCTGCTGGAGCAGCTGAGCTTTCGGTCTTCCCTGTTGTGCATTACATACAGCATCACACAGCAGGGGCTTTTGATTTTTAGGAAATGGGGAAGGCTGAGCCCTAACTTAGAGTATTTTGGTGGATATAGTGTAGCACATCCAGTTTATTGCAGTGCCTAAGCAACTTTTGCTACATGCTCCCTGGCGAAGCTCCAGCCCATGGGAGTCTGTGCATTTAGACTGCAGGAAACAGAGGGAGTAAGCATAGGGCAAGTTCTTTGGAACCATTTTTGTTCACCTTTCATGGATACAGTCTGAAGCTGTCCCTATGGGGTCCCCTTTTTTCTCATTTTCCAGAAATGAGTGAAGGGTATTTTTCACCTTGGGTAAAGGGAACTTCTGAGGCTGGGAATGGAGAGTTTTAGAGGGGAGAGGAAGAGCTGGAAGTGGATTTGCTGAACCTGGGGAGTTGCAGGAGGGAAAGAGAAGGTATCAAAGCATCTGTGAACTGGAGGGAAGTGAAGGATGGCAAGTCTGGAGCCAGATTGCAGAGGGAAAAATTCAGGCTGTGGGAGAAAATAGTGGTAGGACCACAGGAGAGAAAATCAACTTGCTTCAACTGCCTTTCCTTCTGCTGCCAAATGTCCTATTCCTTGTCCTGGAAGAGGATACGGGGAGAAGACAGCCTGTGTTTCCCAGTGAACAGCATCCCAGCCACAGTCCCACACTATCCCTATGCCTGCAGCCTGCGCACAGCTGGGACCGGCCAGAGCAGCTGCTGGGAGGACAGGCAGCATCCCTGTGCCTCTTGCCACCTGCCAGGTCCTCACCTCCTCTCTGAAGGCAGGGAAGGGAGAAGCATCTGCCCCAGGGCATTTGCAGAGCCCAGGATGGTCCGTGCCTCCTGCTGAGGACAAAGAGAGGCTGTTCCCGGATCACTGGAGTGATACGTGAAGACTGATGATGTTTTACTTATGCAAAGCTCTGCACCGTGAGCCCTACTTGATTGCAAATAAGCAAGTGATCTTTTTAATCCAGTATAGAGTCCAACAGAGCATGCATATGATACAGTGCATGTGGCTGAAAACAAGGGCACAGCACTAGCTAACCACCAGCTTATGGAAGAAGTGAGAGGAGGCAAACCCTGCGGGTTATGGAGCAGCTCTGCTGAGCAGGGCAGCCTGGCTAGGTGGGTAAAATAGTCCTGAGGCTCTGTGCTGCAGCTTATTTCTGTAGGGTTAATAGAGTCCCATACACTCCCTTGCAGTTGTTGTAGGGCTAATGACACTGTAATACCCCTATTTGGTACCAGGTTTTGGTGAAGGTTGGGCTGCTCACACTGTTATTTGTTATAAAGTCGCTGGTGAGCAGAGATTGAGTGGAATGGCAACAGCTCTCTGGAAGGATCTGCTTGTATCATTAATCTGCCACATTATTTAATTGTGAGCTAGAATCCATGATGGCACATTATCTGCTAGTTTTGTCCTTGTGAATATCCAGTGGAAGGAGATTAATAATCCAGATGGCTGGTGAAATGTTTGTTTTATCATGCTTTCTGATTATTATGAGGCTATCAGCCCTCAGTGCCTATTCAAGTAAAATGTCCTCTATATACAGTGTATGCATTCAGCAGTCTAAATATATAATAATTACAGGTCAGCTAATGTTGGATCGGTGCCATTTGGTGATTTTATGCACCATTTGGGTATAGCTGCAAATTGATAAATCACATTTCTACAGATTTTATATAAATCACATGTTAATATTAACTAGCACAATGAAATGATCACTTTCTCTGGCTCCCAGAACTGGGTCCTTAGGCAAAAGGGGCTTTTTTTATTTGACTATTGTACTTTTATCTGCCTCTGCAAATTATTACGTTATGCAGGAGCTGGTCATGACTTCCTAATTAGGGTTGAATTTTGAAATAGGACTGTGAGCCTCATGATAAGCCTGTTCTCCACATGTAGAGTGGCCTTTCAATGTGAAACATCACTTAGGACTAGCATTATGCAACTTGAATTTTTTCTCTCTGTAGTTTTTGTTGATTTCTTTTAATTAATTCTTAATACAAAGCATTTAAAATGGTTCTTAGGGCAAGCTTCATTGTTTGGCATGCTGGACCTTTTTAATGGTGTGGCAGAGACCCACACAGTGCCATATTATTTCAGAGCCCATGTTTTTTTGCATTGCAGAGGTGTTTAAAAAGGCACTGTAGGCTGATACATTACAGTAGGGTTGTTGATGATTGCTGAACAGCTGTTATTATTTATTCTTTAAAAAAAAAACAAAAAAGGTGGCATTGGATGCAGTAATTTAGTCTGGTACCCCAACCCCCCATTTCTGCCAAGCCACAGCCCCTAATTGCTGAGGAGGACAGGACAGGAGCTGAGAGAGTCTTCCTGAAATCCAAGTGAGCAGCAGAGCTGACAAGCTGCCAGGGAACTGAAGTCCCATCTCTGCTCTGTGGAAAGCCCCACAGGAGCTTCACAGAGGTGGCAGCCACCCATCCTGAGCAGGGAAGACTGGGGAGATGAGGTAAAACTGGGAGAAAACTAGAGTTTTGAAGTTTCTTTTGTAAAAAAAAGATTTGCAGTGGGAGGGAGTTACATCTGTGCTTGTGTGTCCAGTGTGTATGTTGGAAAAGCTGGGGAAGAGAGAGCCCCTTTTCCATTAGTGGCATCTCAGCTGTTATCCGCAGCAACGAAGGTCAAGCATTTCAGGCAGGAAAGCATTTTTGGGAGAGTCATGTGTGTCTAAAACATAGTGAACACCTTACTTACAGGTGACTGTGGACTGGGCTAAAATAGGAACCTTTGCAGCATTGTCTAAATCAACTAAATATGACATTTAATAAGTTACTGGGAAAAAACAGTGTCACCCCCAGTTTGCTCTTCCACCTTACTGTCGCCTGCAGCACACCATCGTTGCGGTTTGAGTGAGCAGGTCAGTGAAGCAGAGAGGATCTGGCTTGGAGTAGTGGTGTTGGGTCAGAGGACACAATTAACACTTTAAGTGCAACCTTCCCTTGCCCCAACACAGCCCAGCTCCTTCTCAGCACAGGCACAGGAAGATTTGAGAGCTGAAGTTTCAAAACCAGCCATACTGCATCAGACCAAAGGTCCATCTAGCCAAATTGTTGCTCATGGATGAGTACAAGTGTGTGGCGAGCCCACAGTGTCCGTATTTCGAAGTATGCATGAACTTTTCTATGCCCTCTGCTTCAACGTAAAGTCTGTCAACCTCAAAAGCATTCATGAAAAATGTCATTGGTAAGGTAGATTGCCCCAGTTTATAGATAGGGAAAGCCTCCACCAGTTTGATTGGCCCAAGGTCAGCAGCAGAGCTGTCAATGTAGCTCATCTTTTGTGAGTCATGGTCCAAATTTCAAATGATTCCCTGGAAGAATGATCTTTGCTTGAATTACAGAGAACTTTAGAGGTTAAGACAGAAAGCAGGAGTGTTTGAACAGCGCAGTGGGATTAATCCTTTCAGCAGCTGAGGCTGGAGAGCATGGGGTGGAAGGCACATTCAGCTTCCTCTGTTACCGATAAAAATGTTGCATTTGTTTTTAACCTAAAGCAGAAGTCATCTAGACTAGAACTGTAGGGTTTTTTCCTTTTGGGAACATGGATCCTAGCAGGAAGGAGCAAAAATTTCATTAAGGAAAAAAGTAGGACTCCTGAGATTCCCAGATGTGGAAGCAGGGAGTGTTCCTGCAGTGCACAAAAGGCAGACCAAATTCTGAGGTTTTCAGAAATGAAAGTTTGCAAGCTTGCTATTTGCCTTAGAGTTTCAAAGCCTTTAGGACTGATGCTTTCAAGCTTCCCCCGCCCCCCACTATTATGATTAGATCTTTCCTGCTTTATTTTTTAAATGAAAATTGAATTTTTTCTCCTGATCACTTGACTCCAGGAGGTAGAACTTTAAAAACATCCTCTGTTGCCAAACTGGCAGGAGTGTCATGAAACTTGGTAACAAGCTGTTCCAGTTGGGTTTGGGAGAGCTGCAAAACACCTTTTCATAGTAGCAAGAAGGCAGTATGGGAAGTTATTTTTAACTTCAGCCAACAGGGTTGGTTACCTACATTGATCCTGCTCGATTTTCAATGTATATTTGGTTTGGAATGCCAGTAAAGCTGTCATGAGGACATATCCCTCAAAGGACTCCCCATGCAATTCTGTCCTTCCCAGGTCTAGCCCATTTTCTCTTCTGAGGATGGCCCCAGGTTTTCACAGCAGAGCCCCCACTAAAATCAGTGTCACTGGTGTAAGTAAATTGGCCCCTGAGGTCGCTTTGGCAGTCTTACACCGGCATGGCAGTTATTCAGAAGCAGCACTTGGACATTTATTTTTCAGCATAAAACACTGCTCATGTACATGAAACATTGCTTTATCTCAATGTAACTGAAACTTCTTCCAGAGCAGAGAGTGGGGTTCGCTGGGAAGAGGCATGTTTTCTAACATGGCTTTTTTCTCTGAACAAGTGACATTCTTCTGAAATTCATTTTAATGTACCAGGAGAGGTTTTGCATGCTGGATTCTCGTATCTTTGGGTGCGATTAGATCACTAGCTCAGTGCCTCCCCTTGCAGTGACCCAGGGCTCAACCAGGCCTTCCAGTGCTGATGGGAGTCCTACAAAAAAGCCTTTCAGAGATCCATGTGCAGCCCCACAACTGGGAGACAACATGACCTAGTCCATCTTTGCAGCAGATGCCACGATGGAGAACCGCATCCTCTGGGAAGGACCTGGGGAAAGGCATGCAGAGCTGCTCCCAGGCATGCTGCATCTCCAAGGGGTTTCCCTGTGTCCAAACTGGTATAGCTGGACTGGCTGGGGTCACTGAAATGCCCTTCTGCAGCACCCAGGCCTTTAGGACCAGCCCTGCTTTGACTGCAGCCAAGCCACCCTGGGTGCTGCCAGTGCTGCGGGACCACAGGGCCATTCTGTTCCTGGATGCACCCCTTCCCCCTGGGGTTCATCGGGACATAAGAAACGAGAACTGACAGCCGTATTCAGTGGCTTTCACTTCTGCTCTGTCACACAAGACACTAAATTGACTCTTGGCTGCGCTGTCTTGGGGAAAGGTATCAAGCCTTTGTACTTCGAGAGTGGCTCCTTCATGCAAGGGGAGCAGCGCTGAGGTGGCAGGAGGGGTTATTTCACCTCCTTCGCAGGCTTTGGCGCGTCTCTCTGGTCTTCTGATGTGCAAAAGGAGGTCCCATGTTGGCAATGCAGGGTGGGGAACAGGTAGGAGATTGTGTGGGCAGAGCAGGCAGGATGCCTGGATCCATCCTGGCTCTGCCACTCGCTCCATTAGGCAAATGGGCTACACTGGGTTTCCTGCCCTGGAAAGTGCCTGGCACTGCCAGGACATGGCATGAGCACAGCCTGGGGTCAACAGCTCTCTGCTACTCTCAGCACAGGGTTGATGCCTCCAGCAGGTCCTGCTCCACTACTGGCAAAGAGGGCATCTTGTCGTTTAAACTGCTGCCCTACGCACCCTCGTATAAAGTCCCTGATAGCTCCCGGACACAGGGCACAGTCGTGAGCAGGGTGAAAAGTCTGGCTTTTTATTGCTTTGGGGTTTTTTTATCCCCTAAGTTTGAGGCATCATTAACATTCTGCTAGAGAAGAGATGGGTTTTCTTCAAACGTCTCTCAACATCTTGGCCTTTGTAACTCACTGTAGGATAACAAAATGTGGGAGCTGTAAGAAGTGGTTTAGCAAAACATGATATTGGTTAGGAAAGCAGGGAAGGAACATGGGCAGGTCTAGGTTTTTTTACTTTACTAATTTATAGGAACACAGCCCTTTACAATCTGTTAAAACCAAATTTAAGCTGAATAATGGGAAAGTATTAGAAACTATTAACACTGAAAAGAAGACTGAAAGACCAGGTTAATGATGCAGTTTGTGTGGACCGTTTCACTGTTTACAGATAGATGTATTTTTATGTTTGAAAGCCTCCAGTATTTGGGGCTTTAAATGCTGAGGAGAAAAATTGCTTCATTTACATGACAACTTAAGTCATCTCTGTAAGACAGCAGTATTTCTGTCTGGTTTAAGCTTTATTTAATGTTTGTTTACAGACTATGCTGAGCCCAATTTTAGTTGATCAGAGTTATTTTAAGCAGGTTTTACTTGAGGTGAAAGGTAACAAAAGGACAGTCTTGTTCAAAGACACAGAAACTAGGAGGCAGCGTTATCCCTTAGTTTACAGGCTCAATGTATGTTTTTTATTTGGTAATGGAAAGAAAATTCAGTGTGCTGAAAATGCAGTGATCCTTTTTCATTGCTTTTTGCAGTTTGTCCCAATTTAGAGTATTCAGTGCCCAGGGGTGCTTGGTACCCCGTCCAAAGCTGCCCTCAGCCCCCCCAGGTTTTAGGAGACTTTATTCAGCCAGTCTGGTCTCAGTGTGGTTTAGGGATCACAGTCTCAGGGTGCTGAGAGAGGGTGTTTGCCTGAGTGAGAAAGGCTCTTCATGTGAAATGATGAGGAAAGCTGCTGTGAAATGAAAATCAATGCTCATTCACAAATCCTGGCCGGGGAAGTTTACAGAAAACTCATTGCCACAACCTGGTTAGCCTGGGCTGATGTTTACATCCGGTTCAGAAATCTGAATGAATGTATCTTAACCTTTGTAAATCAGTCACCTGTAAAGGGCTTATTCCTCCTCCCAGAGGTTTCTTCCTGTTTGGACAGACCCCAACTGATGGTGGAACAAGTGGTGCTTTACACTAGTAACTGCAGTTTTCTTTAGGTTGGTCTGGTTTACATATGTACATCTTGTTTCAGAGCACTTGACAGCATTCAACAGTCCAGTTACCCTTTCACATGATTATTTTATATTTGGGATCAAAACTGTCAACACTTGAAATCCCTTTGCGTACAGCAGTGTGTGGGGAACCTTTTGGAGCTGGTTGCACCGGTATAAAAATGGACTGCCTGGGCTGTAAGCTGTTGTGGACACCACGGTGCATTGCTGGCAAGAGCATCACCATTGCTGTAAGGAGGGGGTCGATCCAGTGTCTCCCAGAGTCATGCAACCCAAGACCCAGGCTTCTTTCACTTGTTGGCTTTCTGATGCTTTTATGAATAAGCCTGTTGCTCTCCTCTCTCCTCCTCGCAGCTATGGGTAAACCAAGAAGATGGAGTGGAGGAGGGAACCAGTGATGTGCAGAATGGCCATTTGGATCCAAGCGCCGACTGCCTCTGTCTCGGCAGGACCGTTCAGAACCGGGACCAGATGAGAGCCAATGTCATCAATGAAATCATGAGCACGGAGCGCCACTACATCAAGCACCTCAAGGACATTTGCGAGGTACATGGGAGCTGTGACACTGGGGTACTGCAGCAGGACATGGGATGGGCTATTGAGAGCTAAGGACTGGGTTTGTCCATGAGTGATGGGGGAAAAAGATGCAGTGTGTTTGAGTACTGTGTCTAATAGAGGAGCAGCATCTGTCAATAAGTATTGATACTTCTGAGAATTTTCTGCTGGATCTGATAATTACCTCCAGCTTGTATTAACTAAAAGTACAATTTTCTGACCTTTTTTCCATGCCGCTTTGACTAAAAAATGATGAGGTTGAGATCCTTCAAGCAATCCTCTTAATTAAAAGCCAATGCCAACTACTTTTGAAATTGTGATTGAGGAAATGAGGTTGTAATTAAACCAATCGGTTACCCATTTTATCTGTGTCTTTCATATTGGGTTCACAATTTCCCCTGGCTCAGGATGGGCCCCATTTGCCTTTTCTTATGGTGGGACTGAGAGCAAAATGTTTTCACCATGGGAAATGAAGTAAGTTACCTTTATCCAGTGTAAGGGCACCAGTAAGCAAATGAACTTTGGTGACTGACCCCATGCATCTTCAAGTTGGTTCTTCTTCATTATGTTACAATTAACCTCTACAACCCCTTACTGCCCAGCAGCATGCAGAATTAGTGCCATGAGCTAAGCCCAAAGTGCCGTGCATGTGGTGCTGGGTGTTTAGGAAGGGGAGTGCATGGCTGCACCGGAGAGTGTTGCAGGACAGCTTGGGCATTGTGTGTAGAGCATATACTTATCACTAAGAGGCAGAAGTTTGTTAGCACTAAAATCAAAGCCCATGGCTTTCAGCTCATCCCTCTGAATGTTTAGGATTTAGCGAGCCTGTGCCCAGTCTTTGCAGAGTCAATGTGGTGAAGCCCCTTGTGAATTCTGCTTAGAAAAATGTCTTCCTCCCTTCATGCTTGCTACTTTTCTATTGACAAGGCGAAGCAGCCATCCAAAAAGCATCTATGACGCTTTTCAAATATGGAAGAGTCTTGGGATTTCAATTTGGAAACAAATGAGCTTAATTTCACTGTGCTATTTCAGTCAGAGGGCTTTGCATTGAAGAAGGGAAGAACTGCAGGAACTTTTCCACATATTGTTTCTTTTCCTGCATTTGCACTCTTCTTTTGAAAAACTAAATAAACCCTAACTTGCATTTCCCAGCCATGTCACCATGCTTTTGCCAAATCAGATTCTCAGGAGATACAGATAGGTATAGCTTCAGTGACATCTGTGGGGTAACACTGATTTACAGCACCTAATGATAGGTCCCAGATAGGAAAGAGATTTCTAAGGCTCTTTCTTTGCTCTTGTATGATGCAAAATGGTATTGAGGGGATAAATCTTACCTTCAGGTAGAGCACAGGAAATGATTCAGCTGCCTCTCTTAAAGAAGGAGGAGGACCAAAATGGGCATTCTCATCTGCAAAATGATGGGCTGCCCCTTGCTGGAGAGAGCCTCATTGTGCTCAGTTAAATCAGAGCAATCCATTTGCCTCGAGAAGGCTCAGAGACAGCTCAGTAATGCCAGGCATTTCGGTATAGCATGACGTGACTGTTTCTGTTTGTGCACAAGAGGAGGGGGGCTAGAGATGGAGAGATGCAGGCTGGCTTGAGCTCCTCTCAGTGCTACTGGATGAATTTGTACAGAGGTGTTATTTGTGCTGAAGAATGAGTAGACACCAGACAACTGCTGATGAGATGCAGAAGTGCTGTTGACCGTGGCAAATTCCCCTCTTCCCTTCGCTCTTTATTTTAAGGTGTCAGGACAAACAGCAGTGATATGAGGTATTGGAGAGGATGAAAGGAGTTCTGGCTGGGTGGTGAAGGTTGAGCCTGATTTAGTACTGAGTTTAGCAGTGTGTAGTTATACTCTTGTTGTTGAGCTATAATGAATAACAAATCCTAATACCAGTGAGGCACCTTAAGACGTGTGGTTGTTATCGGAGGACCGTAGCCCCTGCTAGGTGATTAAGAGCCCTCCAATTGCTCTTTTCTGCTTCAGGATGTATTTCCACTACCTGCTACTATATTATTATACACCATGTTATTATTCATAATACCCATGGTACTAGTCCTGCCAAGTCAGGAGCTCACAAGCTAGCCAGCACCAGAATGAAAATTACCTGCGCAAGCCAAGACCTGTGTGCAGCAGTTGGCTTGGAGGGGAATTCCCCATCACAGCAAAGCCATACTGCCCTGACAACTGCTGCTGTTGTGCCCTTGCTTAGAGTATGAAGGACTGAGTGCTGCTTGGTGAAACAGTTTTGTGAAGATTTCTATTGGGGGTAAAATGTGGAGTTTTCCCTGGACTGCATTATCAGGAGTGGATGGATCATTATTCTGAAATATCACCAAGGGGAAAAGAAAGAAAGAAAAAAGAATTTAGCCTTAAGGGAATATGCAGCAATAGGAATTTCAGGCTTAACGGTTAGAGCTTAGAAAAATAATAATGTACTGAAAACTAGGCTTTTATAATGGGTAGCAATAGCCAGCCTTACTGGCAGGCAGTGCTGCTCACTCACTGTCCTGTAAAGCACCACATATACACATGGCCATCTCCAGGCTTGAAAAGATATCCCCCTGCTCCTGGGGTTTGATCGTGGGAGGATGCAGGAGGGCACAGGGTCTGTCTGTGATGTGGCAGCAGTGAGACCAGCAGAGCAGCCAAGATGCTTGGTCAGAATAGCTACCTTGATGAGAGCAGAGGGCCAAGAAGGTGGTTTGAGCTGCAGCTTGCGGTGGGGGGTGCAGGTGGAAGAACGAGACGCAGGAGCGCTACAAAGAGCAGGGTGCCATGCTTTGAGAAATGAGCAGGATTTGGACCAGCATATGGATTAGGAAGACAAGGCTAAATTTAAGGAGGTGTTAGAGGGAGAAGTGACAGAGCTTGGATGGGAACAGTGAGCCAATTGGGAGATCAAAGGAAACCTCCATATTATGAGTAATTTGGGGGTGGGAGGTTAGGAAGGCCAGCCAACTTTCAGTGCTGCGTTTTGCTCTTTTCCAAGTAATTTCACTTTGAATTTATTTTTTAATAATGTTGATTGGATTCTACCTAAGCTTTGCTTTGGTGCCAGGACAGCTCTGAATGCTGTGCGGAAAACATCCTCATTGCATCTTAGCATGTCAAGCTGAGTCCGTTGTGCAGAGCTGATGGGACAAGCTTTCATGTGGTCTGGATGGCATTAGCCTGACTCATTCTCAGAGATGGATAAAAACCACTTTTTTGTGCTGCCTCAGAGCAAAGCAGCATAAAACCTTCTTGGCAGCAATGTGGCCGTCCTTCAGAGGACCACTTCTGAGGAGCTGCTGGCCCCTTTGTATGACCAGGTTCTCATCCATGGATACCAGACTGCAGGGCAACTCTGCAGAAAGCTCTTTGGATCAATGGGGATATATATGTATTCCCCAGTGTGCAATTTGTAGCTGTCTTTCACAGCCTGCTTGTGCACACTTTGTTTTTCTGTTTTGGAGCTGGCTGTTTCTCTCCCTTTTGAGGAACAGGCTTGTGTTCCTGCAGGACTTTCTTTTATATTTTAAGTGGGCCCCAGTGCAATCAGAGTGCCTGACATTCAGGATATTTGAGTAAGTGCTTTAGAATTCTGACCTCCTGGGACCAGACATGGCTCTAGTTTGCCTTTTCAGTTCAAACAGTCTCAACTTGGTTTTGTGCTTATTCTCCATATGTGCATGTCAGCACAACGCTCACCTGGATGCTGTGAGCACTGCTCTAGAGAACAGTATTTTTGTAGCCCAAGTGGTGCTGGTCCAAACTGAGGGATGGTCTGCAGGACAGTGTAGACAGCCCTCAAACTGGCTCAGAGATGAACAGAAACTGGAATATCATCGCAACTGCCTTTGAAATTATAGCCTGCAGTGGCTATCATCTCCTCATTCTCTCCTTCATCTTGTTCTCAGCAAGACAAGAAGGATGGATGGATTGCCACCTCTCCTGACTGTCTCTAAACCTACTCTGAGGTGGAGAAAACTTAGCACTTAACCTCCTGCAAATACTTTCCAACTTTGGCCTATACTTCAGGGACTACATGGAAAAGTACTTTAAAGAGACACAGTTTGACGGCTATTTTTAGGTATTCATTGAGCAAAACACTCTCCAACATCTGCTCATCAGTCAGCCATCCCTTCTCTGAGCAAACCTGACGGGATGAGCAGAAGGAAGATGACATTGTTTTATGTAACAGAAGTAAATTTACTGGAAAAACTATGCAGCAGCCTTCTAGCTGGCTCTTGCTGCGTGTTATGTATAAATCCTCAGTCTCCCCTTTGCTGGCTTGTGCTGGAAACCAACCATCCAAACACACAAGCTGGATAGAGGATAAGGCTTGGGAACTCCATGCATTCTTTTATTTTCCCTGTGGTTTTATAGGTGCCTGTACAGAAATGTGCTGCTTCAGCTTCTCATGAAACACGTGACTCAGGCAAAGTGATGAACCAGCACAGGGAGGACGGGGAATATTAAAGACGGTAGTCACAGCCAATAGCAACCCCAGGGCTGAAAGATGTTCACATAAATCATCCAGTGAGTGATTTCACAGAACAGTATGCGAGAGGGGAGGCTGGCTTGCAGGCAGCCTGCAGCATGCAGCGGGGCAAAGGTCCTAACACAAACGGCTTGCGGCAGTCATTCAGTGCTGCTAGCACCAAAGGCAGTGTCAAAGAGCCTGGCCTCGTGGGCAGGTGCACATCTTTTTTCTTTTTTTTTTTTTTTTTTGAAAGCTGTTCTGAGATAAGCAGGCAAACATGAAAAGCAGCATGGAAAGATGTTCTGCATTATTCCTTGCTAGTTTGAATTTTTATTTGTCCTGCAACTGCCCTGCAATGTGGGAATTGGCCTGCTCCCATTCCTCCTGGCCTTGAAAAATGGGAGAGGGAAGCCCAGGGAAATGAATCATCAAGGAGCTCCTGGAAGAAGATTTAGTAACTGCAGAAGGTATTCTATAACCCAAGCTTCCCAGCTGAAAAAGCCAGCAAATTCAGGGTACCGGCATCCTTCTAGCTAAGCTGGACATCACAGAAGTTGGTTCTTTGCCAGGTTGGCCAAAGTTGCATTTATCATTCATCTGTTTGAAGTTCTCCCTCCCAAGAACCACATGGTGAGGCTGAAGGACAGTTTATTATAGCGTTCCAATAGTTCGCATTGTGGACCAGCAGCTGCGTGTCACCAGCTGGCGGTTCGTCTGTGTGACTAAGCATCTAGAGTTCCCAAATATAGCCATTCAACTGGAGCTGTTGGCATTTTTTTCCCTTCATTTTTTTTCTTTTTCCTATATGATAAAGGCAGGCAAAGTCATCTCATGATGACCTCTATGTTACTTCTTTTCAGTCAAGAGGCTGCAGTCCAGACCAGGCCAGCATAGCATCTGATATTTGGCCTTGCAAAGTTTCTAGCCTAAATCTTCCAGACAGGCAAAGCACAGGGGGGGATGAAGTGATTTGCTCAATGTCACACAGGTTGGTGGCAGAGCTAGAAATTCAGCCCAGGCATACAGAGTCTCCGTGTGTCACCCCATCCCCTGGACCACATCTGCTTCAGGCAAACGTGTTTGAAGAAGTCCTCATGATTCAGCTGAAACCAGGACGGCGAGTTCATGGATAAGACAGGGTCAGCAAAACAGGGAGGCAGACAGAACTTGGTGTGTTATGCTTTTTGCCAGAATATTGATCCACTCAGCCTTTTTAGGTCAGGAGTTCTTCAGAGCAGTGCTTGCCTACCTATTTGTGTTTGTATGATGTCCAGCTATGCTCAGGCTCAGTATCAATGGGTATCATGGGCAGCTGAAGAATAAGCAAGGAGGATCTTTTTATTATTGTGCTGGACCGAGACACAGGAGATCTGAATTGTTTCCCAATCTACTGCAGATACATTCTGTGATTTTGGAGAATTTCCTTAAACTCTCTACGTCCTAGTTCTTCCTCTCTCTTTCTCCATTTGACTTTAATGTCTATAGACTCAGTAAGGGAGCCTGATGTTTGTACAGAGAAGGGTACAAAGCCTTTTCCTCTGGTCCCTTTTTAAAAAGGAAGAAAAGCAATGAAAGACAATAGTTGAGAAAGCAGAAGAAAAATTCTCACTCGTTTTACACTGTTTAGAATAGCATATTTGGGCTAATGGAATGGACAGTATAGAAAACAAAGTTGAAATAATGCTGCTTTCCTCTAGATGGCATTAATCAGCAGCTCGGGCTGCTCCCACTGTGGCTCCCTTGCTCGGGCAAGCCAAAAGACCTACCCAACCTACTGCATCACCTTTGGGTTTCCCTGCCATGACACTCACAGGACAACAGCCCTCCAGCTTTTGTCTCAGACTCAGGAAGATAATAATGGGGGGGATAAACCATGTTGCCTCCCAAGTCAGGGAATGCTTGAAGAGTGTTTTCCTTCAACATTTCACTTGGTGCTGAAATAACTCGGATGGTTACGCTCTCCATACCCTCTTCCTACACCAAGGACATGCAACCACACTTTAATAGAGTATTTCTCAGCACAATAATTAGCTTCCTTGTCCTGATTACCATGGCTAAAAGGAGAAATCAGAGTGGGCAGATGATCAAACGGCCCCTCGCAGCTTTCTCTGTAATGCCATGTGCCACTGAAGAGGACATGGAAACAGCTATGTTTGTAGGTGCTACCCAGGATATTG
This sequence comes from Haliaeetus leucocephalus, assembly GCF_000737465.1. Taxonomy (NCBI): domain Eukaryota; kingdom Metazoa; phylum Chordata; class Aves; order Accipitriformes; family Accipitridae; genus Haliaeetus; species Haliaeetus leucocephalus. The sequence goes on along the minus strand of NW_010972698.1, from coordinate 10,403,405 downwards.
GGTATTGCAAGGCAGTGATTTTTGAAGGAACAGGCATACAATACTGCAACACACCTCTCTGGAGCTATCAGCCAAATGTTGCTGTTCTCTGCAGCACAGGTAGGGACAGAGCCGTTTCAGGCTATGCTGGTTGAGATCTCTGGGGAACCTTTCCTCTCCAAAACTGATTCAAGCAAAATGCTGAAGGACATTGAGGCAGAACCCAGCACTGTCCTCCCAACACACTGTACACACGCTGTCTCCAGCATCTCCTGACGCAGGCTGTGAAGCCCTGTGCATACTGGGTCTGGTGTGTCCTGAGCAAGAGTAGCACTGTGGGTCAGCTGTAGGTTGGAGTGGGAACAACAGTTGCAAATGAGATGCTGTCTATCAAAAAAGGACTTGTAGCGTTTCACAGCATGTTTTGCGTATTGCATGCTTACTCATAGACAGGAGTTAATGGAGACTGTCATGTCATAACAAGTAGATTTTGTTTTCAGAGCCATTTTCTGATTTTGTTTTTACTTGCTCCTTCCTCAAGAAAAATCTGGGAGCAGCCTCAGTATAAGTGTTTGGGTTATTTTATGGATTGTTCTGTCTCACTCCTTACAGGGTTACTTAAAGCAGTGCCGGAAGAGGAGGGATATGTTCAGTGACGAACAGCTAAAGATCATCTTTGGTAACATCGAAGATATCTACAGATTTCAGATGGGTTTTGTCCGGGACTTGGAGAAACAGTACAACAACGAGGACCCCCATCTCAGTGAAATTGGACCGTGTTTCCTTGAACATGTAAGTTCATTTGGCATTTTTATTTGGGAGTTTTGGGGTTGGACAGGAGGGGAATAGCAGAGAAAGTCAGGAGGCAGGAACCCCTCAGCATAACTGTTGTGCATCAGTACTGTTCTAGTTACATATCACAGAATACTCCACGGCCTTCTGTTTACTTCATGAGATATAGGTGCAGGGAGATTAAAAGTGAAGCATGTAGTTAGATAACTCCCCCAGTACATTTGAATCCCAACACCTTTTCACATCCACCCTTACTCACGTTATGTCATACAATGTCCCCCACCTACTCTGCACCTTATTTTGCTCTTCAGAGTATGACTTAAATCCACTCACAGGCCATCCCAATCAGGTCATGGATGACCAGAAGGTTGGAAGAGGTAAGAGAGTCCGGAGAAGTAAAAAGAAGCCTTAGTTGTGCATTACACAAAAAAAGCAGAGGAGAGCAAATGCTGGGGCTTTTCACTGTGGCACCAAGATGCATTTGCAGAGGATTAAAAACCCATGCAGTTTCAGTTACCTTCCCCTGCAGAGCTGTTGGGCCAGGTGGGGAGGTGCCAGGCTGTGCTTCTTGCTGCCCAGGTGGCAGCAGGGCAGCAGATTCTTGCTCACGCTAAGTGCACACTGAACAGGACGTTTTAGCTGATGATAGAGTCCTGGAGGCTTTTGCCCAGCCCATCGTACTGTTATATAAGCCACGTACTACTGGAGCTGATAAATTGGCCAGTGTTGTAAATACGTCAGAAAATGTCAAGAAAATTACAGTCCTGCAGTTCTAGGCTTTCCTTTAGGGAGAATGAAGTGCTATATCAGAGCTTACATATGAGGTGCTCCAACCTGGGATGCAGATCCTGTACTGTGTTACCTCATTACTTACAGTCAGGGCTGAACTGGCAACAGTTCAGTTCTTATTAGAGAAATTTCTGATAGACATCCATGAAACTTCAGCAGGGCATCCCTGACAAGGTTCACAGCATCTCTTAAGCATCATTGGTCTTCTAATTGAAAAGCAGGTTTCTTTTTGAGAAGTTGCATGATGGCATTAACCTTGCTTATTTTTATCAGAGCCTGCAATTTCTGCTGCTTACTTCCAAAGTAGCATCATATTCCACCTCTTTGCAAAAAAGATGTAAGAAATCTTGGTGAGAATCAGTAGCTAAAACTTCATGTCTTGAGGCTGTGCTGTCAATTCATTTATAGTGACAATAGTAAGAATTACTACTGTTATTCAGCGCAAAATCTGACACTTATCTGTCGTAAGATAGGGGCTGAAAGCTGCCTAATAAAGTCCTGATAAATTATCCCTGTTTAGCCATTTGGGGAAACTGAGGAATGAGAACGTTAAGATCCTGTTATGGATCTGCAAAGCATCTTGTTCTCATCTGCTTCAGGAAGAGAGAGGTGTTAGCACTTGGCTCTTGGTCAGCTGTGGGAATGGGAAAGAAACCAGGCTCCCTACTCCCACAGAGGCAGGTTATTTGGGCCCTTATGGGACTGAGAAATAAGAATTGCTCGTCAAGGGTATTTTTTAAAAAAAGAATCTGTCCTGTCTGTAGTTCGTAAGGCATTGGCCGCAACCTGATGTAGCATCTCAGGCTGTTGACCTACAACACCTGGGCTTATATCTGGGCTGTCTCAGCTAGAGTCTTAACACATGATACTGGGCAGTCAGTTTGTGTCTGGCTGTCCCTTCCACTGTAATCTTTATTTGACCTTTTGTCTGCCTTTTCCGTGTGGCCCAGATGAATCAAGCCTGAGTTAAGGGTGACGAACTGCTATGGCCCCATCTGTGGTCAGAGAAGGCAGCAAAAAGAGATTCCAACCAAAATAGCACAAAAAGACTTGTTAGACCAGTGCAAAGGGTCGGTGGGCACATGTATGATTGGGTTTGTTTCTTTGTTTGTTTTTTCCAGTCTTTGGTATTTTCTGGTTCTCTGATCCTGGGGAAATCCACACAGTGGTTGGTGTCTTGGGTTCCTTGTTGGCAAAGGGAATTGCAGATATACCCAGCTCCTAAACACTTGCCAGGTGTTTCATGATCTTTCAGGGAAAGGTCTCTAGAAATAACAAGGTTGTCGTCTTGTATTACCAAAGGCCAGAGCTCTGCTTGGTTCTACCTTTACCTTTTATAAAGAAAACTCCACCGCACAACTTGAAACTGACAACACGCTGCACAGGGGTTCACTTTAACACACCCTGTACCTACAGAGACCTCAGCAATGCGTCAGTATGCAGGTCCCTCTCTGCCTCCCTTTTCCCCCAGAGCGACCATGCAGTACCTCCTGCAAGCAGGAAAAGTACTCTAGGATCAGTCCTTCCTCCTCCTGCTTGGGGTATTCTTTCTTCTTTTGTTGTAATGCCTTCTTGTTGGCAAGTTGGGTGGTTGCTTGCAGCACTTGTCTGACGTGCTTGCCTCTGTGTGCATTCCTTTTCTCCTGCCTCTCACAGCAAGATGGCTTCTGGATCTATTCAGAGTACTGTAACAATCATTTGGATGCATGCATGGAGCTTTCCAAGCTGATGAAAGATAGCAGGTACCAGCATTTCTTCGAAGCATGTCGTCTATTGCAGCAGATGATTGATATTGCCATAGACGGTTTCCTTCTGACGCCAGTGCAGAAGATCTGCAAATACCCCCTGCAGCTCGCAGAGCTGCTGAAGTACACCGCGCAGGATCACAGGTACGCCAGTCTCTTGTTACATGGAAGGGTTTTGCTCACTGCTTCTTTACATGGCCTCTGCGCACACACAGGGGTTGGGGTTTTTTCTGTCCAGCTCTTCTCTTCGTGACAGCTTGTATAAATTGAAGCAGGGCAAATGTTCAACAGACAGTTAGAAAGCTTCTCAAAGCACTGATTCTCAATGGAGTCAAACTCTCTCTGTTATAATCAGACTGGTGAACTAATTACCCTTGGATGTACTTTCTGATGCTACCAGTTATACTAGAAAAATTACCTAATTAGCATTCAGTGGTCAGAAAGGCTCATTGCTTTACCCTGAAGAGGACATAGCAAGTAGAGGGCCAGGATCCACAACTCAAACCTGAATATGCTCAGATTTGGGGAGAATTCAGAACCTGCTCTGCTTTTCAGCCTGATTCCATCTCTGATTTTGCCATTGGGTTTAGGTTCAGAGGAGCACCCAGCAGTCTGATTACTTCCCAAAATTTCCAGGATCTCTTGCTGCTGCTGCTGGGGCAATCAGCCTGACTCCCTGACCTAATGTAAATCAAGAATAGTACCTATGATATCACTTGTGATACACTGTTATAAAAATAAGGTGAAAGAAGCATCAGGCCCCCTAAGAGCAGATTTTCTCCTGCCTTGCCAATTTTCTTTCTTTTTCCAAAACCCATTTAAAAGGAAGTGCTTCAGAGAACAAAAAAGACCACAGATGTTTTGTAAACTTCTGCAAGTGTTTGGTTTTTTTGTTTTTCCCCAAACCCAGCTTTAAAAGTGCAGAGACATGTGGTATGAGCAAAGAGATGCATTGATTTGCATTGATTCACAAGTTTGATTCATACTAGCTGAATGCCCAGTTCAAAATCACCAATTTGGACATGCGTTTGGCTCCCAATCCAATTTCTGTTTTTCTCTTCATGATGAGACCAAATCAAACTTGGAGTGGACTCATGGGAACATTAGGGTATCAGAAACCAGCTCTAGGATCCCAAATGTTGTGGCTTTTTTTTCCTTACCAGCCATGTGATGTCCCCACAGTACTTGCAGTGCGAATTCAGATGCGGCTTTACAATGGGAAGAGGATGTGGACAGTGTGATTACATAACGGTTGAATTATTTTGGGAGTACATTCCTTTTTCCTTTGGGATGTTTTAAAATCAACATGTTGTTAAGTAATCAGATATAGTCATATTCTGAGGAGATTTGGACCTTTCCTGTGGTTAAGCAACAATTAGTTGATTCAGACTGAGTGCTCTTTTCTACTGGATTGTATCAGTGATACGACACAGCCATAGACATTTCATTTCTCTTGTTTCTTCACTTTCTGAAAAGGGAAAGCAGGATTATATTTGCTTGTCTTGCATTAGTAAAGAGTGAGACCCCTGAAGCTGTAACACAGTGCATATGTGAAACTCATGTCAGCAAGAGACCTGTGCCTTATCTCAGCCCTGGAGCGTGGCATACTTCCATTAGTGTGGGCATGCCCTGGAGAGTTTATTGACGCAAGGAGGAATGGCATTATAATGCAGAGATGGGGTGGGTTATACCGCACTTCCCCGTGGTCTAGCTCCTCTGATTCAAGTGTTCAAAGAGCCTGAGAGAGACCACTCCTCCAGGCAACCCAGCTCACATCCCAGACAAGCTTAATGCCATGACTAGGGAAAGTGAGGCACAGAGTGTGTCTTACTCACCACCAGATGATCCTGCACTGGGGCTATGCAGAAAACCCAGGCTGCCATGGTTGCCTGCTTGAAATACAAATGTTTTCTGCTCTTGTAGTTCTGGTTTTGGGATTGAGGCTGAGATGAGCAAAGCCTGAGATCAGAAAAGCAAATAATCTTTGGGGAATGTCATGTTGTGACAATATCAGACACGGGGAAAAGCCAGATACCTGCAGGTTGGGATACTGTCAGGGTCAGCTATGAACCAGAGAAACTGAGAAGCCAACTGGGGAGCTTCACCTGGGCCCATTAATCAGGCGACAAGTTGTCCTCATGCACTTGCAGTTTGACAGTGCTTGCAATTAGATTATGAGTCTGAAACAGAAGCTAGAAAATTACAGGGTGGACTAATACAATGAAATCAGGCTCATCATTGGCTGAATTAGGAGTCTCTTAAGCACTCTGATTAGAATTTAACATGTAGGAAATACTGTTTAAATCACTTGAACCATTTATGGAGTAAGGCAAAACTCAAAAAGGACCAGGAATCCCAATGAAAGCAAAGATGTTAGCTTCATCTAACAGTGGGACATTATATTCTTTTTCTTTTTTTTCTTCCTCTTTACTAATATTGTACTTGTAGAGCTATGGATCTTCCCTGTACCAGGTCAGGACAACAGAGGTGAAACCAGAAACCTGACCACTCTCCCCCAAGTTAGCATGTGATATTTGGCAAGACTTACATTCTGATTGAGCACTGGAAAGTGGTCACTGCAGCGCCAATATAATTGACAAACAATTTATTTACCTTAATTTCATAGCTAATGCTATCCTATTATTATTTCACTGGCCAAATGCTTTGCTTCTATTATTTTTTCTTCTAAGTTTTTGCCAGCTCTGCCACAGACATGGGCTAGGAGCCCAAAAAGTTCAGTCATGACTCTTTCTTCATTACTGCGTGAAAGAAAAATGTGCATGGGGTTTTCTCTTCAAACAGAACATTAGAATTAGTGAATTAGCATTACCAAGATAAAACCCAGCTTGATTGGCACTGGCCCACTCCACATGGAGGCAGGCATGGGGGTGTTTTCAGAGCCTGGCTCCCTTCAATTGCTCATTGTTTTGAGACTGGTTCATCTGAATTTTTCACAAAGCCACATCTGTTTACCTCTTAAAGATTTACTCCAGCTTAATATGAATTAAATATATGAAGGTACTACGTGCAGCTTGCTGGTGTCCTGAGTGTTCCTGCTGCGGAACTGAGCTGGAGTTAAAAGTGTATGAACATGTTACGTGAGAAAGAGGAGACTCTGCTCATGGGTGGCCTGACATTAGCCTCCCTTCTTTGCATGAGCATAATTGCTAGGAGATTATTAGTGACTGTCTCTAAACCCTATGCCTCTCCCTGCCTCTACAGATTCTTTCTGGCCATAGTGACTTACCTATTTCCCTACAGGAACTCATGGACATTTGGAAGACCAGACTAATGTCTCTCTGGCATAGCTCCATTTCTCCCTTACACAGCCAGGCGCTCACTTCATACAGATGGCCCCACAAAGGCAGGCACAAGAAATTCTTCATTGTGTATCATGATGGATATGTCAGACAGCCCATCCTCAGTTCTCCTTTACTTTGTTGAAGGACCAGTCCTGATGTTTGTAGGATTTTTTTTTAAACTCAGCTAGAATTTTGACACAAGAATTGAATAAAAATTGAAAATGCATCCCAAGATTTCATCCAAGAAAGGATGGCAAAATAGCAAATAATATTCTGTCGTATATCATATTGTGATTGTTTCTTAGTATTTATACTGTTTGGATCACATGGGGAAATGGATCTAATTCACAGCATTCACCCCTATTTTAGCTGTCACCAGTGCAATTCTTAGCAATAATCAATAAAGCCATTCCCCCTGTAGCTGCCCAAGATCACAGTTTTTCTCATTAGTCAGCAATCAATATCAACCCTTAAGTTAATAATATATTATGGTGGCATTATGGCAGCTGGCCTTGTCTGTCTTTCCAATTGAAATGAATGTTAAGGTTCCTTGGAATGGAAAAGAAGGCACAGGGTGGAAATCAATAGCATTGATTCCAGCATCACGTTTTGAAAAGACTGATCATCATCTTTGCTAGCCCTGGCAGGAGGCTATTTTCACTCTTTGTTATTACACTCACAGGCCCATCCAGTAAAAAAAAAAAGAATTGCTTTGATGTGCTCAGCTGAAGTCTGCAGTAAGAGTGAATGCCATGGCATAAATGTTCTGTGGCACTCTTGGAGTCACCTTATGGCTTGGAAGGTGCTCTGGCCTTGTGCCTAATCAAAAAATATTTTCTAATGTCCATTTTAAAAATGGAAAAATCCAGCCCCAAAGACACAGGCTATAAAAATGTTCAGACTTTCTTTTAGGATGCTTTTTAGCTGAGCACCTTTAGACTTTAAAGAGCAAGATCCATAACTGTTGTACCTTGGGTTGGTAGAGGCTAGACCGTACTCATTGCACTGATGCAAACCAACTGAGGAGCTGGCTGGCTTCTCTGTCTCATACACATGCGATTTCAGTTTCAGGCAAGCTGCTTTTTTGTGATGATCCAGAAAGACATTGCTGATGGAAAAAATATGGTATTGTAGTAATGAGTGGCAAATCCTACCTGCTTTTCTTTCTAAAAGAATGGTGAGATTATGCTGCTGCTAATGGTAGACTCCTGTGCATTTCTACTGCACATCAGGCTCCATTTCATGGACTTCTCTTTTGTGTTTGACAGTGACTACAGGTATGTGGCTGCTGCTCTCGCTGTCATGAGGAATGTGACTCTACAGATCAACGAGCGGAAGAGGAGATTGGAGAACATTGACAAGATAGCTCAGTGGCAGGCCTCCGTTCTGGACTGGGAGGTACAGTAAATGCTTGGCCCTAATTTAGGCACTATAAACCTGGAAAAAGTAAATTCCGTACAGTTGTTGAATTATCCAAGACCATATAGTTCTTTTCACGCAACCTAGTCTTGTGATTAAGTTTGGGACAGAGAATACATATTTACTGGCTTCAGAGATGGTACTGAAGTTGTAAAACATTAATGATACTCTGAAGAAAATCTAGGGTCCAATTCCAATTTCATCAACAGAAATCTGGAGTAACTTTGGCAATTGCAATGCTGTTGTCTCAGGAGTAAGTGAGATTTGGTTCAAACTCTGTGTGCATTCTGGCTTTGTGCTTTGTCATTGGTGAAGAATTAGGGAAAGAGGTAGCAAAAAGTCCTAAAAATTGTGACAGGTGAAGAAAATCAAGAAAATTCTTCTGGTGGTTGCTTTATGATTAGAAGCCAAAACATTAAGCTGAAGTTAGAGATGCTATTTGCACATTTTAAATGAGTAGCCACTTAAAGATATTTCTGAACCAACCTTATGTGTACTGATCGCATAATTAAGGAGCCGAGAAACACAGGCAAGGCAAAGTCAGCAGAGGGATTCCTCACTAGCAGGCCTGCAGTCTCCTAATTTTTGCCATGTGTTTAAAAAAACCCCCCATACTAAAAGTATGTTCTCCTTTTCTTTTCGTCCCTGATTTTTTTTAAATCATTGTATGAATGTAATCCGTAAATAGGGTTTTTGAAGCAGACCCAGGACAAATGTTTTTGTAAATCCCTGTCTATGTTGTCATCAATCCATATGTTTAGCGAGTAGATACTTAGAGTGATATAACAGCCTTTCTTCTTCCTCACAGTCATGAAGGTCTGGAATAACTCCACATTCAAGTCAATGGGATCATACTATGTAAATTAGTATATGGGAAAGATGCATTAATCCTTTAATTATTTTTTTTTCTGAAAAAGACCTAGGAAGGCTGGAAGGAGAGGGAGAGAAATACAGGTGCATCACCTTCTGATTGTGTATCCTGCTTGACTGAATTAGTTTCATTGCTATAATGAAGGTTGGATTCAACCCTGGATCTCTTGATAAAACATAGAAATGCAGCAATCATAGCTGGTTCTTAAATTATGACTGGCTGTGAGAGCAGAGAATGCAGATCATTTGCTTGATTGTTTTATTGTTGTTTACTGCGAAGAAACCTCTCTCGCTGACACGCAGATTCATTTTCAGAACTAGAAAACTGCTCTCAAGGAGGCACAGGACCATCAGATATCTTCAGCCTTCAGTGTGATGAGCATTCCATGTGATGTGCTAATGTGTGTCATTTGTAAGAAATGCTGAGACCCTCACTGTAAATAAATCTAGATTAAGGACAGATCAATTCCAAGTCAGTGAATATTCATGTGTGAGTCGAAAGCCAAGGTGACCTCCACAAAGGATCTATGGAATAGCAGTTTCTTTTTCTCTTCCATTAGCTCAGTTGATAATTCATTTTTATTTAGCCATATCTTTGATAATTCATTGCTGCTTAGCTTTAGCCATATCCTTTATAATTAATTCCTGCTTAGCAGTACCCATTCTTTATCTCCATCCTATCCTCAGGAACTTGCCAAATCATTTTTCCTGGCTTTTTTCAACTATTCCAAATTTTCAGCATGATATTGCAGCAACATCCTTCAGTTTCTCATAATATAGCAAAACCTGCTGTTGCTACTGCTCAGAGATCCAATGGGAATACAGCTACTGCCCCCATTCAAAGGAAGACACCCTTTTTGCCATTTTTATTCTGTATTTTGGATCAAGAAGAGTCATAGAGTTGTGATGAGAACATTAGAGGATGAGAGCTAGATCCAGCAGAGGACTTCACTGCTTGATTCTTTACTCTAAAGTAACTTCTGAATCATCAGATCCAGCCCCCACTTCAGAGATGTCCAGGTAATGGCTAGAAGGATGCACAAAAATGCAAAATACTCAGAACTGTAGTATCGTGCAGGAAGAGAGCAGGAGAAATCAAAAGCAGTGCCAGGTGCTTAGATCTGTCCTAGATCTGTGCAGATGCTCTCTTTAGGCATTGCAAACCCAAGCTGCTAACCTCCAGAAACCCCACTCAGTTGATGTCTATCTATAGGACATGTCTTCCAGGACATAGGCCATCAGAGGTTGATTTCTTACGCAGCCTGTAGGGGTTCAGGCCCTCATCTTCTACATATAGGCAGTTACAGAGTAGAAGAGGGATTTCCTGGTATGTCTCTCTAGCCTCTTCCAGTCTGTGGGGAACATGCATTTATCATATGGGTCAGAGAGCAGAAGACCACAACTCCCAGGGCGTTTTTGCTGGAGGACCCTCAGCTGAGAGAGTAACCTGCTGTCAACTTTGTGTTTCTACAAATGTATATCCAGTTTATATTAAGTGCTCACTGAAACAGAGTGAGGAACCCACAGCATTACTCTCCCATCTCTATGTGGCCCTATTCCTGCTCTAATTAGAGTCTGTACCTAAAAGCACTCCCTTTCTGTCCCTCTGTGTGTCACAGTGGCTTCCTGATCTCTCCAGCCGGCACAGCAGTGCAAACAAGCAATAGCAGCATGGACCCGGGGTGGACAGCACAGTCTTCCTTGAGACAACCTGAAAAAAACACTAGGTACAAGAAAGCAGGAACTAGGAGAAAAAATTACCAGTTCAGATTTTTTTTCACCAGAAAACCAGCCAGGGCACAAGATAGAGATAATTCCTAATTTCCACTGTATGTTGCACTTAGTGAATTATTTCAGCAGCAACCAAGGCTAAATGTTTAAGCACGTTGAAATCTTTCATTTGGAGAAATGTCTGTTTTTCCTCAACATCTCTAGACTAACGATGTTGACTCTGATTGGAAATTGCATTTTTGTTTCTAAATTTACCCGTGTTGTGTGATGAGATGTTGGAAAAAGATTTTTAAAGAAGAAGAGGAAATCCAAACGAAACAAAAAATATTTTGTGGGTGAATATTTGAAATGCTCTTATATAAAAAGTGTGTGTACACGTTTTCTTGTAAGGAGAGGATATTATTGGGAATGTATACATATTACTGATCCTAAAACAAATAGAAAAAGTAGGGGGTATGTCCTAGCTAACTTAAGCAGAAGGGATTTTACTGAATCCCATGGAATTGTGCCTGTGTGTTTCAAGAATCATTTTTATCCCTCAAGATTTTCTGCATGGCCCTGTGAAGGTGAATTTCAGGGTCAGCATTTGAAAACTGCAAATATCCTTGAGTTAACCAAGGCCAGATTTTTTTTTTTTATTTTTTTTTCAAGAAGTCACGTCAGCAGGGTCTGATGGTTTAAATTGCAAATGGGACCAATCAAGGGTGGCCTGACTCTAGTGGCAGCTGATAAGCGTGCTGTGGCAGCCAGGGTGTGAAGTCTTAAGGAATTATTGGCAGCTTTAGCAGCTTTATACAAGTAATGACTGAGCGGAATCTTAAGGGAAGATTCTGATCTCACTGACTGCTGTAAATTAGAAATAATCCCAATCACTTTGAAATGTGTTCCTGTATAATTTGTAGGAACGTGGTCTTGACCAAAAAGCCTGGATTGGACTGTTGCCATGTATTACTCACTTCTTTATTTTGTAACCTGAATTTCCAATATATAAACAGACCTAGAGAGGTGCTGCCCCTGCCTACACCAAATTCTCTAGTGCCTTTTGTCCTTTCAGTTCTTAATGGCGCAGAATGTAGGGCTTCCACCACCTCCTGCTGAGACCTTTCAATGTCTGAGAGCTCTCCTTGTTATGAAGTGTTTCCTGATGTTCAACCTCTATTCCCCTTCGCTCAGCGTCGTCCCCTTACTTGTAGTTAAATACCCTCAGATCAAAACAGTGACATTTAAAGGCAGGCTGGCAGGCAAAATCAGCACACAAAGTTAGCTGGAGCGGGTTCAGAACAGCCTGCGAAGTCTCTTCTGGACCAGACTTCAAACAGGCCAGACAGCCCATCCTGGGCAGCCTTTACATGCTCAGTCCCTTCTTGTGCTCTTGTCCTCTGAGAGAGAGTTACAGATCTTAAAGGTTAGTGGGTAATATCTAGATATATACACACACACAAAAGTACTATAAAGAGATCATTTCCACAAAGCCCATCATCATTTCTAAGTCCTTGCAAGCCCGGGTTTGGGCAGTGCTGTATTTACAGGCGCACAAATGGGGCAGTGGGAGTGAAGGAGCAGTACGTCCCCGCCTTCCTCCCTATATCTGCTCCTGTGCAGTCTTGGCTGGATAGCCTCCGGAGGAGCACGTTCACAGCTCTCCTGCCCTCCTTATGGCTCTTGCAAGCCCATGGAGGCATGCTGGCGAGCGTGCTGCAGTGCCCAGCTCGCTGCGGCGCTGCTCCTGGGCAGGATTTGCAAGCTTGCCATTTGCTTGGGCATGACTGCGGTGCCCACCGCAGCCTTGAGTGCAACTGCACCCTTGCTGAGTGCCCGTTACAGATGATGTGGAGATGGAAAACAGATCTGTGCATTGGCACACCTCAGAAGCGCTCTGCTTTATGCCTTTTCATACAGCTCTTGAACCATGTCAAAACAAAATGAAGCAGCGATCCCTGCTGCATTTCAGGCTCCCTCTCCAGCCTTTGTGGCAGCTGCCAGCAATGCTTTCCTCCCTTTCAGCTCAGGTTTTTCTCAGAGGAGGGAGACGATGTGGTACCCATTCCCTGGGAGGGGATCTGTGGAGGTCCCTGTGGCAGGATGTTTGGCACAGGAGCGAGCCTTGCTCGTCAGCCTGGATTAGTTTTAACTTGCTATTTAAACAGATTACTTTGGTTTATGTAGATACCTAGATATTTCTACCAAAGATTCCCTTGGGTTGCCACTTTGGTGGGTTTCAAGAGTATTAAATTTACATGAAGGGAAAAATATATATAATTGAGAAATATAATGAACACTGTACTTTTAAGTTTCTTCCCATTCTTTTTATTTACGGGTCCTTTAAATCAAGACTTGGTGCCCTTAATTATGTAATATATAATAGTTGGCCTCAGCCTAATATTACGTTACTGAATCCAAGAATCACATGAAAAAAAAGATGCGTGCAACCAATGTACTGTTTTCAAAGTGAGGACAGCCTGATGAGAAATCCTCCTGGGAAAAAAATCACATCAGGGACTGAAACAGATCCTTCTTTTTTTTCTTCTTTTTTTTTTTTTCCCCCAGCAACAGAAGGTATCAAAAAATGAGCCTGATGAAAAGGACAACATTTCTCTCGCTTTCCTTTTTCTGATCTTTCTGTAGCCCAGAGTGCTAATCATCCTGTCAATCTCTAATTAAAGAACAGCAGTGTCAGGCAGAAGAGAGCCCTGCTCCCTGAATGTTAACTAGTAAAGAGGATTTTGTGCCCAGCAGTGACAGCAAAGAGCCATGTCAGGAGGTGGGCTTGGGTGCAGGGGAGCGGGTCCGGTGGGCTGTTGAGCATTTCTAAGCCTGGGACAGTGTCTGCTCAGGGATTGCTCATGGGAAGAAGGAGCGGGACAGACTGGGAGGTGTAACATGCTGCAGCTTGCAGTGCCATGCCCTTCCTTGTTATGTTGGTGCTTCCAGCTGCATTTCTTTCATGACACTAGTAAAAACCCTTTGGTTCCTCCCAGGTCCTTGTTATAGAAAGTGGTGGTCACCTATAGCATAATGGGGGAGCTGCTGATTGATATTTTTCTGTAGCAGCAGCAGAAGAGCTGACCCTCTGCTGCAACAGTCGGGAATTAGCCCTAGGACTTTATATGTCATTCTAGCGCTGGCAAGCTTGAGGGAGCATGAAGCACACATCCAACCTAGATCTGGGTGACCTTCTGCTCCCATTACTGCACACTAAGTAGTTGGACTCTGCCTGTGACTCCATGAAGAATAGAGGAGTCAGCTTTCTTTCTGCTGCCTGTTGTATGTAGTAGGATGCACAGTGAAAACCCTTAGTGCAGGCTGGGGAGCGCGGAGATTTTTTTTTATAGGCCTATAGGATAACTCAGGTTGGAAGAGACCTCAGGAGGATATCTAGTCTTCTCTTGGGCATTTTGCTGCTGTGCTCTGCTGAAGTCAGTAGGACATCTGCCAGTTCAGAGTAACTAAAAGTTCAGCCTCTTCCTTTTTTAGCAGAAAGGATACAGATGGATATATCTCTTTACAGAAGGATATAGGTGATCCAGCCTCTCTAGGAGTTGCTTGGAAAAAAATGGAAAAGGAAAATAATTTTTTTTCCTAGTTTTGTATAGGACTGGAGGGATCCAGGGCTAGGACTGGCTTTAGAAAAGGATTAGGAGAGGCATTGTGGAAAGCCTGCCTCAGGTCAGGACCAAGTATCGAGGCATGCTGGGGTAGTCATGGTAGCAGTGGAGCAGAAAAGCAAATGCTTCCCTCCTTGCCCGCCACCCTGCATCTGACCCCGTGAGCCCCTCCGGTAGGGACACTGCACTAGCAGAAGACAGTTCATGTTGTTCAAAGAGGTGGTACAACTGTGTCGGAAAAAAAATGCCTTTCAAGGTTCATTGCATCCGCTCTAGGAGGCTCTAGCGGCGCAACCACGCTGGTGTATTGCTATAGCAGCCAAGGGCTTGAGGAACAGGCAGGGCCATGGAGATGCTGCTCTTGGGAGCTAAAGGCTGGCCAGCCATGTGCTAGTCCAAAACTATTTGCAATATATATTTCAAAATTTGCTAACCCAGCATTGGAAATCATCTATTTCTAGCCCATAGACTGTATATATAAATTGTTTTCCCAACATAAAAAATGCAATACAAATCCTATCGTTTCAGATCTGAATTTTTTTGTTTTATATTGCTTGCAGGGACTACACAGTTTGGATTCAGCTAATCAAGTAGAAGTGTTTACAGAGTCCTCTGTGTGTCCTCAGGCTTGAGATGCTACCACAGGAGTAAAAGACAAAACTGGCTTTCTATTTTTAGCAGCCATCCTCTTCTAGGCTCGCCCCCTCTCATAAAAGCTCCCATCCATAGGCTTGTATGAATCTTCTTCATATAAGCTCATGTTTAGCCAGGAAAGCCCCCCATTTCTGGAGCCTGTGTGTTTTCTTCAGAGGCTTCTTGTTCAAGGGCTTGCGTATACCTGAGCTGTCACAGCAGCACACAGGTCCCTGGTTTCTGGCCAGGAGGTACCATGGCTGAAGTGAGACCCTGACCCCGCACTCCTGGGACGTGGCATGATGCACAGCCCGTCCCTTCTGGGACGGACCCTCTGTGCTCCCGGGAAGTTATCCCTAATTAGGCCTTCAGATACCACAGCCACAGAAGTGAGATAGAGAGGTGGATAAATACCTCGCTAAGGCGATTTGAAAGTCTGTGCTGCAGCATGATGATGCAGTGACTTAATGAAGTTGCTGTTGTCACAGGGCCCAGGGACTCAGGCAGTCGCTTCCAATCAATGCTGAGAGGTTAATTACACATTTACCTGAACAGCAGTCTGAAATCCTCACCAAGAAATTAGGAGTGAGGATGACTCTGGGTTGCTTTGGCACCTACAAGTGTAAGCAGTACCAAAAAAGCGTGTCTATCTAGATGCCCCCCATAGCTGGCTGAACCTTTACAAGCTGTTTGCTGAGATTTTGGGATGGTCTTGTCCCAGAAATTGGTTCTAGTTTGGCATCAAAGCCAGAACTGCACTAGTTTCAGAGCCAAAAAGAAAAAAACAAAACCTTTTCTCTCACTTGCTCCTGAATCCTGCTCCTTACCTTTTAGCTGAAGTCATCCTGATTCCTTCTGTGGTGTTTCAGAGTGAGAGATACCCTGAGATGCCCACAGGGCAGGTGGTGGTGAATTCACCCATTTTTAATAAATAGATTTTAATTAACTTTTTAAAAAGTCCAGCTCATCCCAATTAGTGGAGGGTGACTGCATTTGTTCTCTTGGAGAGTGGGAGAGCGAGTGCTGTGTTTTCAAGACCATCTGCTCATGAATCCTTAAAAAAAATCATAGAGGAAAACAAGTGTTAGCTGGAGGCAGAGAAAGGGTGAGGGCATTCTGGCAGCCGGCCGGGGAGGCCTTGCCAGCTGGGGGGGCAGGAGGCTGCCAGAGGATCCGGGGTGGTCCTGACAGTTTTTTGGAGATGGGGAGCTCTAATGAGCTATGGGAGAAGGGATTGTAATTGCCTGAATGAGTGGGAAGAGAGGCAAAAATCTGGAGGAGTGAGTTTTGTCAGCCTCACGGGTGGGGGAATTGATATCTCGGCGTAGATGACTTTGGTAGCTGGCCTGAGATTTCAGGATCGGACGTGCTTTGGGGTGCTATTTTAAAGGGAGGGGGTGCCAGGGAATTTGTTGCCCTGAATACAAAGTGGCTCTGTCTTGGTCAGGAGGAGGGGGCTTGGCTCTCAGGATGCCACCAGCACCTGCAGTGAGATCCAGCATCTGGGGGTACCTGGAGAGGGGGGGACGGGGACAGTGTCTGGAGCAGCTCTTTCCTCGTTGCAACGTTAACCATAATGGCTGTGCCTCGACTGTCCACATTTACTTCATTTATTTCCCTTCCTTCAGAATTTTCCCCTATCTCCAGTTCCTGGTCTGAAGTCAGATGGGGCGGCTTTCAGAGCTGCGGAAGGGCCAAAATCTTATTTAATTAGTGCTTCTCCCCAACCTGCAAAGAGCAATGTATCCACTGCCCTGGCTGGGAGTGGCGGTTCACTCGGCCTCGTTCTCTGTGCCCTCTAGGGAGACGATATCTTGGACCGCAGCTCAGAGTTGATCTACACGGGAGAGATGTCCTGGATTTACCAGCCTTATGGACGGAACCAGCAGCGTGTTTTCTTTCTCTTTGATCACCAGATGGTTCTCTGCAAGAAGGTAAGGACATCCAGGGAGAAAGCAGCACGGCTAAGGACATGCTGCGGACAGGCTTTCCAGTCCAAAGTGGTTTTTAGGGCAAGGTGGCTTGTTTGGTGCACATGCAGAAGAGGACATGGATAGCACTGAGGAAGGGCAATCCACATGCTAGAAATACTGAATTACAGGATGGTGAGTACACCATGATAGAGGGATTTTTATGCTCATAGCAAATCCAGCCTCCACTTGTTCATTTCATGCCTTTTCTCATGTGCCCCTTGTTTGGCTCGTTGCCTCACTTCTGCTTTTGGATTTTGGCTGCAGCATATGATCTGGGATTGGATAGCCCTAGAATTTCTACATGAACTATGCAGCCTGGCACTTGGGCAGACAACTCAATTACTGCATTAAAATGATGTTCACTGCCTCTCAAAGAAATATCAGGCAGCAGCCTGCTCTGTAGCAGGGTGTATGTGCTGTCACTTGGTGAAATGCATTTTAAGCCTCATCCTCATGTAGCTGCTGTGCTGGAATTTATAGGGCATATCTCTGCCGTGAAACCCATCACAAAGGTAGAGAAAGGTAACAAAGAATACTGATGCTAATGTGTTGTAGTATTAATAGCAGCAGGTGAACTGTGTTTCGGAGCACCTGTGTTAAGCAGCAGCATCACAGCTGTATTGCTGTAGTCCCGCTAAGGTGATCCCAGCTCATTACCATCACAACTGTTCGAAGTGAAGTGACAGAGCTCATAAGTCCTGGGTGCCTCTGTCTTCTGACAGACCGGGATTCATTGACATTTTCACTGCAGCTATACAGATAACTGTGTAGAGGGAGTCCCCTGGATGGGCTTCAAGTGGGAGCAAGGGCAAGCTGCGGATGTCTCTGGCCAAACACACCAGGGTTGTGTCCCTGTCACATCTCATCTGCTAAGGAAAGGTTGAGCGAGACCTGCGCCGTGTGGCAGCCCCCCGAGGAGTGCCCTGCCGCTGCAGGAAGCGGCGTGGGTGGGGGCGTGGGTGGCTCCTGACTCACCGCGGCATCACTGCCCGCTGCCGCCGTACGTGGAGCTGTGGCCTCTGCAGTTCAGTGGGTGGCACTTTCTTCTCCTGAGTCATGGTTGACTGAAATTTTGCCTTCTGGAATGCGTGTGCTTATTCTTTCCCCTCCTCGTTGCTGTGCCTTTTACTTCTTTCCTGGCTCTGTCAAAAAAAATAACCACAGAGCAACAATAACAAAGTCAGATGTTTAGACAACTGTCAAAATTAGTCTGGAAGTATGCAGCTGGGTTTAATTTTTCATCTTGACCTCCTACACTTTGATTGTGGCCCTGATTTTCCAATTCATAAGACAGCATCCAGTTTGGCTTGCACTGGGTCTGCTCCAGGGAGGTATGGAGCGTTCCCTTAACTCCCGGGAAAATCAGAGCTGAGATTTCCATGGTCATCAGTATGAGCAGAGAGCATTCACCAATTCACAGCGGGCTGCTGGGGGCTCGGGAGGTTGTATCAGTGTGCAAAGCGTTCGTGTGATGCTGTCCTCTTCCCTTATGTATTCAAAAGGCATTTGCAGTGTGTGTGTGTGTGGCAATGCTGCACAAGAGGGGCCTTTACGGGAAAACGCCCTGCAGATTTTAGTTGTCTCAGGGACAGCACAGTGGTCTGGGTCTTCCTGGCAGAGAGACTGGCTCCATGTCAGGATCTGGCAGGCTCTTCTGCCACTAGCTGAGGCCTTGTGGGACGGTGTCCCCACTGAGCTTTAGGATCACACGGCAGAGGGTGGTAACTGATCTGGTGAGCCCAATATCACGGGCACAGGGTTCGTACTTCGCTGCCGGTTCTCCTTTTACATCTCTTTTTCCAGCATCGAACTGCAGTTGTTATTTTTCAGAGTGTTGGGGTAGGAGGGGAGGTGGGCTTACAGCTGGACTCTCCCATCTTGATAATGTTTTCCTTGAACATTATTAAGAAAGATTGTCCGAGTATGGAATTCAGAGGAGTGTTAGCTCACATTTTGGGATCACACATGCTGTATAAAATAAATCTGAATGACTTATAGCCTCTGTTGTCTTGACCCTTGTGTCAGGCTTTGCTGTTACAGATCCCAACAGACAACCATCTAGCAGGATAACCTCTGCTTTAGAGCCAGAGCGCTGTATCCTGGAGCTTTCTTAGTGAAGCACCATTTATATCATGGTGCAGGAGGCTGGGGCCAGCCTTCCTTACCCCATGCTTTAAAATTATTCTCTGAGGGATATGAAATAGGACCCACACATCCCCAAGAGCAGGAAGAATACAGCAGGACTGCAGGGGTGCTGGTGCTCCAGCTCTGCCTGGCCAGGAGTGGGCAGAGCACCATATCCTGGGGTCATCTGCTGCACAGCCTGGTGCCAGTCGTGGGAGTTAAAGTGCTTGAGAGTGGTGTGAGCTTGCAATATACTTTTGTGTCCCACTTCAACAAACCCTCAGGGAATTGGAGTTGTCTGAGTCCAGAAGGGAAAGTTTCAGATTTCCAGAAGGTCTCGGAGTTCAGACTGGTCCAGGGCTGCCAGCTCCTCTGCCATGTGTACAGGGAGAATTAAGTCCTTTAAAGGTTTCCAAAGCAGAAGATTGAACAGCACCCCTCTTATTCCAGAGACAGGCAATGAGAAAATTCATGGACAACCTGACCTATGTTTTGCATGAGGTTTGTTTAGTCAATGACCCAGATCAAAATTTTCAGGTTTGGTTCCACTTAAGATGGCACATCTCAGTGAATCTTCCTCTTCAGAAAATCTCCTGCATGTGTGGGTTTTCTTCAGATGTAATAAATTAGTAGGTGTGATACATTCTTAATCATGACACAGTCAATTTGAGAATACATTTATTTTTTAATTATAATGGTTAAATTTTACCTCTTTATTGGTCAAAAGATATTTTTAATAGAAAAAAGGAACTAGAACCAATTCCTTATTTAAATATATCACAGATACTTCAGTTTGATAAAAGCATGCTAGATATCCTGAGAGGCTCTAGAAGACAAGCATATATTTCAAACAGGCTCTCCCACTCCTCCAGATCTTCATTGCTGTTATCTGCACGTCATCCTCACCTTCGTTGCCTGTTGTCTCCCTGGTAGATGTTTGCAGCTGCAACAGCTCTGTGGTCTTGAATCCCCTGGTAATGCATATGGAATCTGTGGTTTGACAGATACTGATACATGAGTTTCTGATGGAACAGATACGGTTCGGTATCATAAGCTCTGTGACAGTTTTGGATGTTGGTATTCTCTGTCATTCCCTTTGAACGCCATTGTCTGCAAAACTTGTTACACAGTGGGCTCATATTGCAAAGACCGTCAGATTCCTGCTCACTAGCTTGTGCGGTGGAAGATGAAATAATTTCTGTGTGGCAAAACTGGCTGGAATCAGCTTCACTCCTGTAGGCTAAGGTGAGGTGTCAGTGGCATTCACTGATACCGGTAGATGCATGTTAGGTCCAGGAAGGTAGTAAATGAATTCCTATAATATCTGGAAAAGAGTTACTGAAAGCCAGTTTTTCTTTTTCTGCAAAAATTTCTGCAGCATTCTGCTTCCAGCCAACCAGTGTGCTGGATATATTAGTCCCAAGAGAGCACACTGCTACAGACATGCCCGCAACTCTTGTTCGTGTCTGTATTGCAAGCAGCTGATCCTTTGGGCTGGCTGTATTGCTGCTGAACCCAGGTGGAGTATTAAAAATTCTATCTATAGCCAAGGTAACAACTCATTTTGTATCCCTTATTCAAGGTGAGAGCTGTGTGAAAGTAACGTGTCCCCCCACCCCCATGTAAGTTTGGGTTTCTTCACAGCAGTTTTGCTATCAGCTAGTAAGCAGTGAGGACTGCTCCAGTTCAACTGCTCTGTGTCCTTTGTGTGGCACTAAAGACAAGGCACAGTCCACATTCTCAAAAACCATCTTTGTTTCTACCATTCCTCTGTTGGATCAGGTTTGGTCCATCAGCTTTACAGGCAGACAGCCTAGGAAGGTTTCAGCAGGACTCCTGTCGTATGCTACCAAGAATTACCATGTTTCTTTTTCCTACTGATCCGTCCAGTGTTACCTGTGCCTGAGCAATAAGGTCTATTGGCTGTGGAGGTATTTCTAGTATCCAGCTATCTGCTTTCAGCAGCAGTTAACGTATTTCCAAATAAAGCCCTGTTTGCTTTGAATATGGCCTGCTTTCTGGAAGCTTTGCCATCCTTTTCTGTTGATGTCTGAAAATGTTTCAAGGTTACGGGGCCTTTTTTTGTTGGACATCTGGCCAAGACATTTCTATGAGGTGGGATAACTCTCAGGGTCTGTCTTTGCATGTGGGCAGCTGGGCGATTACCTGGTTGATGGTTTGTTTGCATGCAAAGAACCAGATATTAGTATCATCATTAATATGACTATATTGAATTATATGACTATATTAATAGGACTATAATGAACTAGTCATTAATATAGTTCAGCTGTCAGGAAAGGAGTGATGGCGCTCGTCAGATCCAGCGGCAAAGCTCAGACCCTTCCCTGGTTGGCAGTGTAAGTTCCACTGCCTCAGACTGAGAAATCCCAAATGCATTTCCATGACCACCACGTCTTGGAGAACTGATGGGACTTCAGACAGGGACCTAGTTGTGAAAATGAGTAATTATAAAGGGCTGCATTCAAATGTGCTTGACAGATGTTATCTCCGTCAGTATGAGTATATTTAGGTCTTTCTTCCAAGCAGGAAACTTGCACTAAGATTTACGAGGGCTGCATGAGTAAGAGCAGTAGCAGCAGGTGGAGAAGCTGACACTATGGCAGCCAGCTTTCATTTCTGGCAAACATCTTGCAAAGCAACTTGTGTGGGAAAATTTTCACAAATAAAATTGGTTTCCGAGCTTTACAATTAAATCTCTTCAGCTTAGATTTTGCTATCAGAGACAGCACTGGACGCTTCCTAATATCACCACTGAATTATTTTCTGGTGCTAGAAAGTGAGAAGTTTAATCAGATGAAATGGCCAGGTCAGCCATTTCAGTGTTCAATAAACTGAATACGGAAATGCTAGTGGATGTAGGTGGGTACTGCAGAACATTTCCAGAACCTGTGTCAAAAGGGGAGCACTGAGTTAGTTTGGATGTCTACAGTTCCTGATAAAGAGCCACTGGGAGAGCTTGTGATTTAGATTTTCTTCGCAAAGCTGGGTAACTTTCACCTATTGGATTAATATCAAACTCTTCTAATGAATTTTCTGCCTGTGTTTCCTGAACCAGAGGTTGGGACATGGCAGTGTGCATGAGGACAAAGCGGTGCTTTCTTCAGAAGAGACTCTCAGTTGGTTACCCTAATGCAAAAATGCCTTTTGGAAAGTAAGAAGGGAATAAACTGCGTGGGAAGCAAGCACTGGCCTCAGTTTGACTTACCATATGTCTATAATCAGGAAAGAAGAATACATATTCCAGTATGCTAACCGTAATTACCAAGAAATGAAGTCAATCCTTGATGATGGTAGCATTAAAAGATGTTGCCTTAAAGGCGCAGGGTCTACTTTTCTTATCACCCTGAAGTTGAGAGAGTTTGACACAGAGATGCTTTAAATTTGCAAATCGTAGTACTTAACATCCAGGACTGTGACACACAGCATTAATTATGATCATAGCTTGTTATGTTGGGGGATGCTCGAGGTGCTTATCATGTAATAGATGAGGATCTTCTTTTTTCTGTTCTGGGTAATAGTTTGGATTTCCCCAACGGGCTCGAGAGTGCTGTGGCATTAGGCTGGAAATGACAATAGGAAGGGTTAACGGAGTTTCTGCACCAAATTATGCTTTTCGTTCACCAGTAGTCAAACAGTCCTTGATGGGGCTCCGTGTTTAGTGTTCTCTGACAGTGCAGAAAGATCAGTGACTGCATGAAACACATTTAGTTTTCATTTGCACTTTTTATGCGTCTCTTGTAATCAAGAGGCAATGCAAACTCCAGCTTGTGGTTTATTGCTATTGCTGTCTTCCCTTGAGCTCTCAGAGCAAAGCAGGTTGGATGAGAAGCAAAATGAGACCAGTTTAATAGCAATAGCCAGACAGTCAGCCAGAAATAGCTGTGCTATAGGAGATGGAGTAAATAAAATAATCCTGTCAAACTCCATTGCAGTTCAGGTTTCCAAATGGGAAGATAAAAGAGACATTTCTGAGCCCTTATAGTATAAGAAGGTCTAGTTCCCATATCAGTTCTGTTAAAAACATTGAGGTAAGCTTTGCACCAAAACAACGGCCCTGCTTTTATTACAGGCTAAATAGGTCTCACAGGGCTAGCCAAAAATCTTGTTTGCAAACACAGAGCAACACTGGGACAATTCTTATTACTTCAAGTGTTTTTTTGACCCACAAGGAACACTGTTTGACTTTTGCAGCGCCTCCCACCCCTTCTCTTTTCCTCCCAGTAACACAGATCTTCATGAAATGCCATGTTTTGGGTCAGGCCTGGGTCCAGCCTGCAGCAGGGTGGGAAAATGGGTCAGGCTGTGTTTCACTGTTTTCAAACAGCAGCTCGGCAGAGACTCGGTGGTGTGCTGCGCTGACAGGCAAGGCATGCTGCTACTTCAGCTGGTGAGGTAGCTTGAGATAAGCATGAAGACAACCAAAGAAAACACACTGGCTTGGTCACAGCCCCAAAGCAAAGTATAAAATGAAGTTTTCAGAGAACAGTCAGCCCCACTGACGTAGCCCCGCGTTCATGCCCAGCTGATCGGTCGGTGCTGTCTGCAGACAAGAGGTTTCTGTGGGTCCAGACTGTAGAGCATGGCAAGGAAGTTTGATCCTCCTGTCAGTCTCCTTGGCTAGCAGATAGCTGAAAATGAAAGATGAATTCCAGCAACTGACAGGATATATGTTAAAAACAGTTATGAAAAAGTACTTTAGCTTTGAGATATGGCATATTCAAGAAAAGAAAACATTCCTTTTAATAGTCAAAATAGCCCCGAATGCATGTGCTCAGTGATCCTCTCGCAGGGATGTGCATGTGCCAATTATGTGCCCTGAGCGCAGTTTTGCAGGAGGGCTCGCGCTAGCAGGCTGTACTGACCGGAGCCAGCAACCTGCAGCAACCTGCTGGCATGCTGACTCAGGGAGGCCGGTGCTGCCTTTTTGCTGCTCAGCGTGCAATAGCAGAGAGGGAAGAGCGGGCTCCGAGAGGTCACTGGGATGCAGGACGTGTAGGGAGAAAAACATCAGGGTCAGCCAGAGGAGCCAGCTGGAGGAGGGCAGGAGAAGGCTTTCTGAATTTAGAGTCCTTCACAGTCTGTTTTCTTTTCTGGATAGGGAACAGGTTTAGCCTACTGATATAGCCATACAGATATGCAAGATGCTATACAATATACTCTGTGCCTAATTTATCACTCCTGTAATTGAAGTGGGTGTAAATTTAGCCCAAAAGCAAAACCTCCAGAGCTGAAAATCTAACCCTTCTCCTGCTGTGGCCTTTCAGCAGCACAATTTTAAGCCCCTGGGAGCAAACTGGAGAGACCAGAAAAGCCGAGTGACGTGTCTGCAGAAGGGTTTCCCGTCTCTTCCTGTTATTAGTTCTTTGGAAATGCACTCGCCCTCAGCTCACTGCTTTGCAGCCAATGTGACTGGGCTTGAGGTGGAACAAGGCATCAAAATGCCACTGATGTTCCACTAAATACGTTGAACAAAAATAGCATTTCCACATAAATGCTTTCAGCTCCAGTCCTCCCCCACTCAGATCCCACACTGCAGCTTCATGGAGCTGGCAAGGATGAATCAAATGTCTCTTTCAAAACTCAGGAGACAGACACTGCTGAATAATTTGGCAGGAATCTGCCGACCCCCCCCCCAGCACAGCTGTCCTTGTGCAAAGAGGAGTTACGTAAACCCATACCGCAGAGATTTCGGTTCCCCTCTTCCCCCCTGGGGAAACTTGTAACAATTTGGCCCATCCTAGGAAGTTTGTGGTAGGAAGTGAGTGGCTGAGGTTGTGTCGGGGAGGTGGTGTTACATCCCCCTGTTTCTAATATGATCCATCCCTTATCACATTTTCAGGTTGTGCTGTGCAGACCCCATTTCCCTGCTCCTAAAGGCTGGCTTAGCCCAAACTGCTGTGTCTGACAGGGTGACAGCAAAGCTCACAGTCACTGGCATCCAGCCACTTAGCAGGGCTTAGTTTTATTTTCTGATATAAAGAATATTTAGGACAAAAACATTCAAAAAGGTTCATTGAGTTTTAGGGTCTCATTTGGACAGAAGAGAGGCCCAGTTTTGCAATGCACTCAGCTCCAGGGAGGTCGATGAGAATGGTGCATAGATGTCCCATCTTAAAAATCAGCCCTCAATAGGGTTAAGTTAAATGAACAAATGCTACAGAAAACTTGGTGTTCATGAAAAGCAGGCTGGGCTGCTTTCTTCAAAAGGTCACTTTAAGGTAGATTAGATTTTAAAAATGTAGGCTCTGAATCTTTTTTTAAAAAGCCAAAGAACGTTGAAAGCCCTTATGACTAAAGATACCCAAAGACATGGCAAAGTGGCAGTGTGCCATGCTCTCATTGCTCACGGCAGGCTGGGCAGAGTGAAGATAGAGAGCAGGCAGGCAAGAAAATCAGGACAAATATCAGGAGTAAATTGAAAAACTCTGCTCGCTCCCTCTGCTTCTTCCATTCTGCTCTGCAGTCACTGCCCAGGTCAACAAGAAATTGTCAGAGAGGGTCTGAGACCCACACCATAGTGCAAAAGATAACTCAGCCTTTTCCAAATTGTGGGTTCATGTTTGGGTGCAGTTATTATGGACCCTGGTTTAGTCTTTTCCCAATTTCAGCATCAACTATTCACTATTCATCAACTGTTTCAACATCAACTATTCACCAAGTTGCAGAGCTTGCCTGTAGGTGGGTCTCTCTTCAGCCTCACCCTTGGATCCCCCTTCTCTTTTGATACCTGAAGAACATACCATCTTCTGGCTTGCAGGGATTGCTGCTTTGTATACTGAGCACGCTGCTATCTTGCTGCCTTGTCTGTGTTACATTTCAATTATTAGTCATTTCAGGCAAGCCCTGGCTTTGCTTTACCTGTGTGTGCGCAGTGCAATACTCTCGGCCTTCCAGCCCCATGAGCGCTTGTAAGGGCCGTTGCTTCACCGGCGACACTCCTCACTCCAAGCCATGATCTCAGGTAGGGAGGAGTGAGGGGAGAAACCCCTCGTGTGACTTTGCGCTGTCACCCATGCTCAGCGCAACAGAAAAATACCTCAGAAGACCTCTACGGGGATGATCTTCTGTAAAGCTGTGGTGGGGATGGAGTGATGATCCCCCCAGTGGAAGAGCCACCCTGTTGCATGTTACTCAGGCCGCCCTTTGCCTCACAGGAGGGACGGAGGGATCTGTGGCATGCTGCGTCTGCCACCCGCGGGCTGCATCTGCCACCTGCAGAGCCTCCTCTCTGCCTCCCTTTGGTCTGCCAGCTCCGAATCCCGAAGCATGTGTAACGCTAAGCTATTCTTACAAGGCTTTGAGCTGTTAAAGATCCACCGTCAAAGGCTTTCAGTGTGTCTTTAACTGATTACTTATTTACAGCTCCCTCCTGCCCTGTAAAATAAGCAAATACGATTATGCCATTATAGAGATGGGGAAGGACTGAAGGAGAAATTGCATTTCACCCAAAGGCCGGCAGCCAGTCCTTGCCAGCCTCGGGGAGGTGCGCTCAAAAGACCTGACTGCATCCATGTACTCAGAGTGCATAATTCCTCCCCGAGTCATTCTGAAACTACTTTGCCATTGGAATATGCAGGTTTTAGATAACCAGGAGGATGAATAACCTACATATGCAATGAGAAACTTGTAACGGATTATTCTGTGGTTGGCATCTTTTATATTGTCAGCTCATAAGAGGGATCTAATGACTCATGGCTGAAAATGGCTCTTTCTCCACTTGTGTTTTACAGATGATTTGTTTTACACATGAGAAGTAGAGTGTGACCTAGCATGGAGTAAACCATAGCACTTGGAAAAAAATGTGCCATCCAAAAATCATAACCCTTGCTTAAGACCTCCCCATCCATCCTAATAAATAGGAGGAGTTTCTGAAATGCATGAAGCTGGCTGCACGCGAAGCTAGCAGGAACAAATTACCTGGGGGACATAGCAGGCCAGGTCCTCTCAAGTGCTTACCTGTGCCCTCTGATAGAGGGGGAAATTTCCTCCTTATGTGCTGCGTGCTGGTTAAGCCATTGAATAGCTTTTAATCCTAATGCCATTTTGCACTAGCAATTGCCTGCACAGGCAGATTGCCCTCCTTGTGATTGGTATTATATTTCCTCTGCAGCATCATGGGAGGATTTGACTCTTACAGGGTCTTGCACAAGCACAGTGTGCAAAGGCAGTGTCTGGCACATGTAGCTATGGCCTGGGGTACTCGTGGCACAAAAAAAGTGATTGATTAAAGCTAGAGAGCAGGAGGAGAAAGCAGTACTAAAGACAAGTAGAAGTCAATTTAATAGTAAGAGTTATTGAACAATCTGATTTACAGGTGCAGTCCGTTCTACACATATATCTATATCCAGTGCAATAATTTGGGAGTAAGTGCATAATTGATTGTGGAAGCCACATCCCAACTTCAGATCTTCAGGTTTTCCAATAAAAGTTCAGCCTTGGTTTCCTTACGATGGTCACAAATGAGATTTTTTTCTTTCAAGCACAGCTAGAGAAAGTCACCTTCCCCCTTCAGACAGGGGACAGTGAAATGGGGATATTTAAGTCAGAGTGAGAGCAGGAGAAAATGGCCCAAGCAGGTCACGCAGTCAGGTACATCCCCCTGAGTGCAGCCGCTACCTCAGGCACAAGCACTTCAGCTGTAAACCTCCGACAAAGCAAATGCAGAGAGCAGAATTGTGGTAGGTTTATGTAATGTGTCAAAACTTTGTTTTGTGCTCCCATCAAATATTACTTTTTTTGGCTTCATCTTTTCCTTGTGAATCCTCAGCACATATTACGTGAACAGACTGCAGAGCATTTTTTAGAAGAGCTTAATTAACCTCAGCTAGGGAAAGAAAGGGAAATCATAGAAGCTGTAGGGTAAAAAAAGATCATATTTAGACAAATAAGTGCAAATGACCTAGATGCATCAATTTCCTTAAGAGCCATGCAAGGCAATCTGGATGCTGTCTGCAGAGACTGCAGGTTTATGTCACTGCTCCTCGTGCTTGCTGTCCCAGTCTGCACCTTGGGGCTTCTCTGACACCACCCCTGAAGTCCGTACTAATCCTACCTGCTCTCATCCCATTTTCTCCTCCATCTGTCACCTTTCTCTTAGACATCATCAAAATGCAGAGCTGGGAAGGACCCCAGGAGATTAGCTATTCCCTTCGCAGGATTAAGTATACTCAGATCATCTCTGATGGATGTTTGTCTAACCTTATTTTTTAAAATCTCCAAGGAATGCTGTCCCAAGACTTCCCTATATTGTCTGTTCTAGTGTTTAACTACTCTTATAGCTAGAAAGACTTCTTTTCTGAGTATCTAATCCTATTCTCCCTTGTGGTAAATTAAGCCAAGCCACAATCAAAATGGAGAATAATTGATCACCAGCCTCCTTAGAAGAGAAACAGCTTTCACATATTGGAATACCAATAGCACATTCCTTTTTATTTATGTCCTTTCCAGATTAAACAACTCCATTTCTTTATCCTTTCCCCACTGATCAGGTTTTGAGAGTCTTTTTTTGTCTTTTTCTATTTTCTTGCTCTTACCTGATTTAACTACAAAAAATAATTTTGTATGACATTCAAAACTGGACAGTGTAAACCAGCTAGTCGTCATCCTGGCTTAACTGTGGACAGGATAACATATAATACTATACTAATATAGCCAGCATATAAATGAAAGTAAATTCTATAGCTTAATAATTTCTTCCTAATTCTCTTGTATGTTATCCCTGGGATAATCAGGAGTAATAGCAGCAGCCTGTCCCAGCTGCCATTTCTGCCCTCTGCTAAGCCTGAGCATCTTTCGACAGTGTGGCTACTTAGATAGCTGATAAATCTCCATTTTGTGTATACATATTTGCTTTGTCCTTCTGACATGTAGTACTTAAACCAGTCTGTTTAAACAACCCATTTTCATCCTCAGCCACACATCTGCTCTCTATCTTGTATGTGCTTGTTTGATTCAGCTTACGTGCTCAAAGAAAGGAAAGATAGTCCCGCGCTCAACACAAATGGTGTACAGAACAACAAGGTTCATTTCTCAACGCTGCTACAGGCTTTCTGTCTGCGTCTGGCAGAAATCACACAAAGCAGCATTGCTTTCATTGCCTGCATGTTCCCTGAATTTTTATTCTCTTTTCCACATGCATAAAAAGCTCCTAAAAATAGGGGTTTGGCCTTGTTTGCTGTACGTCTCTCATGTAGCCCAGATGAATTCCTAAATTTTATTGAAATCAATTACAGCGTAAGCCAAGTGTATTTGAAGATGCCCATGCTTCACCAAGGAGCTAAGTAACATATGTTATTCTTTAAGAGCTGTAGGAACATATGTGATAAAATATCCATGGATCAAATAATTATTATGCTTCCCATACTATGGGTGTTAAAATTTAGTCAGTTGGGAAATAATATCCATTTATTGAGTGCTGGCAAGAAGAGGGGAAGAAAGGAGAAGTGGTAGTAGGAAATGCCTAGCCCATTAAAAATTACATTATCCAGTTACAGTTATTAATCTGCTATATGGACTGAACTTTATTGAAACCAGGTGTGTACAAAGTGTCTTCCATGTGCAGACACATGCTATTCACTGAGGTGTTTATGTGCTCTATCATTCTGTGAAAAATAAAAGGTCTCTTAAAAACTCAGGGTACCAGTGCTGGAGTCTGTGGTCAGCAAGTGAGGAGTGGTCCTTCTCTTGAGGAAGTACGAAGGAAATGCACTGCTGGCACAGGGCAGCGACCCACACTCAGCTAACGTCAGGCACGGACTTGGTCGGAGCTCTTTACTTTTCTGTCCTTCTTTGAATGGTTTCGTCTTCCGCCGTGTTGGCACCTTTCTCTCCTCTCGGCCTCCCCCCACTCCAGGGGCTGTTTCTCCACCAGAAAGTTCCTGCCGAGCTGGTGGCTGAGAGCTCTGGAGAGGGCAATGAGAGAAAAGGTGATTCATTTCTTCAAGATTCGTTACTGAAGTTTCTTCTCAAAATGAAAGTAAAAGGGGCAGGCAGGAGCTTTACGCTTATTGTCTTTCCCTCATTTGCCCATGAGCTTGCTTAATGCTCAAGGACAAAACCACGGCATTTCTTCTCCGTGTGTTTTCTGCAAACAGTCTCAATAGCTGAGCTTGTTCTTTCCCGCTATTGCATTCTCACCAACAGTAATATTCTGTGGGGCCATTTATTTCCAAAAGCACTTGTATGATTCCATTATCTCCTCATTGCTCCTTCAGTAACTCCTAGGCAACACCGTTATCTTCACATCCAATACTCAGCAACACCTGCAAAACATGGGAGCCTCTAAAACGCACTGCAGAAGCCTCGCGGGAGGCAGCAATTGTTCTTGCTGCAGCCTCGGAGGGGAAATGTATGGAGCAGTTCAGTCAGACATGTCCAAACCCGATATATTGTCCTCTGGAAGTATAATGACAGCACAAAGCTGTTAAAACATTCACTGAGCATTAGCTATTAAGAATAGCTCATAATGTTTTCTAAATCAAAATTGGAGAGATAAAAAGGGAAAAAATGTATTGAGTATGTGTAAGAAAAAAGCCAATGCACAGAACCTTGGATTTTCAGAGCCAGGTGAGAAGGAGGATTGTGATTATTTATTCTTGTAATACCTTTTGTGAACAAATCTCTACATAATCATGAATATTGCATAGAAAAGTACGTTTGATCCCACTTCACCCATCTCGCTCACAAGGACAGTCTGTTCAGTGTTGTGTTTTGGAAGTTTTCATCAGCAGTGAGTTGGTTCTCTCTGGGAAGAAGAATAGTTGCTGGTATAGCTAATTTAAGGAGCACATCTTTTTTCCTGTGAGATTTGTTATCAAGTTTTTTTGAGAATGTGGTGAAGATAAATGCTAGTTCTATGAACTAGTCCAAGACTCAAATTTAAACACAGTGCACAGTATTGATTTAATTGAACAAGTTTAGTGTGATGCTTACAGCCTTTTCTCAGCACTTCCCTGGGCGCAGAGGGAGAGGAAAGAAGCAATTTTCCAAGTTAGGACAAAACAGAAAAGATGTTCTGTTGCATATTCAGCCTGAAATATCCTTCTCTTACATTTTGGACAGCATCACTACTCAAAGCCTACATACTAGAGGAAGATGTTTGTACAATACATTAGTTAGTGGATTCCCCCCCCCCCCGGAGCATTCCAGAGGAAGGAGCCAGGTTTTACAGACTATGAGCTTCTGGACAGTGCCCTGTCTCACGATCGTTAATACTGTCTGACATATCCATGAGCAAGTTTGCTAAAAAATTATTATTATTATTATTATTATTATTATTATTATTATTATTTTCTGAGATTAATGATTTGTTTAAAGTAATACCTACTGCTTCTCTTTAAAAAACCTCACTACTAAATTCTTATTTGAGTAAATAAATGCAGTACATTGATATTATTTTTCCTCTTAAATGAATCCTTTGACATAGCATTTATCTTTAGGGCACTCTCAAAAATAAAGAAATATTTAAGTTAATTTAATACACCTAAATATTGGCTTTTGAGAGTGGGTAGAGGAAGGAAATCTTGATTGTGTGTTGCTAAATTTGGCTTTTTAAATATGTATGCCTTGTAACTTGAATCACCTTACGTGGTCATGACTATATAATTAACATTCTGTTTTCTGATGATCATTTTTTGTTATCTGTTCCTGTGAAGACATAGAGATGTGGGGCCAATGCTCCTCTTACACCAGTATAAATCAGGAATAGTTCTAGTAAAGGCAGTACAAAATTTGATGGGCAAAGGCAAAATAAGTATGAAGAGGGTAAGGAGGAAAACAGGAAATTACCTGTTTTTCACTACAGTTTATCAGCATCCACAATTTCACATCTATGATTGAGCAGTTGACACAGTAGATCTCAAACCACTCTTTTTTAGTGCCAGCTCCACCTACCGCTGTCTCCCAGCTGCAATCATGGTAGCCAATACGCAGCGCTGCTGCATGGCTGCTGCCGGCACGGAGCAGAGGTTGCACTGGGCATGTCAAACAGCCACAGAGCTGCGGGTGTTCCCATATGAGTTCTGAAAAATTAATAAAGAAGACTCTTTTACTTTTTCCTTCCCAATGTAGAGGAATGAGCTGTTGCTGAAAAACAAGGGGCAGGAATAATCAGCTTAGAAAGGAGATGAGGATGAACAGGTTTGGTTGTAAACATCAAGAAGGGAAAAAGAAAAAATTTAAGCTGGATCAAGAGGTTAAATCCAGGGCATAATGGGACAGAGATAGGTGAGGAGTTCTTTGAACTGAGAATCAGGGTGATTTTCTCAGCAATGAGTTGTGTATGAACGGGAAATGGGTTCCAAGAAGGGGCAGGGACCCATCTCCCCTGACTCTGAGAATGTGTTTGAAAAACAGAGGTCTGCACTACCCAGTCTGCACTGCCAAACATGCCAGAGCTGATTTCTCAAGTTTTATGCTTCTACACAGCCGTGTTTGTAGCACAGGAATCCCATCAGGCCAGTGGCCCGTATTTTCCAGTTTCTCATCTTACGGAACAGAGCTTCCCATCATGGAAAATGATGGAAGTATGTTACCTACTCAAAGGCATTTCTTCATGCCTACAAGCAAAATTTTGCAGCATGCGGATTTGTATTTCGTTCTTTTATGCCTGTGATCTACCCTATTTGTTTAGCCAGCAACAAACGTATTCACAGCAGATGAGGCTTGAAGAATCTGACCAGGTTTCACCATTACTTCTTACTTCTCTTCAGCCCTCCCATGAATTCCCTGCTGAGTTCAAGCTCTGTAAGTATGTTACAATCAACCCATCTCTCCCCTTCTCTCTGTAGGATCTGATACGAAGAGATATTCTGTATTACAAAGGTCGCATAGACATGGATAAATATGAAGTGGTGGATATAGAAGACGGGAGAGATGATGACTTCAATGTCAGCATGAAGAATGCCTTCAAACTTCATAACAAGGAAACTGAGGAAATGCACTTATTCTTTGCCAAGAAACTGGAGGAGAAGTTACGATGGCTTAGAGCTTTCAGAGAAGAAAGGAAGATGGTAAAAGAAGATGAAAAGATAGGTGAGGAATATGAAATGAATCTGAAAGGAGATTGTTGGTAATCCTTAATTTAGCCCCAACTGTTGGAGAAGCCCACATTTTGTTTTGTAGTAGAATTACAGTTCAACCTTGTTCAAATGTCCTTGGTTGCTCTCATAGTCATAAATAGGTCTCTTTCCAATTCAGTTACTGTTATTTTTGGCCCTCAATAAACAAATTCTGCCCATAGCTTCAAGCTATGGGTACTGTGGGAGAAGGCAGTCTTTGGCCATCTGACTTCAGAGTCTCCTGGCCGCATCATTTCTGCTCTGGTTAAGCATGTCTCGTGCAGGGTAGGAGGGCAGCAAAGTCAATGACTTACCAGCCGTGCCCTTCCCTCAGCATCAGCCCATAAATTGACTGTAACCAATGTCCGTTCAGGCTCAGTTTGTGTTGCTCAGCTGTAAAGCACTGAGCATATTTATGATACTGTATAAATAATAATGGGTCTAATCTTACTTTTCATACAGCCCCTGCACAAGTGAGATTATAAAGAGGCCTGTCCTTTCAAGAAAGATTTGCTTTTCAGTAAAATACCTGCCTGTACACACAGCTTACTGGGTGATGCTTTGCCACCTAGGGCGTTCTGTGTTTGCCAAACAGTGCAGAACATTCCCCCCTCCCCAAAAGAAAAAGAGGCTTTGTAAGCAATCTTCTGAATTGTGTTTGCCGTGTTCCCTTTTTCAGGCTTTGAAATTTCTGAAAATCAAAAGCGGCAAGCGGCAATGACAGTAAAGAAAGTCAGTAAGCAAAAAGGTAACCGGCAACATGCACTGTGCCTGGTGATGTGAGGGTGGAGTGGGCTGGGCTGAATCCTGCTGGGTTAGGATCCAGCATCCCCCTTGAATTTCCCCCTCCCCTTTCTCTTTTTTTATAAAATACCGTTTGTGCTTTGTATCCTTTCTTAATGTATCTGTGGGCCAAATTAATCTCTGGTCTAATGTGGTTGAAGCCAGTGGAATTTCACCAGAGATGAATTTGATCTCGTGTCTCCAGTCTGATGTCCAGAAGCTGTCCCTGGGGGCAGAAATCTATCTCAGTTGTTTATCTCAGGCTGAAATGGGAGTGAGTGCGGAGGTATGTAGGGGTTCTGCTGATTCCCAAAGTCTCCCGTTAGCAAAGAAAGACAGATGGCTAAAATACTGGAGATGGTGAGGGATCTACCCCTTTCCTGCTTTTGGAAAGGGGACACTCATGTTTCCTGGCACTACCTATAACTTTTTAAGGACAGCACAGTAGCATCAGCTGTAGGACATAAAGTATCTTAGTAAAGACATTCTGTCTCTCTAATGTCAGATTCATTTTCCCACCCAGGTAGGCTACAGCCAACTAATAAATGCCACGCTAGATATTATACAGTCTCAACTGGCGAAACAGCCAGCATTAATTATCTCTCGCAATAACTCTTGCAGCTACAGGTTTTGAAATACTAAATACAGAGGGAAAGTCAGAGGGGTCATTTTTCAAGTTTTCCAAAGCTTCACAAAGTCGTAGACTTATCGATTC
This sequence comes from Haliaeetus leucocephalus, assembly GCF_000737465.1. Taxonomy (NCBI): domain Eukaryota; kingdom Metazoa; phylum Chordata; class Aves; order Accipitriformes; family Accipitridae; genus Haliaeetus; species Haliaeetus leucocephalus. The sequence continues at coordinate 10,368,867 of NW_010972698.1, read as the reverse complement.
GTTACCAAAGTACCACGGCACAACTAGGCCTATAAATGGGTTTTGAGAGAACTCATCACTTCTTGGCTATAGTCAGTTCCAGGCAGATTTGTCCCTGCTCTGTACAGACATTGGGGTGGTTTTTGCAAAAATTGAAGGAGCTCTTTGCTTTCTGCCTCACCTGTTTGTTGTCTACTGGCTTTGCTGGTCCAGTAGTGGTTTGCTAGGCCAACTGTAAACTCCTTGGTTTGCTGTGTCTCTCCATTGTCATTAGTCTTCTCCTCTCTACTAACTTCCTATGTTGTCTTCTGAGATGTTCTCTAAAAACTCTCCTGGCCAGATTTTCTAAGCTCAAAGTAGGCACACACCCAAAATTGGGCCCAAGGACGTGTATCTTACACAATGTACGTGTAGATCAGGCAGTAGCGGACACTATTGCGAGGTCAGTTTTGCAGATTCACCCCTCACCACCAGCATGCTTGTCCCTCAGCACGGAAGCAACCACAGAGATTATGGCAACTGGAAAATTAGAGAATCTGACTTGCATGATGGCCATGACAAAAACAGTTTAAATTATTGTTTGCTGTTCAGTTAATTATATTATTAATTAATTAAGGTATTAATTAATTAATAATTGTACTGTTCAGTTATTAAGTGACAGTTCAAAGGTGCCTGAGCATGCCTACCAATATTCCCACTTAAATCGCTGGACTTGCATCCTGACAAATATAATATACCTAACTGTACTTATTTCTTACACAGCAATTGTTCTCTTGTTTTCTCTCTTTCTCTTTCTCTCTCTTTCTCTCTGAGATGAAAAAGGAGGGGCTATTATCTTAGACTTCTCTGACTATAAAATTAATCAGCTCCTAAAACACCAGTCAGCATTTCTTTTATGAAGAATGAGCTTATGCTATAACACTGGCAGTTCTTATTGAGATGAAGTCCTCGAGTCAGACCCCAAGCATCAAGTTAAGGAAGCCTGTTTTACTTTACTTTTTTTTACTTTTACTTTACTTGTTTTACGTAAGACATGAAATCTGAAAAACAACAAATAGGGTCATTAAATTAGTAGCTCTGCTTCTTTTGTCCTACATTGCAGTAATCATAGCCCAGTCTCAGATTAATTAAATTAAGTACCGGCACTGAATGTTTTGCTGAAAACTCTTTAGTTTTCTTACTCTGTGGTTTGACTTGTGCCCAAGACCCAAAGAGATATGTGAGGCTGCTGGAGCAGGGAGCTGGTGGCATTTCTCAGAAGGGGGAGGTAGGAGAAAATTCCTGAGAGTTGGCTAACTAGAAGTGACTGATTTTTTGAATCTTGCCATGTGCATTTTACATATATTGCCAACAAATTTTTTGCCAAAGACCTTGGCAGGCACCTGGGGCTGTGTTGCTGAGGCTGAGGTGCAGCCCTTGAGGCTGGGAGCAGGCAGACGGGTGTGCCAGCACCAGGAGGTTGCCTCCTGCAGGCACCATCCCCGCGCAGCCTCCCACAGCACGACAGTAGAATTGGAAGGGGCTTTAAGTTGGTTCTGAAGCATCATTAATACGTGGAAAGCAGTGAAGCCCTTTAGGAGTGGGAATAGTTCCACTGCATTCAACTGAACTAGTTACTCATTTAAATTTATGGACTTTGCAGGACAGGTCTCAGTGGCTACAGCAGGGCTTGACGGCTCAACCGCTCGACCTGACATGTCGAGAGCCCTGCTCCCCGGTCAGTGGATGCCTGTTACAGACTTGTTTCTAGATTATCTCAGTTGTTCCCTCCACCTCTTAAATGGGAAACCATGGTAATTTCCCTGTCACAGAATACTTAAGGAAGAGAGAAAAGCCGTGAAGGAAGTGAAATGGAAAATGCAATCAACTTTGTTAGAGGTGAAGCAGAAAAACATTTTTCAAATAGTATAAACCGCCGCTTATTTCATGCAGTGTTGTACCACACCTCCCAGAAGTATTACTCTGGAGCTGGCTGGCGTGCATTTGAAAAGGAAGCATTTAAACCACTGCTCACTGCAGCAGATGAGGGAGAGACGCTGAGAGATCAGCTGATAGCAGGGGAAGAAACCTTAAACTCAGCTTTTTAAACTAGTGAAAACTTTATCCAGGTTATTAAGAGAGAACACAACTCTCAGTGTTTTGAGAAGTTTTTGATCCCAAAATGAGGGTCCTCCATGGGGCAGAAGTCAGCCGCCTCTGGAAGAAACCCCTTCCTAATGCTCAACTCTGTGCAGAAATGCGTGCACACATGCAGTGCCAGGCTTCCTTCCAAATCGATTTAATGATGCGCAAGGTCAGATTTCAGCAATATACTAGGATTTGCACTACTTATTGGATTGGGCAGAACGTAATGATATTAGACCAGGTGCCTTAAGACAGCATTAAACCAATTTTTGGCCTTCTTTAAGTCCATTAGACATAAAGTAAATGGGTAGTGTTGGCTCTGCACTTTACCAACAGATAGAGAAAAGGGCTGTTTGTTGTTGGTTTTTTTTTCTTTTTGCATTGATTGTTCAAGATTTTTCCTCTTGGTTACTGCCCTTTAGCTTCTTTAAATGTCAGTGTGGTAACTGGGAATAGAATTCAGTGTGGTGTCTCCTAGAAATAGTAAAGTAACAGAGAAATTTATTTGTCTTGACTTACAAAAACAACAAAAAACCCCACAGCCCTTTTTAAGCTACAGCCAATCAAGTGTGCAACTTTTCTGCAGGTACGTCCAGGTACCACTGAGGACTTTCACTGCCTGCACTGACACTGCAACATTAAGATAGCATCCAGTTGCACTTCCAAAATTGTGCTCGTTGTTGACTAAAGCAGTGGAAACAAGTCTAAAGTTCCCTTAAAAATGGATCCTTTGTGGATCTCCAGTCCATCCTTAACACAGACACAGGATTATCCAGGGTACTTTTTCCAAGTGTCTGAAAACAGAAGGCTCCTTTAGTGCCTCTATCCATCGAGGGCTTCTGTTCTGCTGGCCACTTTTAATCTCCCCTCTAAAGATTAGTGTTTGCAGCTTTCAGAAACATTCAGTTACTTTTCTGATCCCCAGCTTTGTCCACATCTGTCCCCATGCAGGACAGCGTGTACATGTAAGGGATTTTTGCTTATGTTCCTGGAAGCTGTCAGTCAGGGGGATTAGAGGTTCCAGTGCCTGGGAAGGGGACCCCATTCTTAACGCACCCTTTCCCACTAATTTTTCCATTTTGGAAAATGAAATGTCTGTTCAAATTTAAAGAAGTGACCTTAGGGTTTCCCACCCCAGGAGAGCTCTTCAGACCCATGCTATGAGCCAGCTCCTTCGTGCCCTTCGCTCTTGTCCTGTGTATTCTCCTCTGCACTGTGCCACAGCTTCACCAAAGCAGATGCCCTCTGCCCAGACAAGCCTTTAGCCTGGTGGTCTGGGACTTGCGGAAGGAGGGAAACCTATATTCAATCACATCACACCCTGAGCTTAGAAGGATGCTGTCATTAAATCTGCCCCTAAACACTCAGCTAGGCAAACCCAGCAGGGGTTAAATCAACAGCTGGCATGAACTGCTTTGGCCTGCAGTAAAGCACCCTCTGAATCACTGAATTTTGCTGCTAATTTCTTCCTTTCTGATCACTTGAGCTCACGGCGAGCTATGTCATAAAAACCCTGACCCAAACACCCAACAGCTTTTCTCTGGCTTCTCACACTTCTGCACTTCAAGTTCTCCCCCAGCAAGTCTGCATAGCAAAACGAGATGACTGCATGTTAGCATACTTGTGCTGGCTTCATCCAGCTGGCGCGGACAGGTCTTACCAGGTAACAGAGTCTGTAGGTACCTCCTGTCATTCTCCTGAGTGTTTAAGCCTATTTTATTGCATCTTTGTTGCTAACAAGATTGACGTGGCCCTGACATGTTTCCCTATCCTACTCACACATGTAGGCACAGCCTCGGGGGGATTGAAGGAGACTGAGCAACACATAGACTAACCACTTTAAACAGAGGGGCATTTGCATTTTCAGATAATCAGGGTCACTTCCCTTTTTTCACAGAGCTTCCCCCAGTGTAGGTGAAAGAATGGAGCTAATCATGTTCTCGGTGGTATTTCCCCACAGATTCAGAGAAATCACAGAGCTTATCCCATTGCTTGTAAAATACAGACCCTACCCAAAATGTAGGTGTCGTGCAGTGCCCATCTGCGGCTCGCCCAAGCACTTTGTGCTTTGGGTGCGCAAGCACTGGTCTCATTGATGATAGTTTAGATAGATGGCTTCTCACTCAAGGCATTAGTAACCCAGCTGGAGTCAGTAGTATCATCTGAGATGCGGTCAGATATACAAGCTAAGGCAAATCATGAATAAATTCTTGGCTGGGAGATCTCTAAGGATGGTACCAGTGACTCGGCAACGGGCACATGCTTCTGAGCAAATTCTCCAGGGGATTTTTGTGGTGAGATGTGAAACGGACCTCTTGGGTTTTCCACTGGCCCTCATGTGAAGAGCCAAGATGTTGACATCAGGGTCATACTGAGATTCCAACTGAAATAAGTTTGTCAGCTGAGATACTCCTGCACTTTCAGTTTGGTGAGGTATTTTAGGTAAGCGGCAGTGTTGCTACCCAGAAGAGGCTGCATTTCAGGGCAGCGATGGATGAACTAATCTCTTCCTACCCATGAAACCGACGGAGTGGTCTTTGCTATCCATGTACAGAATGCTGGAGGAGAGGGAGGCTATATAAATACAAGATGGGATAAATTAGTTTTCACCTGGCTTTGATAAAGCCCTAGTATCATTTATTCCATCTAGCTTTTGCTTATCACATGAGGAGTCATTATCTTAATGTCTAGTCTAATGACATCAGGTTGCAGTAACAGACTTGATAAATAGACTCAGGAAGGTCAAGTTCCCTCAGTATTTGTAGATAGTGTGGCTGGCTGTGGAATAGTCAGGATACAAGATGACTGTTTTCTTCTGTTGCATTTCTCAAGCTGCAGTTAGCTCTTTTCCCACCCTCTGCCTCCAAAACAGAGAAGTTAGGCTAGTGGTTAGAAAAGGGAGCTAAGGCATGTTCTCCTCACCGGTACCATCCCTGGTAATACCTACCTCTGCCAGGCCATCAAGTAAAATCCCCGGCTGCGTAAAGAGCCATGGCTAATGGACCACTTAAATTCCTCTTGAGTTGGGCGAGTATGACAAAATTGGAGTCGGGTACTTTAGCATGGAAGTGTAAATCAGTGAAGTCCGCAGCTGCCCAGGACTGCCTTCAGACGCAGACGTTTCCTGTTCACAGCTGCCATCCACACCTCTTGCCGTAAAAACTAGGTCTGCAATCAGGGAGCAGAACTAATATCAGACACAGCATAGTTTGCCAACTCTAAACAAAAGAGCAACCAAGGGAATAGTGGTGAAGTGCTTTGAGATCCTCTGTTGAAATGTGCTGAAGAAGGGCAAAGCGCTGTACCTGTTCAGCCATTACTGCTTCTTTCTTTAACTTGTTGCTATTGCAGGAGTAATTAACCATACAACAATTAGCGTTCTTGAGGTATGTTCCCGGCTACCCCACGTTGTGTATGGGTTACAATATTCAGAAGGAAACTGAATTTATGGGATTTTTGAGCATGGCTCCTGAAGGATGCAAGTTGGCTCAGCTGCTATTGAGATCACAGGTAGATGAAAGGCTCCTTAGCACAGAGCACTGCTGCTTCTCCTACCAGCAGCCTCCACTCGGCCAGTAGAGAAAGCAGGTGTTGATATTTTATTGTCTCCCACTCAACTCTGGCTAATGAACAGCATGGTATCTAGACAGCTAGGTAGAAGAAAAGCCTATGAAATAGCTCCTGGTCGAAGTAAAAGCTAAAATCTTAGAGGTTGAGGATGGAATAAACAGCTTGTAAGGCAAGTTTCCATGGTTATATATAGGCAAATCTCAGTGTATTCTGTGTATGTTTTGTATTAACTCTGGAAAGGTGCAGTGTTAATGTAGCTGTCCTGCTATATTACAACTGGGTCTGTCTGCACGTGTCCATGTGGATTGCTTGTGAGTTAATAGCATGCTCCTAAATCTTCAAGTGCTACCGAAGTTGTGTTATAACCTCAAATAGAAGAGAGGCTTTGAAAAAAAGAACGAGAATGGAAAAAAGAGACAGTTTTAAATCTTTGTGTTTTCTTCTGAGCTGAGAAATCTGAAAGATTGCAAGTGACGTTGCCCAGTACTAAAAAAAGACATGATTTCAACTGACAGCGCAGCATCTCTCTTTACCAGTTTTGTCTAGCCAAATTATAAACCCCGGAGTTTTCTTTTTCTCATTCTGAACAGATTTCCACAACCCCCACCCTGCCGAACGATCTTGCTATGCAGCTGCAGCCTTTATATTCTGCTACAGTGCAGAATTATGCATGAACCAGCAGAAGGAGCTCCAAGTCTGGTCATTGGTGCATAGCTGCTTTCTTACGCCTTGGAAAGGCAGCGCAGCAGCTGTGTCTAGAAATCATTACGTACCTATCGATTCTTTCCCTTTGCGCTATGAATGCTGTTCGCCAAGCAGCCCAAAATTGCATTGGAAAAGAGCTTTGCTCATTTCTTTCTGTTGAATTGCAGTGGAGTTATGGCTTTGCACATAAAAAAAAATTCCCTCGAGACAATTCTACACAACGGCCCCGAGTTCTGGTAAGGGAGCAAACCACTTCAGTGCAGAATAGAAAAAAACCAACCTGTCATACTTTTTCCCAAAATTGCTCATTCTCAGGATTTGAAGATGTGCAGATTAGGTTAATCTCCCTCCCCACCCCCAGTTCCTGTGTTCTACCTTGTCAAGAACATGGGTATGTTCAAAAAACAAAAAAAGCCATTCTTGGGGCACCTCAAGCTATTGCGAAGTGCTGTATCACAGTTTCACAAGAAAATGTATTCTTACGGAATTATCAGCCTGACTTGCCAGAGCACAAATGTTTTTATTTGCATGCCCACAAACACACAGTAATTATGCATGCCATTGAGATCTGCAGTTTTGATCATTTAGGCCATGGAGGCCATTTGATAAATATGCAAACCTTCGGCTGCTTATTCAAGCAGAACCAGCCAGGAGCTTTTGACGTTCATCCAGCTTAGATGTTAATGCCCATAGCCTAGATCCTCAAGCAGGGCCATGCGTACAACTTTGAGAATATGGGTCTAAGCTGCTTCACTGAGGGAAGTGGCAGTATGTGCATGGGTATGTTTCAAGCAAGGATAGACATTTTTCAGGAGTTTGGACCAAAAAAGGCTATTTTGGGAGAGAACTGAATGGGGTTTGCTAGTGATCTGGCCAGGGGAGTCTGCCTTTTTCTCTTTTGGAGAAGACAGACTATGGATTACATTCTTTGCAGTGTAACTCCATCAATGTCAGTGGACTTCAGCCAGACTGTCTTTTCTCTACTTCTTCAGCCTTCCAAGTGCATAACAATTTGCTGATGCAGGACATTTCTTAGCGTTTCTGTATCATGATTAAAATACATTAGTTTACCCTTCACAAATTGGTTTAGAGACAATAAAGACCTCAGCCCAGCTCAGCATGGCGGACCAGATGCATCATAAGGCTGACTGCTACTGTGCAGCCACAGGATGCAAAAGACATTGGGCCATGTCATTAAAGCAATGTGGTTTTAAGGTCTTCCAAAGCTAGAAACAATTGCTGTATGTCCCTTAGTAGCAGCTTTAGATTCACAGCTCTTTTGTGTTGTAGAACGTTAGTAATCTTGGTGGCACAAGGACTATTTGCCATTGAAGTAATTCCTGGTCCTTTGGGTCAGTCAAAGATCCAAACCATGTACCAGACAGAAGATCTATTTCCCAACGCTAGCCATGTAAGGTACCTGTACCAGATCCTAACCTTCCCACAGATCCTAAAATTCCTCACCAGTGTCTGCTGGGAGAAGTGGCCAAGGCACTAAAGGCTGGTTGCCTCCAAGAGAATGTCTACAGTCTTGTATGGGTTCAGGGCTAGAGTTTGCCCTCCAGAGCAGACTCTGCAGTTGGTTACACTGTCCAGGTTGTTCTTTTCAAATAAGTTTGAAATATTAACTGTGATGAATTTGTTAAAGGTTAAGAAGTATGAATCATGGAGCAGTTTTTGTCCACCGTAACAAAAGATGTTGGTTACTCCCTACGGTGGACAGAGAGCTGCATGATTTGATGGTATTTGCTGTAAAGAAGGAGAAATCAGTTAGACATAGTCAAGATGATATCTCCATTTGGTTTGAACCTTCTGAGGATTTTAACAACCCTTGATTGGTAAATTCTACAGCAAGGGGAAGTGAATTAATTCTCTTTTCTAAAGCCATACTAAAGCCTTAGCTTTGTATCTAAAAGAGGTCCTGAATTATAATGCGGCAACGTATAAAAGTTGTCTGATGAGCTCCGTGAGTGCACTTTGTGAGGCTTTTTCCTTTGTCTGTAAGTACCCGACTGTGTGCAGCCTTCCTGTGCCCCGGCCGGCCAGCACTGGTCCCACAAAGCATGTGTTTGTGTGTGGGTAGGAACCGCTAACTGAATGCAAAGAGTCGCATTTCTTTTACACACGTTGCTGTGGTACCTGGGTGCTAATCACCGTATTTTGCCTTCTCTAGCACCTTCCCAGCCGAGGATCTCAAAGTGTTTTACAAACATTAATTAATTTAGCTTCACAACCCTCCTGTGAGGTAGGTGGGTGATGCCATCCCGCTTTCCAGATGAGGACACTGATCTACTTGGGTAGAGTCGCCTCGCTCCTGCGGTTAAAACCAGGGGAGGCAATGGCCTCGAGATGGCCCTTGCGAAGCCTGCCACCCGTCATGCAGCCGGGGCTGCCCTCCCCGCAGAAGGAAGAGCAGTTCTGCATGCAGCAGAGGGGATCCAGAGATGGCCAGAGCTTACAGCAACCTGCTTCAGAGCCCTGCTCCTCTCTCCTTCCTGCCCTTCTCTGGAGTTGTGGTTTCCAGCCGATCACGCTACCCTGAGGCTGAAGGAGGGATTATCCCTCATCAGTGGTGTTGTGGGGAAGGAATACAGAAGTAGCTATATTACTCTTCCCTGTAGTCTACGCTTCGGTGGTTGGTGACTTGCCTCCCTTCTGTTCCACCTCCATTCACCCAGAGCTGCCCTTTCTACTCCTTCCTTTACAACAGGTTGTGTAGGTCCCAGCTTGCTGAAGCTCCCCCTTTCCCTGGGAAAGCTGTAAGGGCAGCATCCCTCACCCCGTTCCTGCACAGGAGCTGTGACTCACATATGTGGGAATTATGCATCTAGAACCTGAAAGCGTAGCCTTGCCAGTCCATCCATTGCTACCAGTTTGGATTGAGCAGAATCAGTCTTTCTTGCATTGTGTGCAGCCGTTTTTGGCTGAAACCAGACTGGTAGATTTAAAACAAACCCTATGGAAAAGTCCTACAAACTTTCCTAAAGAAAATAATGAGTTGCCCTTTGTATAGGCAGAATAGCGCTGAAGCAGCACGGGTCCCTGCAGCATAGCACTTCCTCCAAAGCAGCTCTCCTCCATTCTGGCGCAGGAACCGGTGACAAGTGGTCCTCGGGGTCACGCTGCTTGGGGCTGGTCACCGGGGCATGTTGGGGCAAAACCGCTTTCTGAGCGTAGCTGGGAGGGAGGGTGAAAACAAGCTTGGTAACAGTGAGCGTTAAATTCGCGAGCAGGTTGAATGATGCAGTTGTCTGCCTGCGTCTGACCGGATTGATACTGCACATGGCCTGGCCGTGCTTGTGCCTCATTAGGTCACGCAGGACTTTTCCATGAGGGCAGGCAAAACTCTGCCAGTACCAAAGTAATGGATCTTTTCCAAATCTTTAACTCATGGTCTAGCGTAGGTAGCCTCTGAGCTGAAAGTTAAGGCAGCTGCTGCGTTCCTCCATAGATTTGCCATCTCTAGCACGTCTCCCTGTTGTTTGGGACCCTGGTTATTAAGTGATAAGAAGCGATAGCATGACGAAGAAAGACTATTGACCCAATTGCACTTTGACTGATCTGTTTCTTTTTCCCCCCAATCATCGATGCAGGTGTGAGCTACTCCAAGTCGGTTCCTCCAGCCTACCCACCACCCCAGGATCCATTAAATCAGGGACAATACATGGTGACAGATGGCATATCCCAGTCCCAGGTCTTCGAGTTCACCGAACCCAGACGCAGCCAGGCACCATTCTGGCAAAACTTCAGCAGGTTAACACCATTCAAAAAATAATACCTAGAGAGATGGAGAATTTTAACTTAAAAGAACTAAAATTTAAAAATAAAAATAAATAAAATTATATTTATAGATGGACCTTTTTTCGGAGAAGCACTGTTGCAACTAAATATATATACATATATATATATACACACAAACATTTTAAAAATAATAATATATATACATATATGTATATATATAGAAGGACCAAAAACTTTTTTTGTTGTTTTTGGGAAGCAATCTGCTACTAGATACTAGGAAGCACCAATGATTTCTAACCATGTGACCTATTTTATTTTATTCCATTGGTCGGACATCTTTTTTTTTTCCTTTTCTTCTTCATTTTCATTCAAGTCATCATTGGCATCCCAGAATGCTTTCTCGCTTGTGTGAATTCGTCATCGAAGTTCCTCATGGACTACATTGGTGTATATTTTATTTGATTTTATTTATGGGGGGGGGGGTTGTTTGTTTTTTGGAGTGTCGGGAGATCTCTGCTCCCTCTCCCTCCCTCTCCATCCCTTCCTTGGCTGTCCCCAGAGTTACCATTTCAACGAAGAGCATCGACCCTTTCCCCGTCCTGCATTCTCTGGTCTGACTTGTGCCTGTCTGGATGTGCTCCCTTGTGCACCATGCTCTGCTGCGCAGTATTTCTCTGGCTTTAACTGTTTTGTTGTGGGCAGATGAAAACAAGCAGAAGGGATATCAGCTCTTTAGGAAGTGAGAGATGGGTTTTCCTCAGTTAATTTTTTGCGTTTTTTTAAGCACTGTCTCTTTCTCAATTCAGTGTGATTTGTTCACACTCGGAGTAAGACTGAGAAAAGAATATCAGGGGCTTTGATTTCTTTTGCACTTAGTTTTATTTCTGTGGGATTATCTTTGGTTTATTTTCTTTTTAAGCTGAGACACGACTCTGAAAAGCCCACTCCTATCTTTGTTTTCCATGCAAAGATAAAAGCTTAAAAACTGACGGCTTCATGCCCTCCATTCCAGCTAGAGGAAAACTGGCTATTAGGCTCCAACAAATGGCCAGTTTTCCTTCTTCAGGAACTAAGGTCCCATCCTGTTGGCCACACTCACGCCTGCACAGTACTGTGTTAATGAACCACTAATTGCCATTTACAGGAGCAATGATCCCAAAAGTGAGGACCATGACTGCACTCACTGCCTGCTCTACTCTATTGCATACCAGATCCCCAGCCTTGCTTGGGACCGACCTCCCAAGCAGAACGTGAGCTGCCGGTAGTGACCCCTTAGCAGAAGGATCATTGCCTAAGTAATTGGAAGTATTTACCTGATATTTAATGCACCCGAGCTGCAGAGGAGTTGAGAACTGCCTTTCAGGAAAGATAGGGATGTGACCTGAGAAGTTTAGCCGTATGACCGTGATTGCGTGACCTAATCTAAATCGGTGATCAGTTCAATCTAAACGGCATCAACGGTTGGGCAGAGGTGTATCAGTGTCAGTGGGCTCTGGAGTGATTAGCTAAGCTCTCCAGGTCTCTTTCTCTCTCTTTTTCTCCCTCTGGAGATTCATAGCTCTATTTTCAAAGACACTTCCTACAATTTCAGCCTTAAGTACATTTGTTTGCAAGCGCGAAAGCTTATGTTTAAGCTTGTAAAACAAATCATTGTGCACTGGGATGATTTTTTTTTCCTAGGGCAAATGAGACTGTTTAACCAGATTTAGAAGATGAACTTAAAAACTTCGCAGAGCTATTCTGCAAGCTCCTTTGAAAATGTGGGATGAAGTGATTGATCATGGTATTTATTATTTTCTTTTGAATCTGATACACCACAGAAGCACCCCAGGCCAACATGTTTTTTTCTCCCCTAGGAAATACAAGTGAATGGGAAGAGCAGAGAGTGTGATTTCATTATTTTGATGGAGCCTGTTTTATTTCAGGGCATATTGCAAGGCAGTGGCTATATTTTTTATTGAAGTACAAAAATAATGTCAGCACTTTTTAGTAATCTAGAAATGATCAATAAACAGCAAAGCCGGATGAGTGTTTTGGAGAGGAAGAGTGGCCCCTCTGTGATAGGCAGCTGCGAAACACCGGGAATCCCAAATAGGAAGCAACCCAATTTTATATCAGAAATTATTTTTATGCTCTTTTGTATCTTTGCATTTTTATGGTCAGATCTTAATATTGAATATGTAGCAAATATTATTTTGTTTCTTTAACAGAATGGGTATTTAAAGAAGTGAATGAGATGGGTTCTCAGAAGTTAACTGAAATGTTTTACTATTTCTGAATGGCTGGAGAGATGGAGAGAGAGAGAGAGAGAAAGAGAGAGATTACAGACTGTTGTCAACATGATGAAAATTTCACTTATTCCTTTGCCTTTTTAATTGCTTAGGGGAAAAAAAGTAACAAGCACATTAGTTAAGCCTGTTCATTTACTGTTTTGTGCCTCAGAGAGTGAGAATGAGACATCCATAATTTTTATGAGAAGATGCTTCCTAAATATTCAGCACTAGGAAAAAAGAAACACCACCGCCACACCATTATTTGCATCATAAATCAAGACTCGCTTGATCTGACAAGGCCACTTGTTGGACTCGCAGCTTCTTTCTTAAACGGAAAGCCAAAACAAACTAGCATTGCTCGTGCTTGCCGAAGCCAGGCGGCAGGCAAAGCAGATGCAGGCGTTTGTTCCAGAGGGAAGAGGGGCTGGCTCTCAGGCAATGGCATTCAAGAAAGCTCTTCCCCTCCATAAATTGCCAAGGTGCTGCAAGAGATGGAGCATTATCACAAAGAAGAACCAGCACTGGGTCCCACTTTCACTACCTACTGTGGCTTTCCCAATAGGGAGCAGGGTTGGGCTGCCTCATGTGTCTGAACGCGCTGGAAGCAGCGTAGATGCAATCAGACTGGGGTGATTTTGACCAAGCATCTGATACAGACTTTCATTTCAATGCCAGACAGGAGGAACCCACTTACCATTCCATATGCAGAAACAAGAGAGTTGTAAAAAACTTACATGTTTACGGTATTTCTCTGTCTGAATCTATATATATATATAAAAAAATAAAAATACCCTCTTCCCTAGGTAAATGACATGCATTACCCCTTAACCTAGACACTAGAACAGAGGATCTAAATTCAAGACTTTCACCTCCCCACCCTCTCCAAAAAGATCAAACAAGAACCAACCTAGGTGCATCTAACAGTTGTAAATAGAAAATAATACATAGAGAAATATATTTGAAATTTGTTTCAGTTTCTGGATGGTCACTGGCCATCCGTTGCAATGTTATTGATAGTACACTGTGGTGCTTTGGGTTTCTGGTTTTGTTCTCTTTATGCTCTGTCATCTTTTCATTGCAGCTACATTTCAGGGAACATGTATATTTAGTAGCTATTGTAAGTTCTGCATGGCATCACCAAGCTTATTTTTCCTTAAGAAGAAAAGAAGAGTCTGTAGGAGTTTAAAGGCACTATGACGACAGGGACTTGTAGCAGAGAATTTAAAAAAAAAAAAAAAAAAAGGTTTTTAAAATTCTAGTTTGAAGCCAAATACTGATATTTTAGTGCTTTTGGGGTTTTAACAGTAAGAGAAAAAAAAAAAAAAAAAAAAAAAGGATTTTGGTAACCCAGCTGATCCGCACTTGCCAGTTTTATTATTTTGTTTATATTGGACTGTTTGACCCTGTCAAACAAGTGTCAAAGTTGTGTGTATAAAACAAAAAAGTGTTTAAAAAAGTGTTGTAAAGACACTGAGCCTTATGAAAATATTTATGGAATTAAATAAAAAGAAGTGAAAAGGCATCTGAAGGCATTTTAAATCATTTTCCTCAGAGCGGTCTCACTCTTTTTCCCAAAGGCTGAGCACAAATCGCTGGGGTGGGGCTCCAGCTTGTCAGCAAAGCAGACACTAAGACATTCCTGTGTAACCAAAAAATAGGTTTGTTCTGGAAATATCCCACCTCCCCCTTGCTTTGTGTCCTCCATCTGAACTGAGTGACATGATTAATGAGTAACCGGAGGTTCAACGCTGACAAAATACCACCTTGCAAGTGCTGGCTGGGGTTGCTCTAAGTGGAGCTCGGATCAAGTCTTCTGCGAAACATGGTTTTAAAATGCTTTCTGTTACTGAACTTTGCTCAGCTCCAACCCAAACTTGAAGACAGCTGAATTCTCCAAACAGACATCTAATCACAAATACGTTGTGAGCAACGTAAGGAGCATTTCAGAGCATGTGGAAGTAGAGCAGGGGGTGGGTTTTCGAGGGGACGGAGCCTGGCCACATGCTGCTCCGCTGCAGAGGGCTGAACCCGAGGAGAGGAGCAGGTTCCTGCCCTGGTTTTCCCTTGGCGTGGAGGGAGCAAGTGCCCACAGGCAGAAGGAACCCTGAAAGGCAAAGCGCTCTCTCCAGAAACCCAGCGGCATTTCGCAGGTAAGACAGTTGAGTCATGTATTTCAAGATAGCCCAAAAATACAGTTACAGCCAGGAGAACTGGGGTTACCGCACCATGGCATCCAGACCCAGCAGCGGTTGGGAGCGATGCCTGTCGTCACGTGGAGAAACACAGAGGCACACGCACCAAGTTGCATAAAATAATTGCAGCCAAAGAGCTGCGTTTTCAGTAATGACACTGACTTTCTGCTCTTTCCTGTCTGTCCTGCGGGTGCCTGTCTGGGTGAGTGATGGCCAGTTTGCTGGCACCCGGACTGACCCCATCTTCAGCCCACACATATTAGGAAACCAGTCAGACAAGGGAATAAAAAAATGCAAAATCGAAGCAGCTCTGCTGTGGGAGAAGGAGAGAGAGACAGGACAGAGGCAAAGCTACAAGCACGAAGGCTTCTCCAGGGCCAGAGTTTGAGCAGGTTCAGGAGCAGGCTCACCCAGCCCTCAAACATCACAGCTTCACATTTGCCTACTGCTTCAGCAATACCCCAAGCCAAGCTTTTTTCTCTTGCTTACATTATTGCTTGCAATGAAGAGGACATTGCTGCCGTGCCAGGGTTCACCTGTCCAAATGATCCTGTTTCTCTGGTAGCGCGTAACTGAAGTCGCTTGGGAGGATTGGCAGAGCATTTCCGAAGCATGCTGCTGGGGAGAGCAGACGCAAAATGCAGTTACATATAAAACCTCCCATTAAAGAACACTGCCATCTTTGCAGGCCAAAAAAGTTGTTTGCCAGAATTTCATGCACTCCCCTCCAAGTTTGCAAATGTGAGCTGTGGGGAAGAAGGAGGGGTTGGTCAGGGAGAGCATGAGCTATATGCATTGCCCAAGATGTGTAACATACCAAAAAAAGCCCTGACAAGAGGGAATGGGGAAGAAACCCGATCACCCAGCATGTGTGTTGGGAGCAAGAGCACCACCAAAGCTTACTCAGAAGCAATAAATAACCTCCATGCCCCTGCAACGCACTCCCACCCCAGCTTGCTTTCCTGGTGGTGGGCAGAGAGAAGAGCACTCCGTGGCCAGGAATGCAGCTGCAGCCTGTAGTGGATAGTTAGCTTACGTATGTCATTTAGTGACAGTGTTCGTTTGTTTTTAGCTTTCTCCAGCCACCCAACATTCAGCCAGCTACTATGAGCTGTGGTTGCATAAAACAAAAACAAAAACCAAAGAAACCCAGTTAAAAAGTAATTTGTCTTGCGGGGTGCTAGGTATGTTAGGCTGTATTTCTGGGTAACAGACCAAACCGACCCTCGGAGGCGGGAGCAGGGGCACACCAGGACAGATGTGACCAGCTGATCTCTGAGACATGGATGCAGAAATTCACAGAAATGCATGCCTAAAAGTCCACCATTTTGCACCAAAGCTTTTATTACCTACATGTCAAAGTACAGAATTCAGTTTCAGAATGAATGATGATTAGTAGGGAAATGACTTAAAATGAACATCTACATTGATTCTGCCTGGTTTGATGCTCTGTCATGCTACTTCACCTGCCTGCGCAGCTACCAAGCTGTGTGGCTGAGGGCACATTCCTGTGCAAAATACGTGGGAATGCCATGTAGAGCTGGCTGCGTCTATGGGCACAGTCAGGCCCCAGCTCGGCTTGGGAACTGTAATAGAATGAGTAAAGCTTTTAGGCTGATATGTTTGTGACGTGACAGGAATGTTGTATGAACGACTTCGTATGTCAAAGCCATCTCTGTTTTATCCGTGTATATATCCATGGTATTACAGCCAAGCTTTTGCTTTTTAAGGAATCAGACTTTCAATCTGACTGATGGTGTGGGATTACAGATCCCAATCTACTCCAAACAGTAAATTTTCTTGTTATTCTGTAGCTAAGAAGCAGCACCAGGCTTTGCACTAAGTACAGTAGCGGGTCAGCATCCTCCAAAGCATGTAATGCACCATCTGTGCTGGGTTTATAAAGAACAAACTGGAATTGCATGTTGCTGGGGTTGCAGCGGGAATAACTGGCATTTTCAAGAGCGTTTCTAAGCACTGTCCACCGACGGTTTCGCAATCCTTTGCTGCTAGGGAAGGACGCTAGCTGTTTAACTGCAAATACGATCTCCCCAAAACTGCAGGTACAAATTGTAAAACTGTGTTTATTTGTCTGAATCTCTTACCTTTGCTATGGAAATGAGAGACATGGTATTTCTTAAATGCTTTTAATGTTCACCTCCTTTTTTTTCCAGCTCTCTCAAGGCAAAAATGCATCCTGGTGAAGATTTGCACCTTCTCATTTCAGAGCCACAGTAATTTGTTACCTCTTGCAGGTTTGCCAGGGTCTCTGTGCTCAGCCCTTTCCACAGGCTGGGCCAGGCAGCAGCAATGGCTCAAAAATGTTTCCGTGTTCCAAGACCCCCCCCAGCGCCCATTTCCAAACCTTCCTCCAGCACCTCCCTGTCGACACACCAGCCAAAGCCAGTCTGGTGGCATGTGCATTTTCTGAGGGACATGGAGCACTTTCCTCTTCTTTCAGTACTGGTTACAGCAGCAACAAAAAAAAAAATCTTCAAGACAGGAACACTGTGGTTCTTTTATTTTTCATTTAGGAGCACATATAAAAAAGTTAAACCCTTGCAGAAGCACTTGCTTCATAAAGAAAACATCAGTGCTTGAACAAGTGCTCTGGTCTGGGGCATCTTGTCAAGCATGTGTCACTGCTGCCTACCTCTGCAGCTCACAGCTGGGGAGAAGAGTTGGTAATTGCATTTTGAGCCGAGATGAGGGCTGTGCGCACACAGGGCTTCGTACATACGCGCTTTCTTGCCCTGTTGCTATAATAGCAGAAAGCTGTAAAGTATGCAGTTAGAGCCTATCTGGCTTTTGTACCCATTGTACAGCTGAAGGGGAACAGGCACACATTTTTGCTAGGATTTAGGTTTTTCAGAATAAACCATGGTACTAAATTGTCTTATAAATAACCTCTGAGAATTCAGGCTCCAAGAGACTCAGTGGTATCTTCCTGGCTGGTCCTGGAAGTCAGTGGAAGTTAACTTCACAAGAGAAGTTTTAGTCTCTTTTTTTTTCATCTGAAGAAGTATTAAGAGGATATATTGGTATGTTTGCTTCTCTTTTTAGCTCACTTTTACAAAAGCTGTGAAGCTTTTATTCATGAAGCAGCTACTCAGAGGGTGTGTATGTGTGCATTCAAGCCTTTGCAAGTTCATAGGAAATCAGAAAGTAGGTGGCCCTTGCCCAGAGCACGGTTTGCCCTGGGCGGCGATGCCAAACAAGTAACAGCCGTCATCCATGCCAGCAGGGCCAGGGCTCCTCTTACCTAGACAACAGCCACCCAGCGTCTCCTTTGAATCAGTGGGATTTTTCCCTAGAACTGTGTAACTGAGGCTTAAAAAAAGAAAAAGAAAAAAAAAAAACCAAACCCAAACCAAAAACATTCCAGACTGTTTTCTGAACTGGTATAAATTGGAACAACCCCAGTGACCCACCACAGGCTTATTACAGGTGTAACCGAAAGCAGTACTTGATCCAAGGGTTTAGTGACTGGATTGATCCAGACTGGAAATGCTTGGAAATAGTTTAGCTCAGCCACTTAAGAGGAAGTACCTCTTCCTCCTAAGACAGTGATTTTTAAGGCAGGTTTTATATTGGCTGGGTTGATACTGTATCACATTCACTGCAAAACACTGCAGAAGTGTGAAGAGAGCAGCAGGTTTGAACAAATAAGTCATTTACAGAGGTGGAAGTCACTGCTGTCATTATCTCAGAATGTCCTTTGTCACTGGCTATTTCTTTATCCTGAGCAAGAGCTGGTCTGTCTAGATGAATGGGCTGAGCAGAGCTTTGTTGAGCCGTATTGCCCAGGTCGTTCTAATGTCAACTTGACGCTGGCTGACCTGGACATTTGATAGCTTTTCCACCATCAGTCACTCCTGTGCAGCCCAGGCCACAGGGTTTTTTTGAGTCAAAGGTATTTTAGCACGTCTTAAAGTGGAATTGCTTTCCATGTATTTATGCTATCACACTAGTTCCTTGTTTTCTGTTTGGAATCTGGATAAATGCAAAGAAGTGCCATTTGCTGTATTTTAACTCCCCAGCAGCCAGACCAGTGCTTTTCCTGTGCCATAAACGCACAGCCTTCCAGCACACTCTGGTCCCCATCCAAACCTCAGCTGACATGAAAGTGTACAGTTTTTAGAGCCTCAAATCCAGCAAAGGATGAGACAGGCAAACTGCATTAATAGTGCAATTGTAAAAAAAATCTGTCACTTGCTGCCTTATCTGACCTAAAACACACCATTTGTATTTCGCAATTTATTTTTCAGTTTGGCTGGAGCAAAGCTCTGTTGTGGTGGTGTCCATGGCCAGCTGTGGAGGGCCCTCACACTCCCAGGGGACACCCAAATGACACAAAAGCCTGTGGCAGCCACCAAGAGCCCTGCTCCAACAGGCAAAAGCACCGGTGCCCGTTACGTGGGTGGGTGCTGTGTGTACGCACAAGGTGGGTCAGGAAGAGGGAGGGTTCTCTCGTCCTGTCGAGGGGAGCTGTAACCATGCTGCCACCTGCCTTAACAAAGCCCTTATCCTACAGGCTGGTTTTTGAGGGCATATGTGACCAATGCACTGATTTCCTCAAAGTTTCACTCCCCCACAGATACAGGGCAGCAAGAGAGGAGTCCCTGGCCAGCCCTGCTGCTGCGGTGGTTTCACGCTATACAAAGGAAATCCAGAGTCTTTGGACCAGGAAAAGAAAATAGGAGCAAATACAATAAATACTCGTAGCTGTGGTGAGAGCCGAGACGGGTGACGTGGTCTCTGGTTCTGCTCCCAGGACGGTTTGTGCCCGTTCTCTAAGGACTGTGAGTGTGCAGGCTCCCCAGAAAGCCACTGCATTTGGTCCTGCCGAATCGCCGCCTGAAGGCATCTGCTGTTTGCTGGTGACAGTAAAGGTGACTGCAAAGGTGATGCTAAATGGCCTTTGACATGCAAGGTACGTATCCTGCCTGCAGCACCTGCCCCAGCCTGGATTCCGGCTGCAGTACTTGCAGCCTCCTTGTCAGGTGCAGGCAGGATCGCCGGGGGCAAAAGGAAACGGATGGAGAAAAGCAAAAAAATTTTGTATGCCGCAGGGAAGGGGCTGACTAACGGCATGTGGCCTGCCTGCTGCAGGCAGCGCCGGCTGTGCGTGCTGCCGACTGGCTGCGGAGGCGAGCGCACAGCCAAATTGCTCAAGGATGTGTCATGCTGTTGTTATTGGTGTTGCTAGTGCAGTTACACTGGCCTTATTTTTACTGCCTGGATGTACCATTAAACAAAAGTTTGATTTTGTTGCCTGATTACAGATGAGTGGTTTCAGCCTCGCACATAATTTAGTGCTACCCAGGGGCTCCATTAATGACATCCCTCGAGAGGGAGAAGTTGTTTGTTGTGTGCAGCTACGATGTGGTTTTGTGCTGGAGTGGGTGGTAACAACACTTACCTGGCAAAAGGAAAGAGGCGGTTGGGTTTTCCCATCCACTTCTTGCACCTTGGGCATGCTGACCCTGCGGATTTACCAACACATGGGAAACCGGACTACAGAATTTGAGGTAGCAGAGACTGTGTTCATGTTGTCTCCTGGGGGGGTGAAAAAAGAAATCAGAGCACATACCCAAGAGGCAGCACCCACCAAAGCCCACGTTCCTTGTAAAAGTGTTCCTTCACGCCCCCCAGACAGACCCAGTTTGAGTTAGAGACTAGAAGCAGGATCAGGACCTAATGGACATGTTTTACAGTTTGGGAATGACAGGTCCCCAAAAAGCCAGAGATAACAACCCTGGGGGAGAGCAATGTGGAGACTGCTCAGCCCTGGTTTTTGCCCTGACTCTGTAATTCTTTTGGCTTTTCATGAAAAGGCATGTTAGTAATACCCAGTCATGTAGAGGGTTAAAGGCCATACTTATCCTGCACCAAACACAAACAAAAAGCTTTTGCTGGAAGAGAAAGGCTGATATAAACTGCTGTAGAAGTGCCAGTTTGAATTCCACTCCCCTCCAATTATAATTCCTGTGCTATTCCCAGGCTGGAGGATGAGAAATTCAGGGAGGGCAGCAGAAAAAGGGCATTGCCTTCAGTGATAGGCATTATATATATTATATTTATATTATTATAGGCATTATATATACCTGCCAGGGTCCGTTCACTTGGATCTGCTGTACGGCCACTGCCCAGGTGTGCAAAGAGTTTGAAGACCAACAGAAATATTGTGATGGGCTATCTTTGTGCCAATGGAAACAGATGGTTTAAATAAATAACCATGTCTCTGCAGTGTTTCTATCCAAACACTGCAGTGGAGCCCCTTCAAGTGAAACTAAGCATAAAAAAACCAGCTAGCAAAGCCGATTGCAGTTACTGTCCCTGTCCGGTCTAGCAGAGCACTCAGAGCAAACAGCAGGCAGATTGCAGGCTAAGTGGACTGTAAAAAGACTTAGCAAATGAAGGCAATATTAATGACATAGTAATGCTTGCCTAAGTAAAATATATTGATTTTTTTTTTATTTTATTTTTAAATTGTTCCTCTTGACTTATGGCTCGTATCAATTTAAAGCTGCTCGAAGAAGCATTGTTATGATTTGGCTCCCAAGAATAGAGTTCAGTGCTAAAGCTAGTGAATGATTAGACTGGAAGACTAAGGTGGTGGGAGGAGGGTGCTGTATTAGGGGACATCATTTCAAGCATGCCAGTGTAAGACATTTCAGCAGTATTTGAAAGGAACAGAAAAGTTGAGGGCTTACAAAATGAACAAAGCCGGTACTGATCAAAGGGAATCCCGTGCAGAGACCACAGTGTCTGCTGCAGCAATCGCGGGCGCTGGGGACCCTGCGCAGCACAGGTGAAAGCCTCTTTATGCCTAGTGAACACCTGGCTCTTACCGCCTGGCTGGATGCTCCTAAGGGCCACCCCAAACTGCCGCAGGGGACATTGGTAACACCACCGCCCCTCTCTGAAGAAGCAGTAAGCATTTCTAGCCGGATGGTCCTGGAGAGACTGACACACAGCTGGCCCCAAGAGCAGCCCATGCCCAGGGCAGCTGCCCAACACCGTGTGTTCCCAGCCCATCCTTGGTGACCCCGTGGCCAGCCCGCTCACTGCCTCCTGGCCCCGCAGCCTGGGGAGATGCCAGAAGCCATGTCTTCCACCAGCTTTCCTGTTTCACTTGTTCTACAGCCCATTCGCCTGCGCTCCCCTCTTGCTGGTCACCCTGTGCAGCATGTCTAAATAGTCCTGGCCAAGCCCGCCATCGCAGCCCCTTTTCCCACAGCAGGCCATAAGGGACCACCAGACTGGCCAACCTGCCACATGTCCATCTGAACCGAACCGAGCCCCAGCTGCGGCCACTGCCAACCCCAGCACCAGGGTTTCTGCAGAGCCTTCAGCCACGGCTGGCCTGAGCAGCAGCTCGGAGGGGTCCTGCTCCCATCCTTCTGGATAGCTTTACACTTACAAATTGATGTATTTCTTCCCTTCTTATTTTCTTTTTTCCCCTCCCTCTTTCTTGTTTTCCTTCCTCTCCTTCCTTTCTTTCCTTTCCTTTTTGCTTTTTTGTATTTTCCTTTTGTATTTAATTCATTGCCTTCTCACTTTCCAGACACATCTTCCTAGTACAGCCTGTTCAGAAAATGTAGACTTCTGTCATCACCCTATGTTTCCCTGCTCTGACCAGCGCTGAGCATTGTAAAGCCTTGATCAGTGAGGTGATTCACAAGCTCCTCTGCTTTCTACTTGTGATTTTTAACATGTGCTGCAATTTACGGGCAAAATTTCTTCTTGTTATCTGCCAGCCCGATGACATTACAGAAATAAAGCTCAGTGTGTGCATTCATTTGTGACAAGGACGTTGCTGTAATGTTAGCGATTGGCCATTAGTTCTGCAATGTTGTAACGGCTGAAACAAAGCCATGAGCGAGTCATTTAAACAGCAGCATTTCTTCCAGTGACATTATTTCTTGTTATTCGTGTAATGGTGCCTAGAAGCCCAGCACAGATTGGGAAAGCACTGTGCTTGGGCGCTGTGCGCACACCCACACTCCCTGCCCCATTCATTTCAGTAATGAGAAAAATCAGCACACCGGCGCACCAAGATGTGAGGGGGGTCCTGACACTGCTCAGCATGGGGGGCACACTGCAACTCGTTATTTCACCTCTTATTTCCCCCCAAATCTCTTCTCACCTTACCCCACTGCCCAGGTGCTAGAGTAGAAGCAGTTAAGATTTCACCTGAAGCCTGCATTAAGGACATCCCTAACTTCAGTTGTTTGTGTCCCATGGTTTGATTCAAATGCAATTGAGAAGCAGTAAATAGCATAATTAGAGCTCTTTTGAATTCGAAATTAGTCTGATGGAGCCTGGATCCCAGCTAGATATGACATCTCTGGAATGTTTGGGGAGCAATGGCCAAGGCAAGAGCCCGGCAGCCCTTTCCTAACTTTTGTTGGTTTTAATAATTTCCCTTTGCATTTAATTATTTCCTTTTTTTTTTTCTTTTTTTTTTTTTTTTTTTTTTGTGCCAGCAGCCAGTGCAGGTGCAGAGAGAACGGTATCATCCTGGCCAGGCAGTGCCAGCTCTGCTCCACAGCCTTCTCATTTCACCTTCTCTCGCTGGAGAAAGCAATGAGATAAGGGGCCCTTTGGTTTGCAGGCCTCTTGGCTTTCACTTGCAAACTCCTTTCCAGCCCACTCCCTGCTAGCTATCGTCTCATATCCTGCATTAATCATTGTCATTCTCCATTTCCAACTGGACCATGGTGCCTCCCCGCATCCAGTTCTCAAGCATTTGTCTGTGCACATCCTTCCAGACCTGGGGCAGGTTTCCACAAACATCTGCAAAGCTCCCTCCTTAAAAACTGTCTCTTGCTATGGTAAGAGGCTGTTATCTCTCCCGCTTTTCCTCCTGAGCATTTTCTCTCACTCTTCCTCTGCCTCTCACTGTGGCTAAGTTTCCATTAAGCAGTCCCAGGCAGGCATAGATGTGTTATGAGTGCTGTATATCAGCAGTGAGCCAGGCATAGAGGTTACAACTGCTATTGCTGGTGGTGGGAAAAGGCATCATTTCCAGGAGTGATGGACGTGGCCGTGCCCAGTGGTACCGAGCTGCTGATGCACGTGGCACTTTGCGAAAGACATTTGTAAGCTCTTGATCATAGGAATAAAACCTGAGCTCCACTGCTATGAGTGAACAGCACTGAGCAATCAGTTAGGAGCTACGACAACAAAATGACAGCAGTGAGAGGGAAAAAATGTATCTCAAACTAGATAGCAAGCAGAACTCCCTAAGGACAACCATTTTAATGGAAGGGATGATACTGAGCAAACCTCCTCTTATGAGCTACTGAGAACCAGCCAGACACAAATCATAGAGTCATTTAGGTTGGAAAAGACCTTTAAGATCAAATCCATGGTCCTGGCCCATCTCTCCTCATTCCCTGGGCTGCAGCAATGGTTTCCCCCCACATTTCTTCCATGCAAAGGTTTCTGTTACCAATACTGCATTGCCATGTCTAGGGTCCTAGAGAGAAATACCATGTATTCAACAGTATGCCTTGCTGGCCATAATGGTAAGGGCACTCACGCTGCTCCCAGGAAAGGTGCTAGAGCTTTATTCTCCCCAGGCAAAGCCCCACTGAAGATGAACTGAACCAAATCTGGCAGCAGCAGCACAGGAAGAGCCTCCTTCAAAGTGTACTGATGTCTATGGGGAATTTTCCTCTGGATTAATCGTTAGGCTTCTGCAGTCTGCCGAATGAGAAGCTGGGTCAGGTGTTTGTTCTTTCTGGGTGTGATGTACCCACACATTCCCAGTTTTATTGAGGCTGTATACCAGCTACTCCCCCTTCAGCCTCACTTCTCTGGAGTCAGTCAGGGTTTTATTGTTGACTTGCAGGATTTCAGCTTTTCTTGGGAAATAAAACTCCAGTCCAAGCACTGCATGAATTTCGCGGCAGCTTTACTACTTACTGGGGAAGAAAACCCCACCTTACCTGAAATGCTCCAGAAAGAATATGGTTGCTTAGGCAGCAGCATGGCTGCCTGGGAAGGCTGGTATCTCAAGTGTATTTCACTGAGCAAAAAATAAGTTTATTAAAGGAAAACAAAGTCTACATCCAACAAAGATGTGAGAAGGATAATGGCAAAGAGATGAATCCACAACGAAACAGGAGAAAGCCCCTTTTCCTAGACTGTATGCTGAAACCACAGAAAGAGTGAGGTTCTGCTACTGAGAAATAAAAGGGGTTTAAGAACTGAGTGTATTATAAATAATATTCTCAGGAAACCCTTGACTACAGCAAAGTTCACATTAACAACACAGAATTAAAAGAAAGGGTTACATCACATGAGCCTTACTCATGATTGTACTAAATTCTTAGACAATTAATCCTTATGCTTGGGGCTGTTCCTCTTGGTCTGTACTTAAAGCTGTCTCGTACTTGCCCGGCGAGGCACGTCATCTAAAATTAGTCACATTGGCTGGTTAAGAGTTGCACAATCTAGCCACAAATTAGCAGATCCAGTGGATGATGCTTGACATTGTGCAAAAGTCCTTAGTTCCCACTCAAATATAAAGCTGGTCTGGAGACTAGAATTTGGCAGAAAAACAAGTGAAACCTCAAAATAGTATGTGGCTGCACGCTCTTAGTACTGAAAGTGCTAGCTAAATGATTTAATTAGCTTGTGTTAATGAAAAGCAAATTTTTAATGATCTTTCCTCCAGATTTTCATCTTGCCAAATGTTAAGATAATGCATTTTCAGATGCTTCAACTCCTCCTAAAGCCCAAATAGTTGGAAGCTTCACAGTAGCAATAATCACAAGTGTCAGTACTCTGTCCATCCTCATGAATGCAGGTTGTTCTCTGACACTGCTCAGAGAAACACATATTGAAAAGCAACGGGAAGAAACAACCTTGGTCCATGGTTCATGGTTGCCATTTCCATTGTGCTCAGTTAGAAAGACCCTCAATGCAGCCGCATTTTCAGCATCAAACTGCTTTTCAAAATCAAAGCTTTACATGGAGATGACCCAAACTGGCCAGCTAGTTGACAGCTGTCCAGCAAAAAATACCTGGTGGATGCAGGGTGGGGAGAACACCCATAAAAGTTAAATTTAGATTTCATTCTAGTGAGGGAAACACCCATTGCCTGCCAGTGCTGTGCCTGCTCATCGAGCCTTGTTTCCATCAGGAGTAAGGAAGGACACATTCCTTCCCACCCAGCAACCCTTTTTTATTAAAGCCCATCTCCACTTAAAATAAAATGGGAGAAAAAATTTGTTTTCTTTCAAATTGAGCAATCATCTGCACTGTTTTTTTCCTCTCTCTCTAGGAGCATCATTCTTATCTTCTGGATGTGCATTAGAGTTTTAGAGAGAAAGCAGGGGCAATAGCATCTTTGGCTTAAGATGTTCAGGCAAAGATGCCAAGAAAGTAATGCCAAACCATTACAGTGGGTTAACCTTTGAAGCCATTCCCTTTGTGTGCTGCATTACTGATTTGATTTCTCAACTATACAGCTGTGTTCAAAAAAACACCTGGAAAATATTCTCAAGAGAAGCATTCATGCCAAAAGAGGGCCTGTATTGTAGCCAGAGCTTCTTGAAATCAATACAAAAAATAAATACCATTGGAAGTGTTTTTGAAAGGAGACACACTTTGTATGACAACAACTCCATTTCATTTCTAAGTCCCAATTCTCTCACTAGCATTCATCTATGACAATAGATTGATGAGGGGATTTTTGACAAAAAAATATAAATTCACTGACTTGGGCTGCTCCCTGTTATTCTGTTCTAATTGCCCCCTAGGTGTTTGTTATTGATGGGGAAAAAAGTTGCCCTTTTCTTTTTCACGGAGTCCTAGAAATGCAGAAAGTTTGTACTTTTAATGCGTACCAAATTCAGCAGAACAGGATAGAATCTGATTTTTTTTTGCTTTCAGGCAACTTACTTAGGCTATATCAGTATTTTCATTTATTTGTGCAAGTGGCAGCCTTATTTTCCATACTTATGCTTTGTACTTGCAGTTCATAAAAAGCAGAGAAGAGAGAGTGCTTTAAGTAGCTGCAAACAAATTTTGTGAAATCAATTAGCACATTAATGAATTAAAGTGTTACCATTTCACATTTCTTCTCCTTGATAATGCCAAACAGTTGAATAGGAGGGCAGAGATTTTCATGGTTTGTTATTGCTGTGAGCTTTGCTAATTATTTTTCTTATGTTGTTGTCCCAGGAAATGGCCATCAAACAGTGGTGAGGAAGGAAAATAGAAAGCAGGGCTTATTCACCACATGTATGAGACACTTGGTAAAACCCAGGGAGAAGGGGTTCCAGATGGGAACCAATATACCAAAGCCCTTCTGGGTCCTGTTATTGCCCAAAACGTAGGAACATGGATGCTGCTGAAGAAAGCAGCTGAGGAGCAGGAGGGAAGGAAGGAGGATTGACTTGGGAGGAGAGGCAAAATATCTGTCCAGCACTTGCCTAATATATCATTGTCATATTAATGAATTCTACATTGAGTAAGTCAGAGGTGAAAAGGGAGAAGGGAGCTAAGCACAGGGAGGGATGAGGAATTCCTAATCCAAACCCAGCTCTTCCACCTACTCAGTTTTCTAATGACAAGGCTGCAAAATATACAGTGAATCATATTTCCCTTCACTTTCCATTTTACTCTACAGCCTCCCTCCATGTATTTCACTGCTAGGGGTGAGCAGTGGTGCCAGGAAACCAGACTTAAACAGAAGGTTATTGCTTCATGATTCTTACAGATATGCGGGTTTGGGGGTGGTGGGGTGTGTGGGGGTTGTCTTCTCATATTTAGGATTTTAAATAAATAAATAAAAACTATTTCAATGCTTAGAATAGAGCTGTTTCCACCTAGCTACTCTCATCAAACTCATCCAGTGGAGCATCCACAAATGTATTTCAGCTGGAAGTAAGATGCAGAGAATCCATAGGGATTTCACCACATCATAATAATATTTTCATTTCAGTGGACACATGCATCGTATCTATCATACACATACAAGTATCATTCTCTCCATGACGCCGAGTAAGATGATACTTCGAAGAGTCAATGGCCAAGCAGCTGCAGAGACCTCCAGAATAAGCACATAACTCTCTTACAGCAGTAACACAATACCTTTGTCCATCCCAGAGTCAAGGATCAGAATATACACAGGCATAAAAGTGTATGAATTCCCTTCTCCAGCCAGGCAGTACCCTTAGGTCCTCATTTTTGCTGAGAGCCAAACTCAGAGGGAGCCAGGAGCTGATGTGGGAGAAGTAGGAGGTGTTACAGAAAGATGTGTGGGTGACTGTGGGGAGGGGAAAAGGGGGGAGGGATAGTGGTGTTCAGTGGTGTTTAATTTCTTCAACTCTGATTAAGAGTCTTCTAGGTTCTATTACAGCTCTTTTAAATGGTTTGGAAACTAGGAATGGGGGAGAAGAGACTCCCAATAGAATACTTCCTAAAAGATGACGACTCACAAGAACTGTCGCTGGGGGATTTTGATTGAAAAATCTGCATGACATAGCAGGTTTCACTCAAAATAACAAGAAGAAAACCAAATATCCTTATGTTATTGTAGCAAACAGGTTAGTGAGCAAGCACACATCTGGTCTAAAAATGCTTCCTAAGGCAAAAGCTTTGCAAATGAGATGATAGATAGACTCACTACATGACAAAAAAAACACCTGCATTTGTCTTGCAGGTCCCCCCACTCTTACCAACCTTGTACTATTTTATGTTCTTCTTAGGATCTTAGATTGCAAAATGAAATTTCAAAGGTTCATATATCAAGAATATTAGCAAAAAGAACTTCGGGATATCATGCCAGAAATAATGATTAAAAGGTCACAATTTGCAACATAGCCTATTATTTTGTGGTGCTAAGTTCAGTAGGCCAAAAATAAGCACTTTTTTCCTGTCCATGCTGCAGCCATTTCTACTTGCAGTAGTATGAAAAGCCAGAGCACCAGAAAGAAACAAACACTAGAGGTTAGATATGAGTGGAGGGACACATTGTCCTCTGCAGCACAGGAAGAGGACAGAAGCAGAGGAGAGAGTAACAAAACAACGCAATTGCCTGGCTGGGATATTTAAAGGGTGCAAGCTGTTAATACTGACGTGATGCAAAAGACAGAACATAGCTACAAAGATGGCTATAAATAGCAAAATATAGATATAATAAAATAAACATCTCATACAGTCAAGTTGCAAAAGATAGGAAGACTGTCATACACACAGCGGGAATCTGTTGACCACCTGCGGACACAGCAGGACCGTGCTGAGTGCTTTGGACTCCTGCACCCGGTGTGCATCAGCTTTTGAAGCTGCCTAGGCACCTCCACGCAGCATCTAACATAACATGTGTAGCACACCAACTGCCAGCTCTTTACAGCCACGTGCCGCAGGAGATAATTATGCCCCACCAGCAGCACTGCCTGACCCGCTTTGGGAAACGCCGAGCCCGGTGCACAGGGGCCGGTTAGCAGGTGCTGCACGCAGCTTGGTTTTTTGAGTAACACTTCCCGCATGGGGTAGGGGGAGGAGAGCTCCCCCCCAGCTATTTCAATCGCAGCGGCAGATGGAGGAGACAGGTTGTACTTTCTCAGGAAACACACTTCAGCAATGAGAGGAAGGGTGTGATCCTGACTTACAGAGCAAGGAACTGTTCCTGAACTGTGTAAACAAGAGTAAAGAGCAAGGCACTGTCCTTTATTTTAGCAGGGAAATAAAATTAATCTTTCTTACCACTGGCCATCTTGACCTTTCCAGGTGAGCTAACACCTGACTTCTCTCTCTCTCGGAGGGGCTTGATATTCAGAGGTTTAGCACAGACCTACTTTGATACATCTAATAGAAAATAAAAAGAAAATTGTATACAGTGTTTTGAAAGGATTAGTGATGAATGGGATGGACTCAGCACCGCAGCAACCAGGGAGCAACAGTTACACGTCTGGGAAGGGGTTCCCAGGCTCCCAGCAAGATTGGGTTTGAAGCAGTCTGCAAAAAAGGCCTTTTTTTTTTTTTAACAGAAAGAATTGCAACCCCAGGAGGATTCCCATATACATATAATGTAATCCATGTATATAAAAATAGGACCAATGGGGAGGGAAAGGAACCTAGATGCTCCTTTCGTGGGGAGGACGCATCGTGTGTGCAGAGACTTCCTCCTCTCCATTACCCTCTTTGAAAACTACCTTAACATTATGCTCCTCTAATTCCACAATTAGCAATTTAGCTTACTGAGGAGGCAAAAAGTGTAAAAAATGTGAAAAAATAGTTAATTAAATTTAAATTTAATTCATTCAAAATGAGCGCTGAAGCAAAATTATTTCAATTACCCCTAACTTCTCCGTAGGCTAAATGCAGAGATAATTGGTGCTACAGCCAGACAGGAACAAACCCTTGTGAAAACCTGTGATGAAAGGCCAGATCCTGCCCTTCACTCCCAAGAAGGAAGACTGGGGTGGGAATGCCTTTGCGCACACACAGGTATAGCAGGCGCAGGACAGCAGCAACGCTTACTGCCTCTGCTCTGGAGCAAACACCTCTGGCAGGGTTTGGGGCCCCACAGCCCTGGCAGCCAGCGGGGAGCAAATGGGCTGGCTGGGGTGCCCGGGTGGCCCCATGTTTGCCAGGATACCCCCAAAAAGGTAATCTCATTGTTTGTGTTCAAAATCATTTAGTTATGCTTCAAAAGAGCAAATACCCAAATGAGGAAGGCTCTGCTAGAAAGGGCCACAGACACGACCGCAAAGGGTCCGTAGTGCATCAGATAAAGCTAACTGGAGATGATAAAAAGGTTCATGGGACTCTCTGGGAGCAGGTTGCAAGGACAGCTGTGAGGTTTTGTTTTTCTTTTTTTGCCTTACATTTGGTTTATACCCTAGAGGCGTGGAAGCATCCTGTGTTAGATGTTAGCCATGGTTCCACATGGGTGATGAGGGGACAAAGGCAGATCACAAGCCTGCTTGTGCACACATGAAGATCCTTGCTATGCCCATACAAAAGATGGTTTCCAAGAAAATGAAGGATAGGAAAGGCACCGTGGCTTTTTTTTTTTTTTCCAAAATAAAACCAAAAAGTAAGCACCTAGAGAAGAAATTTAAGATCCACTCCAAAGTCCTCAAAACAAGAGGAAGACTTTGGTCTCACCTTTGGACAGGTTTAATTTGCAACCCAGGGACTAACAACGCAATTTTGCAGCTCTCTGGGCTTTCACTACAGAGACCTCAAATCTTGCTGATGTGGCTGATGTGCATCTGGCTTTTTAATAGGTGAAATCTGCCATTAGAGAAGGCTAGACCTGCCTCCACTGTCCAGATTTCATAGGCTCCTTTTCCACAGTTTCCTCCCAGTTGCATGTATGACGCATCTATTGTCAAGGCTCTTATTAATAAAAGCACTGCTTCAAGGCTGCGCAGTGGTGTACCCATCTGAGCTTTTGTTATCTCGCAGTCCCTTAGGGCTCATTAAGGTCTGAATTAGCTGACTGTCCATGGCCCTAATTAGTACCTCAGCTCTCTGGGAAGCAGCCAGGGCTTTTTAACCATTGCTCCTCACCCGTGGCATCAGATCCCTTCTGTGATTTGGAGCATACAATCTGCAACAGCTTTGAAACTAACCAAGATGATAGGCATTTATCCCCTTGCTGCTCTGAACTGCTTTCAATTATTATTATTTGTAATGGCCAACCCTGGAAAGTGCCCAGTGAGGGTGCATTGCAGGACACTATGGAAATGCAACTTGGTTTTGGTTTGTGAGGCTGTTCTCCCAAAGAGCAGAGGGAGGTTGCTAGGTACAAACACCTAATGTGGTGCTTTATGATGGACAGGGTGAAATATGGGAAACGCTCCACACAAGGGTATAGCCATATATAGGTCTCAGTCCTTGCAAACCAGAGGAGGAAGTCTTCAATCTGTCATTTCTGGTGGAAAAAGCAAGGACCCCATCACTCTTGCAACTCCACTGCCATTGCTGTGGTTAGGCTAATCTGCACACACTGGGGTATGGACCCTGAGAGTGAAGTTGAGGTGAGAAATATGAATTTCACCCTCACTGCAAAATTTTGAAGAAAAATGAAAAAAGATTTAATCTGTGTTGAATATGGAAAATGGTGAGTCTTCACTACAAGGCAACCACAAGTACAACATCAAATGTATCAGGGTTTCTGTG
Source organism: Haliaeetus leucocephalus (assembly GCF_000737465.1). NCBI lineage: Eukaryota > Metazoa > Chordata > Aves > Accipitriformes > Accipitridae > Haliaeetus > Haliaeetus leucocephalus. Next base: position 10,337,129 of record NW_010972698.1, on the reverse strand, counting down.
TGTGTTTGTGCACTTAAAACAAGTATGTAATTCAGCCTGGGAAACTATTAAAACTGATTATTGGCTGGATCACGTTCTCAGCAATTTGTCAGAGGGCCTTATCAGAAATACCTCACAGCAGATCTAAGCTTCTCACTGAACCCAGTAAGACCAGAAGCCTCCCATACTGAGAGCTCTATAATGACCTCTAACAAACCACATAACAGCTCTGTGCCTTGATAGAAAAATGAGGGCAATACCTCAAGTGTGATGCAGTTTGGGATCCCCAAACAGCTGGCCTGTAACGACATTCCCAAAGTATCACTGTTTTTCAACAGGAATTTCTAGGCAAGTGTAAACAATATTTGATCATTGACCTCCACAGCACCTGGCACAGCTGTGGAAAGAGGAGTCCTACAAATAAGATGAAAATGTGTATCTGTATTCTCAGTACACTTTGGCAACCTGGGGACATGCTGGTTTCCTCAGAAGCATGTGGCAGTAATGCAGAATGCTAAAATGAGAACTATGGTGGAGGAGTTCAGGAGGTCTGGGTCACTCATGAGATCCAAAGGGATGACAAACACCAGCGAGGCAGCTGGGCTTTATCCTAGCATGGCTCCAAGGCTCTCACCATACTACGGAAAACCATTTTGTGCTGCTTGCAAAAAGGGAACAAGCTGACAGTATCATAACATCTAGAAATAGCAGCGGCCGTGCATGTTCCCTGCCTGTGCTCAGGGGAGGAAAAACCTACTTATTGAAAATAGCCACTGTGGCAATAGCAGAATTTCCCTTTGAAATACAAAGTTTATGACTGGGGAGCAGAGCCATAGGATCACCTGCACGAGCACAGAGGCAGACGTCGGTCTGATCAACGGCTGAGGAATGGGAGCCATAGGATCAAACAGTGATCCTAACTGTGGGGTCATCTGTTTGGGTAACTGGCACCATTTGCTCTGAGGACAACATGCTGCAGTGGTCTGTAAGCTGCAGACAGGTCTGTCAGACTGATGACTGCTTCCTACCAGAGCGGGTGGAAAGCCAGCCGAGAACAGGCCCAGGCTGCATCGAATTTATTAATTTGGATACAAAACCTTTCCCGTCTCGCCTACATCACTGCTGCAGGCAGTGACCTCATGGCGTACTTGGCAGCCACCCAAAGGGACAGATCAGCTTCGTTTGCAAACTGTCAATCCAAGTGAAACGATGCGCTCGAGCGCTCCAGGATCAGACCTACACTCTGTCCTGAGCTCTTAGCAACCGTCAATGAAACAAACGGCTCCTCTGCTTAAAAGCCTTCCAAGCTTATTCTTAAGAAAAAAGTCATCCCATTCCCCAGACCCCCTAGAGTGCCATAATCAGAAAGTGATCCAGTTTCATAACTGCAGAGAAAAACAGCTGAGTGCTCAGGCCTATCACTGCAATGGAAAAAGCGTGCCTTGCTGAGAGCATTAGGCCTGCACACCCAGACTGTTAAAAAATCAGAAAAATATTCCATATGACCTCCATAAATTTGAGAAAAGCCCTGCTGCAAATACTATTTCAGGAGGAATAAGGCTGGCCCAAACTTGCATTATTTTCTTCTTGACACAGCTTCATCACACCAGAAAGATGACAAGCTGAACTTTCAGGAAGTGAGGTGCAACTTTGGCGCTGCTTACCCATCCAAGATTATGTTCAGATCCTGCTGGGTTCATAAAGTTCATCAAAAAGTCACAGTAGCTTTTATTCAGTCCTAGAAACAAGTAAGAACAGAGACCTACATCTGCAGTCCCACCTTCTACAGCAGCACCAAGAAATGTTGGAAAATGATCTGGGACCAGAATTTGGCTTCTCTTGGCTCTAACACCAGGGTGAAGAAAGCCATACAAAACAGAGATGCAGACTTTCTCCTGCCAATGCTTCTACTCCTGCCAGCAGGTACATTAACAAGATCTCTGCAGATCTGTCTTTAAAAGAAAATACATATATTTATTTTTTAAAATAGCCTTGGAGTCAAATCTTTGTGTCCTGTAGAGGACACATCTGAGTAGTCCTGGATTCTCCAAGCAGAACACAAGATCTTTTTGCTATGGATCTTATGGTGTCTGTCCCATTTGCCTGGCAATCAGTCTCTTGCTTTTTCACTCATTTGTAGTGGACAGCTGAAGATGGGGGCATTACTAAGTAATGCAAATTATTTATGTCTCTCTCTGTTAACCCCCACCTTTGGTTCATGAACTCGCTGTCTCTTACAGTAACTCTCCAAGACAGGAACGGATTTTTAGTGCAGTGCTTGCAGGACTTCATGAGGTCAGGCCCCATCTGCAACTGCAGGCGTCACAGCATTAGCAGAGGTCAGAACAGATTTTGGACGCAGCTTGCAGCGTATGCAGTCATGAGCTCACATTATGCATACAGCTCTGATTATCACAGAAGTCTAGGCCTTCTGCAATCAGGCCAGCTTATGGCTTTAGGCTTCCCACTTGAAATTAAGTTAAAAATAGTTGGCCTTTGTTTTACTGAAAGCTTGGGCAGTGATGACCTTTTGCGTCTGTTAAGCATCTCCTGCAACATGCCCCTTAACATTTAGAAGATGCGGTTCTCAACTCCAACAAGTTGCTCTCACTTTGCTCTCTAGATTCTGATGGTTTTAGCCTGCAGTATTTTCTTTAGGACCAGACCTGCTGTGGAGCACCAAGTAGTTCATACAGACTTTAGCAAGATGAAGCCATTCAGTTAGGGGGAAACCCTCCTCCGGCATTTCCAGCACATGCAGGTCTGGGTACAGCACCCTGTGCTATTCTCCACACCAGAAGCTGAGTTTTGTTCCCACTGTTTTCTTCTTAGAGACTTGGCTTTCCATCTTCTCCTGTAAGGCAGAGATCCCATGCATCCTTGTAGCTCCATTAGGGATAAGCTGAGGCTCACACTATGTCTGAAGAAATGTATTTCTTTCTTTCCATGCTTTATACTCAGCAGAGGTGGTTAGTGTGTGGCTACACCCAGGACACACATCGAAATAAAGAGCTATAGACAACCCTCACTCCCCACTGTAGGGTTCACCCTGTCCACCCAATACCCATCTCTCAGCAAACCAAAGACCTCCCTAATAGGAATTTTCAGGTCTTTCATTTAATCTGATCTTCAAGAGATGAGCTGCCATGCAGACAATATTCCTTATACCGGCTGTTAATATTTACAGTTTGGCCGAAGACTGGTGCTAAACTTTCTTTTAAAAGAGCATTGCAGCACATAAGATTTCACTAACAATGTACGTACTTTTGGTGGAAGCACTAAAACCAGATGAACTATGCCATGGAGGCAGGCAGGAAAAGCTTGTGGTCTCAGACTTTGCAGGGAGCCATTGAGGGAGTCAGGTGGAGAACATGGATATGAACAGGAAGAAGTTGAATGAAAATATAACAAGCCTCTATTTTTATTGACCACAGTAAGTGAAATGCAAAATGCAAAGGCACAGCATAGAAACTGCAGACTAACACCAGCCACAACAGTAGCAGATGCCTTAATTTTGTAATTTTAAAACATCTGTCAGTAAGAAGCGTTTCCTCAAAGAATCCAATTCAGAGGAGCATTTATGAAAGCAAAAAATGCACGTCAACTTCAATATGTCCACCCACAGTTCAAATTTCTCACCAGCTTGCATCTACTCAAAACAGTAGTCAGCAGTGGAGACTAAGACACACAGAGGCTTCATGTCCCAGAGCAACCCAGTCTATGGCTAAAGTTGGTCCTGCTTTGAACAGTAGGGTAGATGAGGCAAGCTTTGGAGGTCCCTTCCAACCTGACAACACTCAGTTATCTGGTGAGGCTTTAGAAACTTGGTCTTTTGCTATTTTAAAATGTTGTGCTTGCCCCATGTTCTTCTGTTTCTTCTGTCTCTGCCTGAATGATAATACCAAGAAGTCTGGAGTGTTGTTTTCCAAGCAGTTTATCTGCTTATTCTCCCATTTGTGGGAGAAGGTGTCCCAGCCATCAGAGGGAGATGGAAGTGCTGCATCACTGTCCTTCAGAGATGTTTTAACCGAGTGTCCCAAGACACATGGAAAATGAACGATGCAACCTCCACAGCCAGGCTCCTGACAGAACAGCCCAAGCAACCCGCCCCATCCAGCCCACACTGCAGCAGCACCTGCAGTGTCCCCATGTGCTAGAGACAGGCCTCAGCTGTGGGTCTGGGATAGAAATAAAAACAGACTGTGGCCTTCAGGAAAGGATCCCCTGAGCACTGCAGCGGAGAGCTGCAATGGAGCCTTCTCATCCTGAGCCCATGCAATATTCGCTGCTGCAGTACTTGTGAATCAAAGTAAAGCAGTGAACTGGGAATGACTCGGAGAAGGATTATGAGTGGCTGCAAAGGAACTAAATTTGCTGAAGACTGTTTAGCTTTCCCAAGCCATCTTATTTGTGATCAAATGCACTGCAGAACAGTTCACGCAATTTTTATGGCAGATTGAATCCAAACAATTCTGTATTTTTAAATTGTTAAAAAAAAAAATTACATTCTGTCCTTGAATGTGATCCTGACAACAACAGTGGTGGAAATATATCAACAATTCAAGGTAATTCTTTCAAAGAAACAAGAGTCATTTCAGTTTCTGGAACAAGCACAGAAATAATTTTCTGAGGAAATAAACGGACACCAATACTTACTATCATTGGTGCAGAAGAATTTCCAAAATTACTCATAGTGCATGTCAGGCATAAGACAGGAAATAGCATGGATCATGAAAGTATTTCTAGCATAACTTCTCTGAAGAAAGATCTTCAATTTTTTCACTGTTAAGTACTGAGAAAATATTAAAAAATGACAATGTATCTACCAGAGAAAGTAAATGGAACGTAATACAAGGAAAAGACACTCAGTTGTGAAAACAAAAGATACTAAATTAATTTTGTAATGTAATAGCGCTGTTTTCCAAGAATCAGTGACAGCTAAAGTGATACCTATTATTAGGACAAAGGTTAATGCATTACAAAGAATTTACTTACTTTTCTTTCAGCACAGTAAGTAATTACAGCTCTGGTTGAAAGGACATATTTTTCTCTGTGGTCACCAATGCCTCCAACAATAGAAATGGCAAAGTGTTTCCAATAAGTGGTTGGTACCGCACAGCTGAAAGAGAAATAATGCATTGGCTCCCATGAGGCTCCTGAGTGTATGGAACTGCAAGGATCTGCCAAGCTGCAAATGAAGCCCCTCCGTGGAGGCTGGGTTTATGCAGGACAGCCTCACCAGCAGCTGCTGGTCAACCTTTGCTTTGGGGGAAACCAGATGGCACGGTCCCACCTGACAGCTATCTCTGTGCCCTTCTGTTAAAAGAAAGACTCACAAGAGGTTTCCCAGACTCCTGAAGACCACCATAGGGGGGGATGACTATTCCCAGCTGCAATGTCTAATTGCAGTAAGGATGACAGAAGGGGAGAAGGTAGGGAGCCCCAATTATTCCTAGCTATCCAAAAAAGCTTCTGGACCATGAAAGAAGAACTGTGCCATACAGTTTATGCCAAAGTGTAGAACAACACATGGATCGCAAGAAAAGTCACACACGAGAAAGCAACCCGGAGCAACATGTGACAAGTTTTTGATCACTTGTTTAAGTACTGAAAAGTGCACATGGCACAGGAGAAAAACTGAACGGGAATTCAGTTTGGTGGCGCAGATTGGGTCTCAACTACCTGCCATAACCCAGGTTCAATCACCTCCACAGGGAGGAAAAGGAAAGGGGAAAAAAAAAAAAAGAAAGAAAGAAAGAAAAAAAAAAGTGGTGTTCTGACATATACTGAAAGGTTGAACCTTGCCTGAAGACTGGCCCTGGACAGTTTCTGAGGAAAGCTGTACTGACTTCTGAAAAACAAAAAGAAGACCTGAGAGGTACACGAGCTGCCTGAATGGTCACCTAGTAGCTAGTAGGATTTATCACAGCAAGCTGGACCTGGGGACAACTGAATTTGAAGGCCAAAGCATAAAGAAATGATGCATGAAGCTGTATAAAAACAGAAAGCAATGCCTGCAAAGGGCAATCCCTGGTAGGTCCCGTAACATGCAGCACAGTCTGCTCGGGCCCTCCCTGGGCATTACCTGCTGTTTGCATCAGAGCGCGGTGGCCCCCAAGACCGAGGGGCCATCCCCTCCTGTCCCTGCAAGGGGACACATTTTCATAGGGAGATAGATGTAGAGCCAGGTTTTGGTCTCCAGCCTTTCACGCACATTTGAGGCAGACAGCTTCCCTTCAAGTATCGACTACAAAGCACGGAGCCCTTCAGCTCATTGCCCTGTTAGTGAAGATCTCATTCTGTTTTTTTAAGCCAATATCACTATTTTTGGAGAAGAGCAAGCCGTGAAACAGCTGGTCTGGGAAAGCTTGGGGTGGACAATACTGCATTAAAAAAACAAAGGCTGTGAAAAACCTCAGCACCCTGATATACACCAGAAATCTGCAACTCCCTATTAAAATAGCAAGCACTATTAACTATTTTCTTCATCCTTGGTTGCCTACCATAACAACTAGATTATACAAATCAGTCACTGAAACAATGAATCTCCTGTAGCAAATATGTATATATGACTCAAAAGCAGTGGGGAAAAAAAATCTCTTTAAACACGTCCTCTGAAAAATGTTAAGTTCAGTTTGCCCTGCAGTTCCTTAAAGACAGAGCACAAAAGATAAATATTTAATTGTGCTCTTGACAAAACCCCTTCTTTCTACTTAATCCTTTTTGTTCTATCCACATCTATTTGCAGTTTACAATGGTTTACTTATCTTATTGCTATACCTTCCTTTTTATGAGCATATATTGCCTATTGCCTTGGGAATTGAGCTCTCAGCATGCTTTATTTTCCAGAACAGGACACGAGGATTTTTTCAGCACTCATAGACTGCTAAACAGATGAATTTTTCTTTCTTTTTTTCCAAGGGTGACTGGTAAACACCCATTCTGCTGTCTTTTGGCTGGAGTTGGAAGAATTTCTTAATTCTGACCCAAAAGTCTTAAACTGTTGCTGGCTGAAAGTAAGTCTTCTCAGAATTTGTATTCCTGTTGGCCATTTTGCAGGAATAAAAGCCGTGCTCCTCCTGCTCCTGCATGAAATTCTGTGCTGAGCTGACCATGTGAAGAGCAATCACCATGCTGTGGTCAGTGAAGTTGTTTCTGACTCACAGTGGCTTAATTATGAGCAGAAACTGGTTGATTTAAAATGGTAATACTGCATTCTTCTAGGAACACCTAAGTGGCTTGTCATGCAATCTCGTCTACTAATAGAGACTTTTTTTGGTCACATGCTGCCTACATGTGTTTATACACAGGCCACTCTGCAGTTTATCTAGTGTAGCAACAGATTGTTTTGGGGGTTTTTTTTGTTGGCCACATTTTCTTGGACTATGTCCCTCTTATATGGATTAACTTAAAATATAAATTTAGAATCATGGCAGGTGTTTTCATTTTTATCATGCCCTCACCTTCCCTCTTCCATTTTCTCGGCAAAACACACCAGGAACAAAGCTGTACCGAAAGCTGTGTTAAAGGATGGTTTGGTTTGCTCCAACTGGGTATGACAGTCATTCAGTTTGTCATTAATAAAGATGGTTTTACACATCTCACTGCACTTCTTTTCAAAGAGGGTAGCTATGGTTACAGTTGTATGGTAATGGTCATTTCAGGTTACGATTGCTAGCTGCAATTCCCCTTCCTCCAAAACATCACAGCTTTCTTATTTCAACAGCACTTCTCTTACTTTGCTGTTTAATGAAAGACACAGCATAGAAAACTACTTTCTTCTCTTCGGCCTTTGCTCTGATCCACCACTGACAAACAGCATCACGTTCTGTGCCACTGCATTTTTTTCATCATCAACTGTTCTTTTCTAAAAACTTGGAAAACAAAGATGGACCAAGCTCTGGATTTGAATCTGGATTGAGCAGAAGCACCTGAAAGCAGCAGTGAGGTTCAGTTCTCCTGTTGCGATCAAGAGCGTTTGCAAGATCACTGTGGGGATTCTAGTGTTTCTCCATTTAACAGTGTGGTTCAGAGTCAGACCTGGTTATCAGGTTTCTTGAGCTTGCACATCTTGGATTTAGAAATACTCTGCAACAGCAGGCCTGGCCAGTGAGTCATGACCACTAATTCTCCTATTCATTCTTTAAGCCCACCCATGAATCTCAGAGCTGTTAGTCTTTTTTTAACTCACCTCACTGCCTTTACTAAACAAGATTACTTAGAAAAATTCTTAAACATATAACCATGGTCTGTTCTGCAAGTTTCCAGCATATAAGCATGATAAAAGTAGGTGGTCCAGACCAATTCAACCTACTGATTACTAACAGATTTTGTGATATGCTCTGATATTTTTTCCCATTTCCATGTCTTTTTCTAGTAGGCAGTCAAGAATCTTCCTTGAAAACAGTGAACAACTTAAAACCCAATGACAAATGTAGCAGCCAGGCAGTCCATCAACCTAAAAAAGCTGTTTTGCAGGAACATCTGCACAGGTTTTCTGACACAGCCACTGAACAGCACAGGTTTTGCATAAATCTCTGATTTGGTCTACTGGAGGAAACTACATGAAAGAGGAAAAAATAAAAGGAAAGACTAACAGCATGGCAGTGAGCACAGTGTATATGAATAGTTCTCCAGTGAGCTGGAAACAATCTCCACTGGGATTTTGAGCCTTAGCACACAGGTAGCCATGAGTCTCAACTCTTTTAAGTTGTGTAGAAAATTCTGGCAGACGCCAGCTGAAAATACATGCTGCAAGCTACTAAAACAGTCACCCAAATTATGAATGTGGGTGCCCTCCACCCCAATGCTGTCAGTGAAGAAAGGGACATCAGGAAACAGAACCTTAGTCCATCAAATATCTGAATCCCCTTTGCAAGGGCACATCTCTCTCAGGTGCCTCAGTTAAGTATCTAAACTCAGGTAGGAGGAATCTGGACCTTAGTAAAACAACCAGCCTCCAAGAACAGTTAAAAAAAGATGTCTGCTCACAACTATCTTGCAGAAAAAAATAGCCATAGGTCTTGAAAGTTGTTCCTGCAGGAATTACACCTTTACTATACCAGCCTGGCCTGTTACAGCAGAGAGACAACTACCAACCCTGGAGCTAGTTGGATTAAACCCAGTGTAGATTTGTCTACACTCCACTGTTCACACACATCACCACGTACCAAAATGCCTCACTGCTTCAGTGTACACCACCTCCCTGCACCCTCCCAAGGTAGGGTCCGACACATTTCGGAGGTGAGGAAACAAGGCTCAGAAGGAAAACCCTCAGGTCACACAGGACAGCCATGATTCCTCTCATGGACCTCCAAGCCTCAAGCCAATGTCCACTGGCCCACGTACCTCCTTCGTGGTGTCTGTGATGTCTGAGTTTCTGAACCTCCCCCCGCAGCGAAGTGACACGGGGCAGCCTACAATGGAGCAGAAGCAGGAGCAGACCTCAGCCCTTCTCACTGCTTAGGCAGGTGCCATAGCACCATGCCAGCCCGGCTCCTTCTCCCAAAACTTCCTTCAGGTGGAGAATTCAAGGTAAAATTGTAGAATACTTTGTTTTTCACAGCTCAAAGGAGATTTCCTTTTTTAATGCAATGTAGAACTGTACCCTTAGCGCTCGTTATTTGTAGAATTTTGAATCAAACACTTAAGGCTTCAATGTTCAGCATCTAAATTGGGTAACAGAAAGCGTGCCTTCAGACAAACCCCTGTGGAGACATACAGCAAGTGCACACAGCACCTGACATTTCCAGTGCAGTGGCTGGCGATGTGAATGGATCTGGAATTCCACATGGAGTCCTGAATAATATCAGGAAACCTGAGCAGTCACATCTCCATTTCAAATGATGCATCATTCATCTCCTAATAGTTTATAGCAAAAAATGGCTTTAAATGGCAGGGGGTATCAGCATGAAGATACAGCAGTGTTGCTCTTCAGTAGCCCACAGAAAGGCAATGACGCACTGAGGGTCTAACTTGGGTTCATCAGAATATAAACGGATATTTGTGCCTATCAGTCTGACCCATGCTGAAAGAGGAAGAATTGTAGCAAATCTAGAGGGTCAGCTTTTGCAGGTATACAAAAACAGATACCAGCAATTGAAATGTGTCTGCTAAAATGTTTTTTTCTGATAGGAAGCTGTTTTTCAACAAAATGCTGTCTGAGATTTTTGGAGTATTTTTTTACTTCAAACAGGATTCATTTCATGTAGATTTGTATATCTAAAAATGAGCTTTTCAGTCTAGACTGGTCATCTAAGCTTGCTCTCTAGAGAGGGCAATGGCAAAGAAAAGTCCGAGGTTGAAAGGCAGTTTCCAACCACCTCTACTAAATGTTGCTTCAGATTTTTGTATTCAGTGTTTTTAAAATTAGAACTGAGAAAGTAGTACATCAAATATCTGCCACAGCAGCACAAAATGGTGCTGAGGTCAATTAATATTTGTATACTTTTCTTTTAAATCCATTGCTGACCAGTGTTGGAGAGGATGAGTATATTAACAGAAATTAGAGGACATTTAAAGTTAAGTCTGGTGCTCAGAACCGTATGTATTTGCACTCAGACAACAGCAATAGTAATGGGTGACCTAAGCCTTGACTCAATATTAGCCACCACAGCAGAAAACCTAAATATAGAACTAAGCAAGGGAAGACTGAGAATTACTCATAAAACTTATCTGATGAATAACTAGTACCTCCCAGAAAAAAATGGGTGTATCTGAGAAAACCGCAAGCTGTTCACAAAACATTTCTAAGCAGAAATAAATAGGCAAAGTCACTGAGCAAATTATTCTCTCAACTCTGATTGCATTGTTTGAACCGATGCAAAACTGTATCCAAGTTTTAAGTAAATGTTAATTGTGTCCCATTTTCTAGCTTCACTTTACATTTTGCTAAGAAATTAAATGTCAGAATGTCCCTGAATGTGCTCTCTGAGAAATGAAGCTCTCTTGAAGTCTTTTAAATTCCTAATCTTATTGCACTTAAATGTTATTCCTTCAACTGAAAGAATAATTTAATGAAATACAGTATATTTTAGGGTGGCACATCAAAAATGTCTATTTCACCAATCTCTTCCTTTATCACATCAATTTTCTATTCCACTTTATCTTACTGGAACACTGAAAGTTCATCCCACTAAGCCTCTTGTAACTGTTGTCAGAAATCAGTCCTAAAGTTTCTCAGCTTCTAGTTTACTTGATTTTTTTTCAATCAAGCAACAGCATATGAAACATTTCTCCCCTGCAAAAATCATTGAGTGCAGAGAAAAAAATGGTTTATCTTTTTTGCCAGTGTCCACGCATGCCATCAAAATGTATTTATCTTCGGGGTCTATGTGCCAAAGGACTGGTACCTAAATCAGATGCACATTGAGTGTCTGTATGGGGTGTCACACTTATGAACAACACCCTAATTTATTGAAAGATGGGAAACTGTTGCTCCTACATTAATTGATATCAACCTGGCTTCAAAGCCCCCAAGTCATGCTTGCATTTCCATGATCTCTGGAAAAACACAGTGTCTACTTGTGCCACTGGTGGGACTAGTGGTCTTGTGGTTGATCTGTCTTTTTATATATATATATATATATATATATATATATATGCATTCCCCAGTAAAATCCCTATTAAATTTAAAATGCTCACTGTAAACTGCCCACCTGGAATTACTGGGAATATAATTTCTGTGTTATAAATTCAGTGGCACATTGCTTATGATCAACCCTGATTTGATTGATGCTATAAGTGTTTAAAATAAAAAGAATGGAGAAAAAACATTTTCTCTATTTATCTCATTTTTTACATCTGTTTATTTAAGTTGGAAAAATTAACCAAAAAAGAATGTCAGGGACCTGCCTCCAGCAACTCATTTTTGCGCTGCAATTTTTCTTCCCCCTCTCCTCTCTGCTCCTCAGGAGGGATCATTAACATGAAATGCTAGGGGACAGGCCAGCAATCCCACATTAGTCACTCAGAGAGAGCAATTATTTCTAGTCTGATTTGCTCCTCTCGAGCAGGGCTTGGTTCGCAGGCAGGACCAGATGGTTCGAGGAACCACACGGCACAGGAAGGTGCTGGGATTTACTCACCAGCTGCTCAACTCCACCCCAGAGTGCTGCATCCCACTGGTGGGTGAACACATTTTTAGCTGGTGCTCAGTAAACCTTAGCTTCCCTATAGCATTTCCTGTGCCAGGGTACTTCATGGTGTTCCACCCCCCCGGGTGGGAAAACTGAGGCACACAAGGCTTAAATCATGCAGCTGCTCAGGCTGTTCTTTCCATGCACCATGTCCTACTGTCTCTTTTGAGGCAACATGATGGACTATCAATTGCCAACATCAGTTAGGAGAAAGCAGGGCAGATGCTGAAGAGTAGAGGATGAGCTAAAAGCAGTTTCCTAATGATCTGTGTCCTCTGTAGCACAGAATATCTGTGTAAGACCAAGATGCAAGTACAGTGAAGTGATCAATTCTGCTACTGCCTGGCAATGCTTACAGCCCCTGCTTCTGCAGCAAATTAATGGGGGCAATCTTGGCCAGTGCGTGCAAGTGCATGGGAATGACTTGGAATGAAAAGCACTCTGTCTAGAGAGTTCAGCATGACTAATTGATTATTACTTATAATTACTTATTATTGCTATCTTACTCCAAGTTCCCACATTATTGTTGTCATCATCTAGGTGGAAATTCACACTATTCTTCAATCAGAAGAAAATCATTAATAAATGTGATGGAAAAGCACAAAACTGCATCAAAGCCTCTGGTTTTACCTAAGTGCATTATCAGTGGAAACATGACCACATTGCAACTCCTGGAACCCTCAGGATTTCCGCGGGACAAGGGGAATACACCCTGCCCTTTAGCTTCTTTTGACTGCTCTGGCTGTGGGAGGAGGTGGTCTTTCAGAAGATGGTGCTGCCAGACCCCTGCAGCTCACCACAGGCATGGGGTGAGTTAGGGCAGCCCCAGGCAGCAAAGTATCAAAGAACAGTCCCAAGACAGGGGGAAGGCAGCAATGACCTTTCTGTTCCTGTTTAAGAGCTCCAGAACTGCATAGAAGGAGTGTTAAAGGCCACAGGAAACTTGGCCTTTTAGAGCTAAGTGCTATACACCCATATTCCTGCCCAGTTATCTCTGCATTTACCCTTCCCTAGGAATGCCAAACACCCTGTAGCGTCAACCAAGACTAGCCCACTGTCTGCATGCAGCAGACTCCCCTTCCCACCCTGCCCTGCCCTTGCTTCCCTCCGGATTCTCCATAGTTCATCTCTAAAATATTTCATGTGTTTTTTGGGTGAGTCTCCACCCCGTCCTTGTTTCCTTCAGAGCCGCAATGGAGCCGTCCTCGCAGCCCATGGAAGGAAACTGGCAGCTTCACAATGAAGCTTTATCAGACCCGGACGTGTAAATATTTCTCATAAAACGTGACCTGATGTCAGTTCCCACACCATGCCACTTGGGACTGCACTGCCTCACGCTAAGTCAATCCAGAGGGGATTTTGGGTCCATCAGCCACCCAAAGGGGCACTTTCCCTAACAAACAAGCCAAAATTGAGTGTAAGGCATGATACTAACAATGCACCCCTGCCTAGTTACTTTCACCAGCCATGAAGAAACAGGGAAAATGTTGCTTGATGAAACAAAGATGAGCTAGACCTTAAATTCATACCTAGAGCCTGTGCACGAGGGGATGGGAAGTTTTTTGCTGGCAGCTCTTGGCTGTAGCTTAGCCAGCTGTAGCCACCATCATATGCCCCCCAGCATGTAATGCCAGGTCCATCTGGGAAGGAGCCCATATCGCTGCTGTGAAGAGGAGCTGTGAGGGACACCAAAGCCAGAGGCCCACGCCAGGCTCCTGCTTTTACCCCCTACCTCTCCTCTCTCACAACAGGAGCTGAAACTCAGCACATATTCAGGTCCCTCCTCCGAAAGCAGCACAGATGTTGCCATTTATTTCCATCTCTGATGGCGCTTCAAATCATTTCCTCATCTGTTAAATGAAACCCATGGTCCTTAAGCATGCAGTTCACTCAGACAAGGCTGTCCCTGGAAATTTCTTCCCGGTGGCGGACGGGACTGCACTAGTTAATGGTGGCACATTGATGGAAATTGCCAGACAAATGGGAACAGTTCTCATCATTTTAATAATCTACCACTACTAGCAGCACAGGTATAGATTTTTTTTTTTAAATGATTTTATCATGATGGCATCAGTATCAGAGAATGTGTTTTTCCTGAGGCTAGAGAGTAGAGAAGGGAAGATACTGGGTTTCCTTGACTACCTTTCATCTGCCTTAAAAATTATGATTTTCCTTTATTAGCTGGTTTCATCAGTTATTGCAAGTAAAATAACACATCCTCAGCCCTGTTAATAACTTGCATGTTGATGGCCTCCCCACCTTCTCTGCCTTGTCTCCAAAGATGGGGAGAATATTTCCTGCTCTCCATGCTCCTGGTTTCCTCCTCTTCCCCATGCTTCTCTCCCCCCACCTACCTCCATATTTTGAACCAGAAAATATTTCTTGTTTGTTTACAAAAAGGAGGGAGAAAGTATTTTTCAAACAAACAAACAAACAAACAAACCCACCCCCAACCAGATAGTGCTCAGGTGATGTGCAGCAGAACAGATTTTGGCTAGTTGCCAGAAGAGGACTCATCAAATTTCCTATAAGAGAAATTATTACATTTCAGATGAAGCTGGCCTGGCCCTGAGTGGTGGTTGAACCAGATGACCTCCAGGCCTGAGCTCCCTTCCAGCCTAAATTATACTGTGATTCAATGATCATCAGTCCCACTCCAGAAAGGCCCTCTGTCTCTGTGGGACAAACACCATCTCCCATAGTGCTGGCTGCATCCTGCCTAGCTCCACTTGTTGCTTACATGGTGCTCAAGCATCACAGGGTACTTGGCTGTAATACTTGCCATAATTTTAAGAGCTTTTGGGACAATTTTCTGTGATTTTAACATTTCAGGGCTCTCTCAGTTGCACGTGTCAACAGAGAAATACATCATTTTGGGCTCTGTCTTATTCCCATTGCTTTCCACCTCCCCCAAAGTGAATGATTATTTTGCATTCAGTCTCTCAATACCCAGGATCCTAAACCATTTGACAAGCCCTGCTTGACTCCTGAAATCTGGTTGCTTTTGACATGAAAATCATCAACAGCTTAAAAGCAACACTGCGTAAGGACTTGCCTCAGGGAGCAAAGGCAAAGTGTCCTCTGACATCACCGGTGTGGCTGATAACAGGAAAAGAAGGGGAAGATGCAACAAGCTATGTCCTGTTGACATATATTGAGCTAATTCAAAAATATTATTGTCTGTATTGGAATATAAAGCTATAATCTAGTTTTTTGCTGCTGTTTTAGATGCAATAGTTTTAAATAAACATTGTTATTATCCTTAAATAATCATTATCTCCTTTTTTATGTCTGGCACAAAATAAAGCTACAGAAAAGTGCAGGGCACATTTAGAGATTGAACACAGAGAGAAATGCATTCATCCCTAGCTGTTGGCCAGGCACTTATCTATCGGCTGTCCAAGCCCAGCCAGTTCAGACATGCTGTGCTCACAGGCCAAAATGGTAGGTAGACTGCGGTAAACTGTCATGTGGCAAAGAATACTTATTTTTGTCCTTCAGCCTGCAGGAAGAGAATCTGCAGGTCCACTGAAAATTACTTTTCAGAGGGTCAGGTCTTTCACTGTCAAAATTCTTGATGTTTTGTCTGTTTGGAGGGGTAGAAGCAAACATTGGATTTTGTATGTGCTCTGCTAATGCCAATGCACTCTTTTTCTCTACTGGCAATCTTGTGAAAATCAATTTCTGTCTAAAAAGATCATTCCTGCAGTTGTTATCAGCTCCTGCCATATTTCAAGTGAATGAGAAGGGACCGTCGTTGCTTTCAGCTGGTCATGCTGGCTCTTCTAGCCGCTGTTCACCTCGTGGTCCCTGTTCAAGCATGAATGTTCCAGTCTGTTTCTCTAAATAACTCCAGGGTCCCTCATCCATTTGGCTCCAGGGACCCCCACACCCTCTTTATTCCTGTAGATAACTAAAAAAAGGTGCTGGTTTTCACACAAAGTCGCCAGATTGTCCAGGATCAGATCAGTGATTCCCAGCATAATCTTACTCTTGACATGGCATTTAAAAATACAATTATTTATAAACAACACGTGAATGTAGCCATTTTTTAAATATTTGTTCCACAACAGTTACTGGTGAATCAACACTTCCCATCCTTCCCCTTCCAGTAAGTGTCTTAGATAAGAACATGCTGCCCTTCCTGCTGCAAATCCTGTCATGTCTTTGGAGACCTCGTCTTCTCCCTTCCTCTCCAAGGATCCACCAAGAAGGAAGGAAAGGTTGTTAGGATAATGAAATCAGGTTTTTGTTCATGCAGGGGCTATACTTTAAAATTCAGACAACAGCCTTGAGTCATATCTGTTGCGGATTTTGTGCCATGCTGCAGAACAAAGATAATGACATGGATGTTTCCTACCAAGACGAATAGCGGTACTGCTTTGAGGAGCGCCAGGTGCACATAACCCAGGTGGGCTGCATCAAGATGCACAGATGCAATTGGAGCAGGGGACATCCCCTTGCTTTAGGTCACATGTGGTAACACGATGAAGCTTGGCTACCATCTAGGAAAACTTCAGGGTCCCCAGGACCAGCAGTGCTGGCTAAAACAACTGCTTCTGCTCATGTATCCCTCACTTTACACAACTTGCTTGACAAGATCATGTCATCAGACTAGGTACTTTGGCAGTGTTTATGTATGCAAGGAGGAAAACTGCAGAAACAGAATCAGTATATTCAGGGGGTGGATTTCCTCGTCTTCAATCTAAGAGCGCTTTAGCTGTCAGAGGACTCTCCTCAAAGGCCTATATGGCACATTTTATATTGCAGTCAAAAGCACTTCATGCTGATTGCAGTAGTACTGAGATGGTCCCACAGGAATCACAAGATTGAGAAACTTTCCTTCCTAAGTCAAAACCTGATTATGAAAAGTAAACATGATAGAGACACAACTGGAAGTAAATACAGGCAGATTTCAAGCCAAAGGTGAAGGTCAAATACAGGCAGATTTCAAGCCAAAGGTGAAGGTCACTGAAGGAACTGCCATGGAGTTGTTTTTAGTAAGCAACTTTTCCACTCAGGAAATCCTGAGGTACTTTGCAACTGAGAATAGGGGTTGCAGAGTGCATTACAGTTTGCGTGGGACTGCATCATTCTTGGATAGGAAGCGGGTATAAATGCAGATTATTCTTTTTGTAATTCTAAGACGGTATAGCACAATCATGCATTTGATTTTCTCTTTTTAAGCTTCCTGAGGTACTTTGGTGAGACTTTATTGAAATGCTATTTAGTTTCATTTGACCTATTGTTACTGTATTGTCACATAAATTGGGAATAAATCTGACATACTTAAAATGCTTCAGAACAACTTCTGCTTCCTAAGCCTGCAATTTCTCTGCAACGTGATAACACAACACACTGAAATCCATGTTAATTTTATTTCAGGGTGATTTGATGTAGATGGCCTGGCATGCAACATTTCAAGCTTCTGTATCCTCTGAGCTGTCACCTAGGCTTTTCTCTGTGACTATGATGGCTAGAAACTTCATTTTACCATTAAATGAAAACTGAGACTCTCATGCAACCTCATCTCTGCAGAAACTGCCACTACCAGAAAAACACAAATTATCACGAGGCCCTACAATAAACGAGATCATCAAGAGCAATGTACTTCCCAGTGAATTCCACATTCAGGGTTTGATTAGCAATGAAAGCAAACAGAAATGGAGAGAAGAAATCCTTATTATGTCTTTTGGCTAGCCAGGTTTATTCACTGGTGCGCTGCAGTTTCCTAGAAGCATGTGATTGGGCAAATACCCTGCAATTTGATTTCTTGCTCCAGTCTGCCCCACATTCACAGGGTGCTGGGCTGGGCTCTTGGCAGCAGGTGCAAGGCTGGTTTGGGAGGCCCTGACACTTTTTACAGTTACTTCACCCATCAGCTGAACACACATGAGTCAGTCCCATTCTCTTCTGAAAGCTCCCTCTACATCATCCTTCCAGTTTGTAGTAGAGAAAGCAAGCTCAGCTTTGGGCTGCTGATCTTCTTTGGGGTCTCTTTAGTTATAACTTCCTGGCTTGCAGCCTCGCTGTCAATGACCACAGAAGAAGTAATTTCCATAGAAGGAGGAAATTCATTCCTGTGATAAGTACAGAGGTAACAAAGCCAAAAGTTTTAGGTACTCTTCCAAATTGCAGTATACATACACTTCCTTTTTGCAGGGCAAATCATTTAACCTTTCTACCTGTTTGTCCTCATCTCTAAAATGAGGAAGGCAGAACTGACCCAGTTCTTATTTCAAATGTCAAATGGTTTCAAAGCGTTTTGATGTCATTAAATAAAAGGCATTACAAAAGGACAATGCATTGTTCCTGCCACACTGCCATGTAACACATAACAAGAGGTAAAATATGAAATCAAGGGAAAGCTTAAATCCCTCCTGAAGCTTATAAAGGTTAATGCTCTGCCTTCAGATTCAGATGCGAGAACTGTCCTGAACATGCTACACGTATTTAGGATGAAGAAGCAATCGAGCTGACAAAAAAGCAGTTGCCTGTCTCTTTGCTTGTAGAAGTTTTAACACCACGATAACAGCTTTTGCCTTAGTGATAAACAGACACACACACTTGTAGGTTTGGTTCCTTTTATGAAGGCTACGTCAGGTGAGGATCTGGCTCCAGTCCTTGTTCTGCTTTTTCTATTTGCTTTTCCTGTTACAATGAAACTATTTCACTGTAAAGCTATTAATACTTCAAGAAAGAAGGGTGGTGACGAAAAAGCAGTCTTGAGGCACAGAGGATGTAGTTCAGCTTTCAGACATCAGACCAGAGTTCACACGCATTTCCTTTACAGGGTGGACCGGCTGCTCCATCATGCAGGCACCACAGCCATGCTGAGAAAAGGGGCACCTATTGCTCTCCTTCAGGTCCAGCCACATCTGCCTCCATTTATCTTAGAATGAGGCATTACTGTTATGGCTAGAAAATAATTTAGGAATCTGTGAGTGCTACTAAGATCAGGGTCTGCGTGTGACACCAGATCATTGATTGCCTTGTGTGCACGGAAGAGCTGGTAGGAATTTGTAACTTGAGGAAGCTGAGAGAAGCAACCCCAAGAGCCAGATTTTAACCTGAGAATGAAATGAAATCTTGTGTGTTCAAATAAAGACCCTGAAATTCAGGATCAGAGGCCACACAAATATTTACTGCAGGCCCTGAAAAGAAATGTAACGCAGAGAGACTTGGTGAAGCTGTTCTGGAAGCATTTCACAGGGCGAAAAAGCCAGCCCTAAGATACGGAGTTTGCTCCTGTAGACATCAGTGGGGATTTTGCTGTTACTGCACACAGCAGCTACAGTTCTGACACATGGGTCAGACTTGTAGCTCAGAGTCCAACACGTACCAACAGCATTGGAGACGAATGCCAACCAGAGGAAAGTTTACAGGACATTTTTGTTGACTCTTCAAATACACCTAATATTCAACCCTGACCACCCTGGTACCACACCTTGCATCTGGCATGAACCAACCTGCTTGGCAAACTCAACCACTGACCCGCTGTTTCAGTTCCCCAGACACAGCATGGTGGGTCGGGTCAGCTCCAAGAAGGCTCCCTCACGCAAGGCTGCAGGTTGAGGATGTGTCCTTTTGCATATTCCTACAACAGCCCTGACTTTTCCTGGAGCTCTCTCCCAGTATGTGGTGTGGGGCTCCTGCCATTGGTACACTCACACTCTTGTGAAACAGAGCAGAGTAATATGGTAACGGCTTTTATTTGGGGTCTGTCTTCTCACTGCTCCCCTCTCTGCACAATCTCTCCATGCTCCCCACTAAATTCCCTGCTTGTTTCTTAAGCAGGGAAGGATTCAGGATAAAGAGATTTTTACTTATTTTCATTAGCTGACTTGAACAAAAAGTGGCCAGAGAAAGAGACTCAGGACAAGCCTGGGTGCATGAGGATGACATGAAAATTTGGGACATATGGTTGAATGCAGCGGGATCCTGGATGCCTGTCTCCAGGGCTCAGAGTTGGCCAAGCTCTGCTCAGCATGGGGTCTGAAAGGAGAAGCAAAAGGACCAAACCTCCTCTTCTGAATGCCCCAGAGATAACCTATAGCCTGAGGACAACTTCCATGTGGACACGAGCCCCAAATCTTCACCTGCTGGCTTCTATAGAGCTGAACTGGTGTTTCTAGGTGCATTTAGTTCAGTGGAATTTACATTTTTAATACTGTCATTGTTCTCCTGCCAGAGGTGGGATTTCTAGCAGTTAAAGTGTTCATTGATCCCTAGGAAAACAACTGTCCAGAACAGAGGAAAGAAAATTAAATGCAACATTGATGCTGCTCATCTACATTTTCCTGGAGGAAAATTTATTCTGTGAGCATGAAGTGTGTTTTGTATTAATGTCCTAGGTCTGAACCTAGGATTTCGTTCTTTCACAAAGTGCTCCCTCCTCTCCCACTTCCCCTCTCATTCTCATTTATCAGACGATGTCTTGGGTAGTAAAACATGTTTTATAGGATTCTCTTTTTTTCTTTAGGGGAGAGGAAGACAGGACAATTATGACTGCCTATCCAAGATTAAAAGCTTTTCCTGTATATCCCTGTATTTAGCTCACAGGAGGCTTTTTTGTTTAGGCTTTGTTGTTTTTTTCCAGGATGTTCTGTCTGCCACCAGGGAATCTTGCGGACTGCACACAGTTTGGGTGCTCTGAAAGTTGAGCTGGAGTCACTTGGTTCAAACCAGGGGAGTTGCTTTTTCTGTTGCTGAAAGGATGCCGCATATATTTATAATCACTCAGTGCAACAGTGATCCCCACCCTGTTCCCATCAGTAAACAGAACACAAGGCAGTTTACCAAACAGGACCTGCCAAAAAATAACCACAGGGATGAGTAACCTCAAAATACGTTTTTCATGGGAATTTTGGACAGGACTGGTGTTCATGGTCTGGTATTACCTCTCCATTACAAGTTCTGGTTAGCCTATTTGAGACAGGGCAGGGGCGTGTTTGGAGCAGGACGGAGAACAGCTAAGGTGCTTGGATGAGGGTATTTGCAGGCTTTGCAGCAAGTAATAGACCCCATGTCAGGCTGTTGCTAATTAGAGGAGTTCCCTGGACAATTTTAACTTCTTTTCAAAATCACTTTGATGGACAACACTGTGGGGCTCTTTCAGCCCAAAAGATTATTAGATTGTTGACACAAAGTGAGCCAAGAATCTCACATTACATTCCTGGGTGCTGGGCATCCTACCGGCAGCTGGAAATTTGGCTTCTTCCAGTTAGTGTCAAAGTCTAATATTTATTTAAAGCTAGGCTTTATAGTGCTCTTTATTGTATTTAGAATATTTTCTTTCAGTCTCAGGGAAGCTGCCAACTCAGTCAAACATGACTCCTGCAACCTAAAATTATTGCCTTGACACATATCTGGGGGACTGAATTAGGAACATATCGACTGATTTATGCAGAGCTAGCCAGCTATCAGCCAAGGTTGATAAGCTGCTCCGTCCAGCAAGTGCTAACAGAATCATCTATGCTGAAGCCAAAATTAGGACAGAGCTCTGCGAAGGAAACAGAATTAGCTTCATTACACCCAGGACAGCTGAAGCCTGGGGCTGGCTGAGACACACAGGATGCCCACCCATGGCTGCGAACCAGAGAGCTTGTCCTATTAACCCCCACCCCATGGGAAAATGGAAGGAGGTTCAGTGAGAAATATAAGTCCCACAGTTCTGTGAAGGAGCTGGATTATTACTGCTCTGCTCACACTGCCTGAACAGCCTTCTAATAGTTTAGTGCATCTGAGTCATCGTTAATTCCTGGAACTGATCTACTAATCAGTAAGCAACAGCAGGGCTGGTGATCATTTGCTCTTGGTGCCTACTGGGGAAAAGACCAGAAGACGTTGGCTGAAAGGACGATACCGGATGGACAGTAGAAAACAGATCTCAATGTGTGGTCAAATAGCAGAGCGGCTTGGTGGGTGAGATGTGAGTGATCTCTAAGAACAGACCATTCCTGACAGCTGTCAATCAAACTGCAGACCTTGCCCTAGAACCAGCAACTGAGCTTGATGATTACTTGGATAACTGCTTGATCACCAATAGCGCACGTTTATGATTAATCTGGAAAGTCATGAAAAATACTTGTGGGGCAGGAAGGGGAGGATGAAACACATAAGTGGAAATGAATCCTGTCTTGGTTTTTCATCCATATAGGCCTTGGAAGTCACATGTGCACTGAGAGAGCATTACAGACATGTTCCATGTCTACTCACAAGCAGAAAAAAGAGAAATACTATAGAAATATAATAGAAACATAATATAGAAATATATAAAAATACTAAATACTAAATAGATCAAGTACCACTCTACGGTCTCGAGACATGTGCTGTAGTTTTGCAGTACCAATCCTATGGCTGGTACAGTACTAATGGGTCTCTCTGTCCACCTTTAGTAATAAAGATGCTGCACAGAGGACATACTTTGAAGCAGTCTCTCTTGCAACTAGGAGAGAGAGTATTGTGTACAACAGACCAAAAATCTCATTTTAGGGAAAGCCAGAAAGTCTGTGGCTGCTATCACAGCCTGAAGAATTAAGTGTTTATTCCTTCTCCTTCTTCCACATCAGTGATAAAATTCTAGTATGTTTTTGAAGGAAAAGGAATCGCATTCCCCAGATCTCCTTACTTGCCCTCTGGTTTTGTGCTCTGTAGTCCCACACAGACATACAGACACACACATACATACAAAGGCTAGAATCTACCTTGAAAAAAACCCCAAAGCCTCACAACTGGCACACCCACTTAATTCCAAGCATTTGGACTTTAAGACAAATGCACTATAGTTCCCAGAGTCACTAACCCCTGAACTTCAGTTCTCACACACTAGAGTGAGTTGCCCAGACAAATCTAGGATACTCGAGGTCTCATAATACAAATGCATCCAACTCTGTCCTTTCCCTCACGCTGGTGTGAAGCCTCACAGCAGCTTCTGTCACGCAATGCATTTTTCCACCTGCTTCTAAAGCTGTAGGTAGAGAGGGCGATATGAACGTTTGAGTTGCAGCCACTTGCCATCACTATGCAAAGGAAAGAAACGTCTTTATGCCCAGCTAATCTGCAGGACTCATTACCACAACATGCCATCCAAGTCAAGAGCTTAGCAGTGCTGTATGCACAAGGGGAGGACCCACAGTTGCACAGAACTACATAAAAACCTGTAGCGATAAAGCAATTTTATGCTGTAAGGTGTCCACCAATTAGCATTTGGCTCAGGAAGCAAACTGGCTCAGAGAGCAAAGCCCGTTACAAGCAGATGGCTCCACAATTTTTACTTAATGGAGTTGTCCTTTTCCTCCAAAGTATTGCTACAATATACCAACAAAGGCAGAACACTGGATTTTATATTGATCTCAGCCATTACAGATATTCCTTCGTTTCTCTGTCTCAACAGGAATGGCTGTGTATGTCATTTGAAGAACATCTATTTTATTTATTTCCCATCTCTTCATCCCCATTCTCCATTTTTATAGATCTATTGGCATAGAAGTTGGATACTTCAGCAAATGAGGTTAACCTCTGACCATAAATTACTGCTCCCTCAGGAGGAAATGGTAATAAAAAAGGCAACTGTCACAACTACAATGCAGGACAGCAAAGGCAGACAGATGAAGGCTTGTACAAATTACAAAACCACCAGCCCCTGAAACCCATACCAGGACTAGCCATGCAAATAATAAAGTGTGACATAAACACACACAAAGCTGCACTCCGTTTGGCCAGAACAATCATTCGTATGCCAAGAAAAATAAGCAGCTTTCCCATTTTCCCTGGAGTTTCCCATATAATGGCTCTCAGGGCCTCTGTCACATCAGACACAACACGTGGCAATAGACCACAGGCAGCTGAAGAGAGAAACGATCAAATCATCTGTAGCATTGCTTTTAACTACCATATCATGCAAGAATAGAGGGCAAGATAGCCCTTGGCAACAGTGGTCTGTCCAGGATAAATCAGAGTGAATGCATAGTCGAGTGCACTATCAGATGTCCATCATGATTTCCATATGAAGATTGTGGTCTTTTCCCAGTCTGTGGCTGGGAATTACTTGTGTGAATTTACATGCTCATCTTGAGATTTTTAAAAGAATGAGAAAGAGATAAACATCTTCTTTATGATTAACTCTAAGGCACCTCAGGTTGAGCTTCTGAGCATGGAGGGACCCTAAAATCACTGCCATTTGGGGGAAAGTTGCACAGGTCAGTTGTAAGAAGGGAAAGGGAAAATGAAATTCTGCAGGGCTGTGGCTAGGGAAGATGGTGTTTCTGAATGAGGGGTTTATGGTCTTCATTTAGGGGTGTCATGCACAGGTGGTTTCTTAAAGCATTCTGGTGACAACCCAGCACAAAGTGTGAGTGTGGGTGAAAACAAAACCTGAACTAAGCACAGAAATAAACAGACTCAGACACTTGGGAAATTTGTCTCAGAAAGGCTCCCTGTGCTTTCTGCTTTGCTTCTCTTTTTTTTCTTGGCTGATGGGAAACTCTCTACAGTTGTCCTAGAATGTATTATGGGTTTATGGGGGCCAAAACCTTCCTCACCTCAACTGACTCCCATTTCTGCAGACTTGGCCTGCTCCATCTCTCCTTGGGGCTTTTTATTCCATAGGTGCAGAGGAAGTTATTGCTTCTTTTATTAGCATCAAGTTAGAGACTGATCCCCATTGGACAAGGTTAAAAAAACCCAAGGTGATATGAACTAGCTTCAGTGCCAGGACTGGTGAAGAAAACTGGGAGTTTCCAGTCTGAAAAATAGGTAACTGAGGGAGGGAGGGAATCATGTAGGTCTATAAAATCATGGGAGGGGCATGAGGAGGGTGAAGATGCAACAAGAGCTGCAGTGAGAAACTTGGGGAGCAGTGAATGAAACTAGCAGGTGGCATGCTAAAAAGAAGCCAAATAAGATGTTTCTGCATGCACCTTGCAGACAGGCTATGGAAAACCTTGCTGTGCGTATTAAAAGCATACATGCCCTGAAGAAGAGAGTGGTTAAGGTCATAGCAGACAAAGTCACCAAGAGTTATTAAGCAGAATGACACCACCCTTCAGTCAGCACGTGCCCAGATGGTTTCAGGCTGGGAAACTAACCCTGGAAAAGACTGTTTCCTCACTGCCTTCTTAAATGCCTCCAATTTGAGCCACTGTCAGACAGGATGATGGAGTAGATGAATCTTTGATATGATATACTATGGATGGTCTTATGTTCTTAAATGCTTTTGTGCTAAATGGAGAACATAACAGGAAGCTGCTTCTCCCTCACCTCACATTCCTTCGTGCTGTTCCCAACCGAGCCTTATTTCTTACTAGCATCCTTAGATACATGCTGCCTCTCTGCAAGCATCTGCAGGCAAGCATCCCACAGGTCTTAAACCTGCCTCTCTTCCCCCTCCTGTGCAAAAAGCGGAAGGAATGTCAGAGGCCAAAGAAAAGGTTTGCTGCCTTTCTGCTCAGAGCAGCATAGTCTTTGCAGCTATGGCAGCAGCCCCATGCTGTGGTGTTTGGGCTGGCTGCTGGAGGCACACAGGGAGCTGGCTGTTCCCATGCTGTTGGCTCTCCTCCTGATTTCCAGCTGCTAAATTGCCTTAAAAGAAGCTAGGACTATAACTGAGTAACATGACTTTTCAGGGTAAGCAACTGCCATAGTTGCCGGAGGAATGTGGCCTGTGGAAAGGAGGAAGCCAAGATACTCACCCAGGGGAAGGGAAGTGTTCAGTGGACACTCACTATTAAATTAGATCCACGCTTTCTCTACTTTTCTGGACCATTTTGCCTATCTTGCTTTTTGTTTGGCGGGGGTGGAGAAGTGACATCAACATTGCTATGAGATTGAAGCAGTAAATAATTATCACCATAACATTGCAAACCATTGCAAAACCTCTGTTGCTATCCAGGCCAAGACTTGTAATAAGCTACTGCCAAACAGGATGGCAAAAAGCAAGAATTAGCAGCTGACCCTGGAACATTTTCCTTGTCATTCAGGGGCAATGGTTTCTTGACTCAAGGAAGAGGACAAAGAACAGTCAAATCATACAGAAGTGAGTTAATATCAGAGCTGTAAGAATGTTGTGACATTACTTCAGCTCGGGTTTCCGGCGCTAGGAGAAGGGATTTGAAGGATGCTATTATTCAGCCATCAAGCTGTAGCATTATTTTGGCGTTCACGTGGCTAAAAGAAAAACTCTTCTACAAGAATGCTATATGCTTTAACACAGGCTAATAATTTTAGTCTACAATTCGTGACCATACTCCAACAATCTATGGCAGACAACTCATTTGTTACTCAATTATATGGCACAGAAAGACAGACAGTGTATAGCAGCATTGCTCTACTGATTTTGCCAATATACACTAACAGAAGATGTAGCTTATATATTTTTAAACAATTTCTATAAAACACATTAGATTTCTACACAACCTTGGTGGTTTCATGCCTATTAAATTTTAATACAGTGCATAAAATTGGCAGAAAGTACCTTCTGAAACGCTCTCTGCTACATCTCTGTAGCAGTTTCCATCTGCCAGATTCTGCTACCTTTATGCATTTTGAATAGTCCCTTACTCCTGAAATAGTCCCACTGAAAGTGATGGGTCTTCTGAGACCACTGCAATGTATCTCTAATAATGGAGTAATAAAGCCAACATAGCTGGGGGATAGAAAGATGTGCTGAATTGTACCCCCACAGGTACACCTCCAATACAGTTACATGTCTCCTTGGAAAGCAGACACGTTGCAATTTTCAAATCCTGCACCTTGCCTCTTTCCACACGAACTATCATCACTACTTCATCAAGGAAAGTGGGAGTGATATTATTACCAAAAGAAGTATGTTCCCTCCACTTTGCCCCAAGTAAAACCTACTCCCTGGAGCGGGGTGTTGCAGTACATGTCAAACACAGAATAACGCAATGGCTTTTACTTGCTTGTGATGAAACCCAAGGAGCACAGAGCAATAGTGGCACTGTGCGGGGGGACACAGTGTTTGGGATAGCACAGTAGCTAGGCATGGACGTGCAGCATAAGTGTCCAAACAAGCAAGGAGGGTGAAAGTACAGCACTAGTGGTAACACCATGAGAAAGGCTGACAGGGTAGGACAGGGTGTGAAGACAGATCAGGCCCATGCTGAAGCAGCAAACAGCAGAGGAGCTGGTGGGGTGGGGGGGTGCACAGGCTGGTGACAAGGGTGAGCAGAAGGGTTGCTGTGAGAGGCCAGCATGACTCAAAAAGAGCTGGGAGGACATGAAGGGCCTCATCATGCAAAAGCAGATGAAGGAAGATAAAATGGTATGGCTGAATGAGATGCTGAAGAGCTGAGGGGAAGATCTGAAAACACGTGACGAGGCCATGGGGAGCTGCAGGAGGAATGTGAGTTAGAAAGTCTTTTTGCCTTTGGCTGATAAGAAAGCAAAGGTCAAATCTTTCTAAAGAAGCTCCACTGTCAGTGTTGGTGTTCATGCCTGTTGGCTTCAGCAAGCAGCATTCGGCAGGTGGAAACAGGAAGCTTGGTTATGAATCCTGAAGGAAACACTGAAAGGACAACTGCTTTCCTTAGTGCTCTGGGATAATGCTGGGAAGGAAGAGGCAGCTCTTGGCCTTGCAACACCCCCATCAACCCACTGGTGCTTGCAGGTTACCTCAATGGCTCATTTCCCAAGGCTGCCTCTTCCTTCAAAAGAAGCTGCTAGTTTAATCCTTCTGCAGGCTAAAGATGTCACCAGTAAAATCCCCATTTCACCTGCACAGTGTCAGTTTATGGACTATAAATCAGTGAAGTTTGCCCCTTTAAAAGTCATTTATGATCCTGTAGGAATGTTGTATGAGCACACGATGGCATGGAGTAAGGGTGACACACTGTGTGGACAGAGAGAAGTGCAATTCCTCCCCTCCTTCCCAACTTTTCTTGGTCCTTTTTTTTGAAATCTGAGTCTGGATTGAGACAAACCCAAAGCAGTCCCAGTGGTGGTCTTCTTTGGTCCCTTCCTGCAAAATGGCCAAAGCCTCCCAGGTGTGCTCCTCTGCACAGCATTGCTGCTGCTGCGGCAGCACAACCTGCCTTCACGCCAAGCGCTCCCATCATGGATTAAGCCAGTAGCAAGGGGCAATAAATCCGAGGATGTCCCTGGACTCTGGAGAAGAAGAGAAAGTTTTCTGTGACCTGCTAACTGTTGCCACAAACCTATCAGTAACAAGAGACACACAGCTTCAGAGCAAATGTGCAGTTAGTTGCAGATGGCAATTTCTCCAGTAGTCAGTGTGGACTCTGCGCTGCATGGAGAAATGGAGCAAGACTGACTCAAGGAGCTTGCAGCCAAGGGAAAAAAGATTAAGCAGCAGTTTCATGTTTTGCTTGCATTTTTAAAACAGACTGAGTTTAACCCTCATCTGAATAAAGTACTACGTTACACACCACTAAAAAGGTTGCTGTGATTAGAGATCTCGATCCTAATTGCCAAACACACCAGCCAAGAGACTAAGACAAATACTTGTACAAAGAAATGCTAAGAGAGAGAAGCAGAGATGAGAAATGCACCAGTCAGTCTTCAGAGCCCACCTTGCTGATTTTTAAATCCTTGTTTTTCCTATTGAAAGCCCTTGCTACTCCCACGTCTGTCATTTAGTGTATGAAATCCCTGCAGTATTTTTCATTCTTCCTGATGCCCAGAAGACAAAGAACCTCTGTACAAAAAAGCCTCGTGGCATTGCTAATTGCTAGGGATATTAAGGCCTTTAACAAATAACTGCTTTGTTCTTTAAATGTTAGTAAACAGGCTGTGAGGTGGCAGGTGTCTGGCCTCCAGAAAACACAAAGTTTTGGGTTTTTTTTCAAAAAGGAGGAGCAGCATTTTTTTTTTCACTTGTGAGTTTCACCCGTTACTGAACCTTATGGGCAGAAACAAGCAAAACTTCCCTGCCACAGAATACAGGCTTTACAGTACCACAGTTTCAAGTCAGCTTGCCAGGACCAGTCAGTCTCATCCCCATGCCGTGGGACCATGGGAGGCTGTTGTGACGTCCTTCTCCCATTTAACCCTGAAGCGCATTCTTACCTTGCGAGTAAATCTTGTATCTTGCCAGGCTGAGACTCCTTGTTCAGGGCGCTATGGTACTCAATAGCTGGTGTTACTGGAGAGTCTGGAGCACAACTTTTATGAGAACTCTGTGTCTTTGGGATATATACTTAACCCAGCTTTACAGATGAGGAACGGAAGGACAGAGACATCAAGTGACTTTTCCAGGAACATACAGGTGGGCTTTGGCAGAGGAGCAGTTTAAATCATGCTATTGAACCAGAGGCTAATGCCCTGACAACTAGATCATTCCTCTCATCTAATATCTGACATCCCACTGAGTTTAAGAGACCGCTAATGGAGAAACTTGGAGAAGGAAGAGCACCAAACAGGAAGAACATATCTGACTTCATTTACAGGCAAAATAGCAGAATGCAGTCACCAAGAATGGCAAGGTCTTGCTAGCTTTTTTTTTACAGGAAACAGCATCCAAGAAGTATATACTTTATCTCTGAAATTCATGGCATGGACTGTGCTGAAACAAGGGCCTGAGCAGGGCTTCCTGGCTGGGGCGGTGACTCCCAGAAGACAAAGGAGAGCCTGTTGTCTCCAGCTCCACACAGCCGTTCAGACGTGCTGGTCCTGAGCGCTATTCCTGGCCTTTTGCTGACTCACTCGGCGACCTTCCTGAGAAAGACTCTTACATCCAAGTCTGCCTGCCTGTAAAAGCCATCCTAAGATTGGATTCTAGTCAAAGCATAGACGATGAACAAACATGAAATATTTCTTCTGCTTTCCTTCAACACCCACCCCCTGGGGTGAACAGGAACTGGACAGACAGATGAAATTGTCCTGCTATCCTCCTATAAGGTCTCTCTGCACCTCCTTCCTTAATTTTACAATTAACTGTGCCAATGAGTCTTGGTTTTGCAGTGCCCCAGGGCTGCACCAAGTCCTTTTATCATAAGAAGGACACACCGCAGACTTGAGGCAGGTGCTTATTTTCTTGAAGCACTTTCTGTTCATATTCATGGCTGTTCGTAGTTGCCCTGTGTTCTCTTCAGTGTGACACCTCATCCTTTCCAGGTAGCAGTGGCTGGCCTTGGTGAGAGGATGCCAAAGCTGCTAGCATGGTGGCTGGTGGAAGAGAGGCCTTCTGCTAGGGGAGCGAGGACAGGTTTGGCTTTTCTGCTTTGAGATTCCAGCCTGACGGCTGCTGCTGCTGACCTATGCAAGGACAACGCGTGAAGCTTAGAATTTTTATTCAGTGTGGGACATAGCCACCTTTTGAAAAAAAACTGTATCGTAAACAGATTCCCTTTGTCATTTTACTAATACCACTCCATTCTGTTAAAGGTGAAAGGATTTTTAGAATCTAGTTTATTCATTGCTCATTACGTTTCTTCATCTCGGTTCAGAGCCAAAACTCATTAAAGGCAGTGGGAATCTTCCCACTCACTTCTATTCACTTCTATTGGCTTTAGCTCAAGCTGTTATTCAGTCCCTCTTGGCTTGGACAATGAAGATCAGTGATGGCAGTTTCACTATCAGTGTCTTTGTGCCACCATGTCTCATTTCTAAAACCTTCAGCACAATGTCCATTTGTCTTCAGCAACTGCTCCCTTTCACATTTCAAAAATAAGTCAGTCCATGGAAGAAACATTTCTTTTGGCTCTGCATTGGCTGAAAGCTCATTTGCAGACATTTTAATTTTGGTAGACAGTGTCTCTTTGATTCTCTCCATCATCTCAGTACACCAGCCTGCTATTTTTGCCTCACAGGCTTGGCTGCACTGAATCATGTAGCTCTCTCTGGTTTACTTTGGAGCTAGTGTAACCAGTGATAATCTCAGTGCTCGTCTTATGGAGACAAGAAGCATTTACTTGTGAAATCTAACAGAAAGATGGCAGCTCAATGAAAGGAGTGCTGAGCATATTCTTGTAGCATATGCAACAGGAAGAAAAAAAAGAGTCATGATTAATGACATTCACATGACTGCAAGATTATCACACGCCCTCCAGCTGACGGCTGGATTGTGTAGCTTTGCTGGATGGCCTTGCTGGCGAGTGGGACATGTGGGGCTATCCTGGCCTCTCCCCACTGGCCTTCCAGGTCAGTGCTGAAGAGAACACCTTACATTCTTCCAGATGCTGCTCCATGGTTACTGCAATCACTAAGAGGTAGCAAATAGGGTGAGAAAATAGGCCAGTACAGGCTGATCCAAAACTCCCACCACAGTTTGCACTAAGCAGCATGAGAAGGGGAAGGCTGGAGTGGGGTGTAGCATTTATAACATAGCTTTTAAAAATCTCCGGCTAAGCATCAGTATGTGTTAAGACTTAAGTGATAAACTGGGGCACAGTACCCCTCTGGTACGAAGTTAAAAAGCTCACAGTATAGGATTCCAGTCTTGTGCTATCATTTGAATTAACCCTAACACTTTTGTGATCGATGTGGCTAGTGTCTTGATTAATGCGAGTGCTCTGAAATCACTAGCGTTTTTCTGTCTTGCCACTGTCAAGGCCTGTCTGTGCTTTTTCTTCCTCTAAGGCTTCTCTCCCTCCACTCCAGTTATTTGAATCAGACAGTTCTAATTGGTGATCGTGCTTTGGTGATGTGAGCAGAAACCTTCAGCATAAAGGGAACGTCTGCAGAGTACCATGGATGTGAATCATGTTTCTCATTCTCAGTCTTAGTGGTAAGAAAATCCTGCTTTATCCCCAAAGAGAGAGAAAGAGGGAATTAGAATCCAAAGAAAAATAAATAAAACGAGCATTCTTGGTTGCTCAATCTGAGATGTACAGCTGGATGAAACCCATTTTTCTCACACTTTGAAGTTCATATTCTGGTGAAAGAAAACCTTTTACATGAAATCTGGCCCCTGACTGAGGAAGGTCACTGCAGGGAGAAGATCTGGATGAAGGTACCTCAAAGGGATGGAATATTTTTCTTACCTCAAATGCTGTGTATGGATGAAACCTGGCTCATTAATGTCTTCCTGATTAGGTAGATATCTTTGTCTTTCTGCCACAGACTCTAGCAGAACAAAATACCAATCAAATCCCATGCCTGTCTCCTTTTGTTGATGGCTATTTATTTTCCTTAACATTTCTCTTGTTTTGTACTCTTGGCTCTTGGAAGTCTGTCTACTGCTCCAAACCAGTTAATTCTTCCTAAGAGCTGTATGGGCCCAAGGCCTAGATTATATTTATAAGCTGCAAGATCTCCCCAGGCAGCCTCAGTTATAAAGGATTCGAGTCAAACAGCTACAAGGAGATACTCAAAAACAACCTCAGAGAGGAAACACAAAGAGATGGAACATCACACATTTCCCCCATGTTGAAATTTAAAAAAACTGACTACAGTTCAAAGTGACATATAATGGGAGGTAAGTAATCTTTATCCTTTAATCTCCCATGTTTCCAGCAAAAGGATGAAATGCTCTGCTTTCCTGTGGTGTCTGAACACATGTATTTAAGAAGTTTTTGAGGCAGGTGCCCACATTTTTGCCCCAGTGCAATGGCAAGAAACATTGCGTGAGAGAAGAGCAGCAGGGCAGGCCAGGACTGGGGCTTGGACAGCCGTGGATGCAAGCAGTGACAAGCCTCAACTGGACAGCAAGGAAAAAGCCTGCCAGGATGGTAGGCAGGGATGGATAAAAGGTCACACCAGAGGAAAACTCCTCATTCTTGACAGTTCTTAAACAAAAATAAAATTGCTTGCAGTATATTACTTATACTTCTGCTTTGTTGTTGTTAAAAGTGACTGACAGGCCTTTTCCAGTTTTGCTTTGTGGCTTCAGATGATTCATTAAACCCTTCTTTGTCTTGTTTTCCCTTCCTGTATAAAGAAGAAAGTTGCACAGAAACTCTGTTAATGACTATGCATGCTTCCTGTCCTTCCCTCTGAAGCTGCCATGCCACAGAGGAGCAGCAAGTCATCAGAAACATGCCCATGGCTCTGCTGGCCCCGCATCTCTTGCTATTAGGCTTCTAATCACCCGTGTACTACTGTGTATTTCAGCAAAGCTGTGCAGGAAATGTTTTTCCCAGCTAGAGAAACATTTTGTTCCCGTTCTGTGGTTGAGCCAAATGGGGTTTTCTTGAGGCCTTTTTTTCTATTTTTTCAAAACAGAGGAATAAGTAAGCAAACATGTCTGCAAGAAGGTGAATGAAACAGCCAGAGGACAGCCAATGGACTTGTTGAGCAGAGGACCCCTGCAGGATGTGAGAGTACAGTTTTCTGACCTAATTCAGGCTAGCATCTTGAAACCAGACCTTGCACACACACGAGATCACCAAGTTGCAGGCAAGGCTGGGATGGTGCTTTCCTTCCCTAGAAAGTGCATCCCTAGCAGAAGTTATTCCAACCTAAGACTTCCCACACAAGGTTTCTTTTTTGATAACATGCCATTTTTCAATGAAAAATATTTTCATCAAAAAGTTCCCCACCCTGTTTTCTCACAGACTGCCAATGTTAACTTGTCTTTTGATCCCCAGGGGACTAGAGGCTGTGTGTACATAAAAGACAGCCTGACCAGATTGTGGAGAGAGGCACACCCAGCAATGGCTTTGCAGCTCCCCTCAGGATTAAGGCAGCTACCGCTGGCAATGCTACTGACCATGTGAGGGGATGTGGTACTGAGGTTGGACTGTGTACCCTAGGAAGTGATGGCTTTACTTCTGTTTACTGGCTTAGGGACCCATATGTAGCCAGCACCTTGCCTGTCTTGGACATCAGCGTATGCCTCCAAGGCACCATATACATCAAATAAATAATAACTGAATTCATGCGACATGCACTGTTTTATCCCAGAACAACACAGTAAAGTGCAAGGCACATTTGCAATGTCCTGCCTGTTTCCACCACCTCTTCTGGGGGCTTGAATTTACAGGACTTGGAAAGCTGTCCATCCAAAAAGCCCTCTAGGTCCTCTCAGGAAAACAATAAAGAGCTCCTTGATACAGCACACTGCAATGAAAATCTGCGGGCCTGCCAACTCAGTGTCTTTAAAGGCAGTCACTACCCTTGTCCTCTCCTTCCAAAGATCACTAACACAGAAAAGTGACTTTCAATCCATTGTGATGTTCTGCTTGCTTCTCTTTCTGCAGGCAAAGCTCAGCTCTGGAAGCCTAAGCCAGCACTCACTAGCATAG
Organism: Haliaeetus leucocephalus; assembly: GCF_000737465.1. Classification (NCBI taxonomy): domain Eukaryota; kingdom Metazoa; phylum Chordata; class Aves; order Accipitriformes; family Accipitridae; genus Haliaeetus; species Haliaeetus leucocephalus. The sequence goes on along the minus strand of NW_010972698.1, from coordinate 10,302,850 downwards.
CACACAGCTGTGCATATCAGCTCTCTCCAACTGAAGGGGCAAGTGCTGCTTTGGAGAACAACTCCATTTTGCAGAGCATGCCTCTGGTCAGGACCGTCTCCCTCAAGCTGATAGGAAAGGCTGTCTTTGTGTCGAAGTGCCTCTACCTGAAGACACAGTGTAGAATTAGCCACCTAAAATTTAGGCGTATAGGTTAAACTTGTCTCTTCCCTCTGCTATTGTTGAGGGACGCAAACAGGCACCTGCCAAAGGTTTGTAAAGCAGAGGTTTGCACCATGGGATGAGTCGGGAGATCTCTGCAGTCACTAAGCAGGGCAGCCTCGATAACTAGCCCAGATTAGGCACCTAACATTTGGACAGCTACATTTAGGTTAGATACCTTTTACCTTTGACTAAGGCTAAACACAGCATGCAGTGGAGGATGCAATTCCAGGCCCAGCTCTGATCAACAGCCATTCCCTCTGCTGCGCTTCCTAGATACATGCTTACTTACGATGAACGCCAACAGAGGAGCAAGACAAAGCAAAGGAGTTCCCAGCTCTGGTATCATCCCCTGCCAAGCTATTCCCTTTTAATAAGTCACGTAATCCTCTATGTCAGGCCAGTGCCATAAAGGATGGAAGATATTCCAAGGGATGGCCAGGCAAGTTGCATAGTCAGTCTCTAGTTAGTGCAGGTCTCATAGACTACACTGCCTTGGTCCTGCAAAACTGCACTCCTTGGTCCTAGCGCTTCATGGTGCATGAGGCCATAGCCCTGATATTCTGGCCAAATTCTTACAGGTTATTGCTTTCCATCCCAGTTGTCTAGTATTTCCACCAGACGCAGCAATCTTCACCTCCTTGTTATTATTATTTTATTTAGTTATGGTCATACTGATACAACTGCCAGCTGCCTTTGCAAAGCTAAAAGCATTTCATTAGGAGGTGAAATGACCTTTTCTAGCCCTACTTCAACTCCCACGAGTATTGTGAGACTAAGATATTTGTTAATATTAGTAAGGAGCTTTCAGTTCCTCAGATGGAATAGCTGTCACGGCAAAACAAGTTGTACTATTATGAAGAGGTTCTAGTCCAGTTAGCAAATGGCTTTTTCCATCTGTACAAACAGAACATGCTCTTGTGTTAGGGAAGTCTGCTATGCTTTGGAAAAGCTCTAACAGGTTGCTACAGGCATATGAAGATGCTCAGGAACAAACCACACCATTCTTAAAACGGTCTTTTTTATTTTGCATATTTTGAGGGAGAAAATAAAGAATTAAAAATAGTTCTCAGGACCATTTGGCCAGGTTCTCACACCAAAATACTTGTGAAACTACACACTGTAGGCATTTAATCTCAATTAAAAGATCATTTAAGTTTATCAACAGATAAAAGATTATTTGGGGCATTACACAAATACAACGTGATTTGCTAGCAGCCGGTCAGTAACCTCCAATGAATTCTTAAACACATCCCTGTAAATAAAAAATAAACTACGGTTCTATAATTAAGCTAGAATTTTCAATCTTCAGTTAAGCTTCCTAAAAGATTGGTCTTTACTATTGTCCATAACTATTTAGAAGTCTGTTACTGCCACACAGATCTGGGAGAAGTCGTATGTTCTAAAAATTTATTTTAGGCATAGAAAATGCATTTGTCATCTTAAGAGTGATCTGGGCATTTATAAGAAAATTAGTATTAACTGGTGACTTCATGTGATGTTGAGAAAAGCATTCCTGATTTAACACTGTGCATGAGAAATGATGCTTCTTGTTCATAAAACTAGAAATATCTGAGGCTATTCTGTGTTCAATTTATTGCTTGAATTTGAGACATTTCTAGACTGGGTATCAATTCTGATCTTCTGAAGTGCCCATTTTCCTTGCAGGGTAACGTACGGATTTGTAACTCACAGAACCGTACCTATGTCTCCCTTTGCTCTAGTGCATTTTAATGTAGCGTACATACTTGTTATGTGCATTAAGAATTTAGAAGTATACTAAAAAAAGGCCAGAAAAACTTCATAATACTTTGATCGCAGTTCAGTTTCACTAAACCCCTTAATATACATATAGTATAAGGTTTAATGCACCTGCTGTCTTTCTCTTCTTTTGAAAACGAACTGAGCAAGAGTAACAAAGAGATACAAACAAACCCCGCCGTTCAGCCATGGGGACTGACAGTGCTTTACTGTTAAGTCTGTAATAGGTCATGTAACCCCAGTGTCTCATTTATGGCATTATTGGGAATGACAATCTGTGTGGGCAGCTGTAGAGCTTCCACCACTCTCTCATTATCAGCATAGTGTAGCTGTTTGTGTACATTAAAAGCCATATAACTGGTATGTGTATTGCAATAGCACAGTATAGCTCCCTCCCCATCACCTGAGCGCCAGCTGCATTTCCAGAAGTGCCCCTTATGTGCACCAGGACATCTCCCAGGATGCCTGGCACTAGCTAAGCACAGTTTTTAACCCTTGCAGCTGAGGCTGCACTGGCCCAAGAGGCACCTGTGGCTGAAGGAGCAGCCCTGAACCAGGAAAAGACTGTGCTCTCCCAGGGCGGAGGCAAAAGGGGAAGCATCTGTGCATCCCCTGCCAAAACCAAGCTGTCGCCTACCATTGCAGGAGTGCTCTCCCCTGCTGAAATCCTGTCTTGCATGACAAGAGCAAAGGCACGTGGACAGGCTGGAAGCCTCGACGCGTGGGAGGATCTGTCTACACCCAAGTGCCTGGAGATAATGCTCAGGTGACAAAGAAGCAGCTGCTATGAGAAACCCATGAGAGATCAGGGAAGCAGCTGTGCCGTATAAATAATAACACCATTAGGGTTGCCTGAAATATCCTATTCAAACAAGAAACTTTCGCTGTGCCCCAAGAGCACGGGACACACAGCAGTGGCTGCCGCAAGAAGGGAGGCAGCAGGGCAAGGAGGATGGAGGTGGCATTCCAGCAGGATACACTGAGCAGCGTAAAGGGACCCCCAAACTGCTAAATAACCAGGGGAAGGGGGGCAAAGACAGCACTCCTGCAAGAGAGCTTGTTTCTCGGGTGGTGTCCCTCTGCGCTCCCCTTCCCCGTGCCCTGGAGTCCCAAGAGCCCCAGAGCCGGGAGGGAGATGGTGACACCCTGACCACCTTTCTGCCTTTGGGGAAAGCGGGGACAGGACTTGGGGAAGATGTTGCCACCTGATGCTCACGCAGCTCTGGCTTTGCAGGTACAGGCGATGCTGGGATGCTGGGAGGCAGCAGGGGACAACCCAGTTCATATCTTTACCCCATCTCAGGCAGCAGCAGCAGCAACAGGAAATCCAGGAGCTCTGTGAAAGCACAGGGAGGGAGAGAGAGCATGAAGTCCCCTTGCCTCGGCTGGTGACGTCTCTCCTTCCTCTTTTTTTTTTTTTTCCTGTCCCTATAAAGAATCTCGGGCTCGCATCAAACTTCCCAGAGAAAGCAAACCAAACCAAACCCAGAGGCGTGGGGGAAAAGGGAAACACCTAAGGCGGGATCTGGCCATGCCCAAGCTCCGCTGCCTGCCGGCTGCCTGCCCTGGGCGCTGCGGGGTGCCCCCCGGCAGGTAGCCAGGCTGGGGGCCCTGGAAGCTCCCTCTCATCCTGCCTTGCGAAACTCACTGAAGTTGAGAGATTGTTCTTCTTCCTCATCTCTGCAGCACCTGCACCTCCTTGGATAAATACGTCTAAGAGGAGGCTTTTCCGTTCAGCCACCTTATCCCAAACTCCAGGCAAAGGACTGCTCGGAGCAGCGACTCACTGACTGGAGGAAACTTTTTGCCAAACTTTTCTGGTGCTTCGCTCTGCTATTTAACCCCTTGAGTTGCTTTGCACCACTCAGGCGGGCTGGGGAGCCTTCTCTTCTCAGGCAGAGTAACACTCCCCCCCAGGCACCCTGCAAATTAGAAAAGCAGGGGGAAACGAGGAATAAAGTTATTGTGAAAAGAGGGGGGAAAAAAGCCTAAAAACTTGCACCTCGAGAAGAAAGGAAGGAAAACAAAATCCGCAGCCCAAGGATGAAGCAGTGAATGGAAAGAACAATTTAACTGGAATCAACAAGTGGGAACTTCTGCACGCCGTCCTCTTCCCCTCCCTTCCCGCTCCAGCCCCGCAGGCTTTCAGAAACTTGTTGCTGGAAAGAAAACTTATCCCCGGTTCGCGGACCTCTCTTCCCGCTCCTCGCAAGGGATATAGCAGTCACCGGCACCGGCGATGGTCCCCAGGCCCAGCACCGCCCTGGCCGTCTATGCCCTTCAGGGGCTGCTCCTGATGCACGGTAAGACCCGCTCACACCTGGGTTTCTCCTTCTCCCCCGCTCGCCTCCCAGGGCGGCTGAGCAGCGGAGGGCGGCGGGGCCGAGGAGAGGGTGGTGGGGTGGGGAAGGGGTCCCGGCAGGCAGCCCGCCGCTGCCCCTTGCCCGAAGACCGCCGGTGCCGTCCGTGTGCCCGTGTCCCCCCCGCCCGCCCCGCTCTCCCCGCTCTTCCCGCGCTGTTACCTCAGGCGAGCGCGCGCGGCGGGCGCTAGGTGGCGTATCTACAGGGAAAATAATAACGAAAGACAAAAAATCTCCTTGAAGTGTTGCACTTAAAGGACACTGTTTGGGGGTTGTTTTGTTGGGTTTGGGGTTTTTTTTTTGTTGTTTTTTTTTCCCCTGCTCCTGATCCCCTCGAGGGTTCGGCGCTTGGTTAAAAATAGCAACTTGTGGGGCCTGGCGTCTTTGCGCCTCTCCCTCCCCGGCGTGGGAGCGTTTTTGCCTCGCATTTGATGGTTGGAAGCAGACCTGAGGAAGAAAAGGCTTCAAAAGGAGGAGGAAGAACGGTGGCGTGTCTGGGAACGCTCCACGCAGCGCGGGCAGGGCGCGTGGGCTACCTCACTTTCTTCGGGGGGGATCGGCGCTCGTGTCGGAGCTGCGTGGGTACAGATATCGCAGGCAAACGCCTACCTTCTCTTTGATATTTCAGTTCTTATTCATGTGGTGTCTCTCCACTGCATCCCCCTTCCCAGCCCAGATGCTCGGTTAGGTTCCCCGTTCTCCAGCGCTCATTTTACCCTGCTGCGAAGGCGCTCGCCCCCCTGGAGTTACTCCTGATTTTCGCTGATATCGGAAAAGCCAAGAGGCAGGTTAATGAGATTTAGAAGAGCTTTTCCATCTGCCGTGTGACTTTTCATTATCTCATTAAGCGTAAGGATTTTGCTGGATTACCGTGCTATTCATTCATGACACTGCAAATTGTGTAAGGGAGACGGTCTGTTATTTCTGGGGAATTCCTTCTGACAGTAATGATGATTTATTTTTTTTTATACTGAATGTATTTCACAGCACAAGACTGTCACTTCTTTAGCATATTATAATCTTTTTGTAGTTTAATATCAAGAGCATAGCTTCTGGAAACACTGTGAAGCACCACTGTCCTTGATTTTCTTGGATTCATTCAGGGTTTTAATGTATTCCTTCTGCAGAAAGGAACTGATTGGCAAGCACTAGCCCCAGTGAATTTCACACATCCCCTACAGCACCTTCCCCACAGTTGCCTACAGAGTAAATAGCTAAGCCTGAGATTGCGCTCCAAAGGGCTCTTCCTGAAAAAACTGAAGCAGCAAACCTTACAGGTAGAAAGGAGCCCCTCCACCACAGAAACCCTAGCAGTGCCCAAGTTAACCCCCGAGAAGGTAGTCCCGCACCACACTGGACACCAGTACCCACACCTTGAGTTGCACCTGGCCCGGCATAGGAAGCTCATGCAGCCCTCGGAGAATTCCCGTAATGTGCTCCATCTGGCTGACACGTGCGTGAGCAGCCAGCTGCATGCTATGTTAGTTTTAACGTCTGAATAGTCTGGAAAGGTTGCCCATAGAAGGCATATTACCAGAAATCCAGCGTGATTTTCACAAAGGCATAAATCACTGCAGACTTTCATGGATCAGAGAGAGATAATAACAAGTATTTGGCAGAAGGGAGAAAGCGTGTCTTGCAACAAGTGTTTCTGAGGCTCCAGGATGAAGTGGAGCACAGTGCAGTTGTTACTGAGGAGGTGGGTGAGAAGCCTGGCTAGAGATGCTACCCACGTTTCAGGGCTGACTTGGGTCCTTACTTACCAGGTTACTTCCCTAATAATTGTGGTCCTAAATAACTTTGGAATTTGGTCCAGATTCACTTTCCCATTAGTGCCAGGCACAGAGAAGGCAGAGAGAAGGCAATGTCCACATCCTGTGACAAAGAAAGGAAGGCAGGCACATCGCTAACTGTCCCTGTAGGCAAAGACTGATGATGGATTTGGAAGCAGCATTATGGATGTCAGACCTTTGCCCATCATTAGGAAAAGATAGTATGTTAGCACAGTCTCTGTGTGCCCTAATTAGGCTGGAAGCCAAACTGAAACAGGGCCAGGAAGTCGGAGGATTCTGGATAGCACTGATGTTATGGAGGTATTAACTCCTCGGCCACCTTTCCCTCAAAGTTCATCTCCAGCAATGAACTCGGTGAAACTTTGTTTGACCTCCCAAGGCACAAGAGGCACAGATCTATTCTGCAGGCTGTAGGTTAAACCTTCTCTGGGATCTTTGTGGTCAAAATTAGGCACATTTGTGCTGAAGACGCTGACTCTGATTCAAAGCTAAACAATTTCATCTGCAATGCAGATAACAGATTTTACAACTGTGAGAGATATTCAGTACCTGAGGTGCTGAGTGAGGGCAGCGCAGCTGCCCTGCCGAGGGATACCTCCCCAGTCAGGACTTCCCAGGTGCCCGAGTGAAAAGAAGCTCTCTCAGCTCATACCAAACCTCAGCAAAGGAGTCTGAGTGCCCTCTCCTTCTCTATTAGTAGCTGATCACAACCACTGTGTCCTTATCTTCTGCTCAGCAGCTTGCCAAGGCTGTCTAGGTGTGCTGTGGATGCCAGAGGACAGAAGATAACCGTAGCCATGTAGTTCATCCAGATCAAAGAATGGTCTCCTCTAGAGAACTCCTAACTTATTTGGTGCTTTCAGTCCTTTGTGGGTGTTTAGCAGGGGGAAAGAGACCATGCAAACATCATCCCAATAATTTCCTGCCTTATTATAAAACACAGCTTCAAAATATTTTATGCATCTTTAAATTTCCTCAGACAGTTCTATGAGTATCATTAAATTTCCACTTTCTTTTTGCTTGTCACACAGCTTATGTTCAACTCCTTAGAGTACTAGTTAGGGTCTTTCTGCTCAAAACTTTTGTTGTAGTAATTATTGTGCAGATGCCAACAGCTGGCACATGATTTAGGTATGGAGTGGGTTGGTTGAAAAACAGCCCTTTAAAAAATAATCTGAAAATAATTTTTTACACTAGAAACACCTTCTATCTTGCATGAAAAATTTAGTATCTTTTACCACCTGAGATTATCATCAAAAAGTTTTTAATATATAAGCAATCCAAAGTACTTTTCAGGTATTGGAATAAACTCAGTAATTTCAGTGATTTAATACTGGAAAACTAACAAGATTCAAGAACAAAAATTAGGTCCTGCCTGATCCCTTTGAAATTAAAGCAAGTTTGAAATTGAAAAAATTTTGTTTCATTTTGCAACCTCTTCTACAAATAGAATATACTAGGGTGGGCAATTTAGCTTGCTAACATATACGTTTCAATTATACCACATAGCAGTAGCTAAGTCAAAATCTTCAGGAGCTCAGACTCCTCCTGGTTTGCCAACTAGGATGCTCACTGCGTATAGCCGGGAAGACTTCGGGCTCAGCAGTGCACTGTTGCAAATTCAGAGGCATTAAGGGTATGCTTTCACCTTTCTCTGAGGCAGTCAGTGCTGGAAAGTTGAGGATTGGAGAGCTGACAATACAGGCTGTTGATCGGTTCTAGTAAACCAAAAATGTGTCTCTTAATTGGTGTTATTCCTAAACATTTGCTTTACTGTGGGAAAATGTTATAAAACGCAGAGAAGACTTTTTTTTGACATTGTGATATATGAGCCTCCTGCCTGAAGCTGCCACATTCAAAACCAACTGGAAATCTCTTTACACTAATTCATCCATTTAAGGCAAGGAAAAAAATGTAAAGTATTACTGAATACTCCCCAAACTTCTCAATAACAGCATCATACCCAAAAGAATACTGAGAATACAAACCAGATTGTTTGTTGAAGGTTTCAGTTACAAGAACTTATAGTATTTTCTTTAAAAATTTTTAAAAATATTTATCTGCGCACATTTCCCCATTGGCCTGCTAATATGTATCAATCTAAATAAAAGCAATGAGGTACATTTGAGTTATCTCTGTCCTTTCATACATTCTCTGAATTGTTCATTTTATGATGAAGTATTTGTACAAAGCAATAGCTCAATCTACTTCACCTTTGAAGTAATGTATCAAGTTGGGCTAGATATATAATATTTATGGTGCTACTAGGTTTATGCACAAGGGCAAAAGGTTTCCAACCACAGCAGGAGATTTCTTAGGTACAGTCAGTGGTAGGTGATCTGCTTTTTTCGTAAGTTTGTCTTCCAGATTGCCAGCACCGTTTGAAGGAGGGTGAAAATCTGCCCTATGCCTTATACACTCAGAGATGAAACTCGTCTTTTCCTTCCAAATACATTTGCAAAGTATAGGCAGCAAGGGTCACTTGATCATCAGCAAAGGACAGGATGAACAAAGAAGCTGCTTTCAGTTTACATTGCAAAACAGTTTTTGGGGCAGCAACAGCAACCTGCATTTTATAAAACTACACAGGAAATTTCCAGGAGGCAGCGTTTGACTTTCAAAGTGAGCATGAGAAGGACACTGAAGCTTAGCCCTACCAAACTTCACGTGCTTAGTTTGGTATTTCCTCTGATCAGCCTTACTCCAACTTCCCTTTTTTTCTCTAAACCAGACTGATGTCACTGGAATGGGAATTACAAGTGGAAGTAATTAGAAGATGTTTGGAATATCTAAACAACGGCTAGGAACAAAATAGATCTGTCCCTAGTGTTTTCCTTCAGAAACCAGCTCAGATGACTGACAGGACACGAAGGCTTCTGAGTGCCGATCAAGGCATTCCTGTTCCTCCAGTCCCCACCTCCAGGCAGAGCATCTAAATGTACTCAGTCACAACAACCAAAAAAACTTGGCTACCTAAATAAGCTGCCATAAAATGTGTGTAATAGAGAACTGATCTCCTCACCAAGTTAGGCACTTCTTTAATTTTTCTTTTTAAGGCCACAGGGAAAATAGTAGAAGCTGCCAAAAGCAACCAGCCAAGGTTATTATCTGGAAATGGCATTTAATATAAGCGCATGCTTGAAGCTTGCCCCAGGGAGCAGAACTTCAGCAGCAGAGAGCTTGCAATCATCAGAAGCAAGGCAAGATTAGAACAAATCATGTGAAGCAAGGTTTTCTGTATGAGAGGTGTGACCTTAGAGACTTGTCCATGAGCCACTTCCTCAAGTGGGGAAGGAGGAAGGCTCAGAGAAGGTAGGGAGTCTGATCTCATGAGGCTGTGATGAGCAAAACCGATGGCTGCCCATTTTGTGCAAATTCCTCACTGCCTGAGTGCTGAACACACTTGCGTGGGGAACCCCAGCTCACCTGAAACCAGGTATTAACATAAATTCGGAACTGAACTAGGCAAATCTTGTGACTGCTTTTATAAGCTGATTGCATCTCCCACATTTGCCAATAACTAGAATACAAAACAGGAAAGAATCTCTTGCATAAAGTCCAGTCCCCACTTCAAAGAGCTGAATCTGGTGTGATGGTGCTTTTCTTTGCCATAGCTGAGACAGGGCTTGCCATTACACTTTATATACCCGAGTGATCGTCTCAGCTCTGTGCTTTCAAAGGCTTTAGAAATGTAAGCAGTGAATTCACATACTAAGGGCAGCTGAGCTACTGCCCTGTGCAAATGTTGTTAACTTTTGTATTAGGCTGTTACTAACAGTGAAATACAGCTACGCACTCTCATGGAGCTCAAGTCTTTGGACTGCTTTTGAGGCAGTCCAATACCCTCATCTCCAAGTCCTTGGATTAGTCTGTCTTTACAGCACATACTTTTTGTCCTCACTACATCCTACATCCCTCTCCTGCTCTTCTCTTCTGCTCCCCCCCCCCCCCCCCCCCTCCCTCTTACCC
>NW_010972698.1:10244824-10292756 GCF_000737465.1 Haliaeetus leucocephalus | reverse complement strand
CCCCCCCCCCCCTTTCCTGGATGTCTCCTAAACTCCCTTCAGGGCTCTGGATTCCTTGAATTTTTACATTAGAAAAAGCCAAGAGGAATTTCTCAGCCTTCCCATAACAGGAGTCTGCACAGTCTTTCTTCCCTGTACCAAAATGAATTTTGCCTTTAAAATTGTGCCTGGTGCGCAGATTTTGGCAAGCCGAAGTGGGATTGCCCAAGACCTGCAGTGGAATCTCCTCTGCTTTCTGCAAGCAGATGCCCTAAGTCTTCCTGCTGTAGTGAATTTTACAAGAAGCAATTTTTGCAAGTCTTCCCCCCTCAATATCTAGAAATCCAGGAGTCACAGCTAGTGTGTGGTGTGTATGTAACCAGTGTTTAGGGCTTTTGTTGTGTCTCTAAGCAGTAAAGCTTTTAGAACTGAGGACTCCTTGACATTACAGAGCAAGAGGAAAGAACCTCATCTAACCCTTCAAATGATGAAAGGCTGAACACACCAGTTTTCCTTTGTGCCCTGCAGGGAATGGCAAAAGCATATGGTCCCCAAGATTTCAAAATTCAGCCAAAAACTACACTCAGGCCCAGAATGTAAAGGAAATATAGGGACCAGCCTTCTATTTTCAGATCACTTGCCTTTGTCTTCTGCGTTTCCACATAGGTTTCCTTAGATCTTCCTGTGTTTTTCTGAACTGTGGGAACATGATTGCCAAGGAAGTAGAGAGGGGAGTTTTCAGCCCTGCTGGGATTGTTCTTGATTTGAGGGTCAAGGAAGCTTGACCTAGTCATTACCTGTTCCATTTTTTATAAAATCTCCATGAATCTAAACCACCTCAGCCAAAATGTTTGCTTCCTTAGAGCCCACAGCTCAGAAATTGCACACCTTAAATTCTTCCTTACAGATACACTAAGGTCAGTTTGCAGGAAAAGCACCAACCACCATGGGGCTACTTTACCTGTTCCTCTATAGCTGTGAGTAAAATGGGACTGCTCATAGGGGTAGTCCACACAAATACACAGAAGTAGCTATTCTGTAAGGCATTCATCCTGTTTGCTGTTAACTCATATCTCATTAACTGAAAGCAGTGCTGGACACAATAATTTAAGAGTTAAAGCAGTTTTCTCCATGTCCCCAGAAGCCTGCAGCGGGTGATGTGAGCATGGGCCCTCCCAGAATCCCAGTCCTGATCCTCCATTCCCTCACAGCTACTGAGAAAGGCTCACTTTGGCCCTTTGTAGCCATACGAATCATCCCTGAAAGCTGATACTGAGCCTGGACTTCCCTAGCTTTTGTGTTGGGTTGCAGATTTTAATGTGCAGATGCCTACTACAGTATGTCCTCCAGGAGTTATAAAATGTGTTTTTCCCCTCTGCTTCTTCACTTGTTCTTCCAGCTGCCTGAAGCTGGCTCCCTGAGGGGCTGTAACACTTGCCCACAGAGTGGCACTTGGAAGCCCTTCTTGTGGGCAATCCTAATTACAATACGCCTTCATACAGGAAATGGCTGTTGGAAGAGATTGCCCAGAACCCTTAACAGGAAGACGCATATGACTGTGTTTGAAAGGAGGGAAGTAAAGCACTGCGGATTATCAGTTGCAAACCTCAAGGTCCCTGTCTTTCCTTGCAGAAAAATAAATCCCACAGGTGCCGTGTTGTCCAGCACTGGGTCACTAGGTCCATCCCCCACCTCCACTTAGGGAAGGGTACCCACTCCACTCACTGCCGCTTCACTCCTGAATGAATACTATCATTGCTAATTTGCAAAGATAAGGGAAAGGACTTCATGAGCATCCACTACTTAAAAGCACAGGTACTACTTTGCTCCATAACCCATGAGGAATAGCAGAAGAAACAAGAATGCAGTGCCCAGGTGTGGGGAGAAAAGTTTTTCCCAGATCTCTTTCTGGATGTAGATGAGGCAAGGAAGTTGTATCAGCTCTTGCTGCATGACACAGCAGGACGGAGCTAAACAGCAAATTTGGCTAGTTAAAAGGGTTTTGTACTGTTACAATTAAAGGATGATTCAAGTGAATGTAAACAATGATGTCACCCTGAGAACCTTTTAAACACAATTTAAGTTATTACATGGTGCGAAGCAGAGAGAATCGGCTAACCTTTTGGCCTGCCACATTTTTTTCTCTACAAATGGATGATGTCTGGATTACTTTCATTTCATGTTAATGCACTTGGGACAAGCTTTCCTCTCAGTTACACAGGTTTAAAGCTGTAGCTTGGCTGAAGACAATAGCCTGCCTTTGAATTTTCCTTTGTGTGACTAAGAACATTTATTTTATTATGGTTGTTCATACATTTTGTGGTAGAATCTGAGTGAGAAAAGAACTGCCTGAAAGCTGCTCTCTCACTGCATGCTTTATAGAGGTAGATCTTGCTGGAAAATCCCGATTTGTTTTGGAAGTGAAAATTCACTTGAGAAAGCTAAGTAACCTGCTTACTTTCCTGTGATGAAGGAAAGCCAGTGTGTGGCCCCTGCACCGAGACTGCAGCAACATCCCGTTGTGTGAGGCAGCACAACCCCTACTGCTACTCCTGAACGCTCCAGTGTACGCTCTCGCTTCACATTTCTTTTGGCTTTAAAGATCGCATTCTGCTAAGCCTCCTGGAGGCTCTCATGCTTAAACCAACTTTCCTTCAGTCTTGGCAAATCTTCTATTGAGTAAGGACAGAGCAACAGCAAGAGAACAGGGTTTGGCCCAATAGGAATTACCAGAGAGAGTAATTAATCCCCTGAATCCTATGTCAGCATGAACCAAGCAGAGCTTGCAATGGGGAGGGATTCCCTGGGGCAGAGCCTCCTCTGGCTGTGATCTCAATGCCGTTGGCCCATCTCACTTTGCAAGAGCCATGTGTTTCTCACAGCTCATCATCCCACTCAGTGATGACTTTTCCAAATATAATGATACCATGGGTCTCTGGGAAAGTAAGGCCCAGTTGTTACCATGAAGCTGCTAATGATCCCGTTAACAGTTTTATTACTTAATCCACTGATACATCAGGTTCTGACTTTGTCCAGAAAGGAGATAAACCCAAGTCTTCAGTGTGATGTATTTATAGGTTTGGAACTGCTCCGGGGTTTCTAGGCTGTGCTCACATTTGGACTGTTTTCTCATGGCTTTCTCACCAAGTCAAATAAACATGGGTAGCTTCGTTCTCTGCGTCAATTTGGGCAATATCACCCTGCCCTAATGAAAGAGAAGTGCAGGTCAAAACAGAAAACCCAGTATGGCGTGACTCCTGGGATGAAGGAACTGTCTGGGCAAGGTGAATTCAGGAAGACAGCAGGCCGCTGAGCAGGGTATGTCAAAGATTCCCCCCATCTGGCTCCAGACAGTATTGTACACTGCAATTCCCATCAGGAAATTTTGTCATTACATTTGAAGGAGGATGTATACAAGGCTGATTTCTTCTTCTTAGTATTATGGACACATGGGATTACTCTGACCTACAGACTTTTCAAACAGAAAGACCGGTAGAGTTGGTTCTTTATATGCTATGGCTTATATCAGAAGAGCATCGTTAGACCAGAAAAAGGAACTAGAAAGACCCCTAAAAGAAATATGGGGTTTCACAATATATTAATTGGACTGTGATCTTTATATCAAGGATAAAAATATTTGGTATAAATTAGCCATGTACTTTGCCTTTTTTATTGTTGTCTGCTTTGCATTTGAAATGTAATGTTCAAACCTACACGGTGAAACGCCATTATTAATTTAATTTAATAAATCATGAAGTAGTGTGCCTTCTGGTTACTGAAGTTGGTCTCTGTTGAATTTTATGCATAACTACGGTTATTATATTGTTATTAAAAATAACTTACTAGCATTCTTTTCCTAATGTACTATCCAGCATGTCAGAGCTGGTATACAATATCATCTAGGGCAGGCATCCACAAACAGGCACTATGACATCCCATAAGTCTACAAGCACAGACTAATGCTCCCAAGAGAAAGGCTCTCCTTTTCCCATCCCAAGAATACGTGCACAATTTGTTTTAACATTCTTCATGACAGCATCTTCAGCTTTCTGGAGAGTTTCTGGCAGAAGGACAAAAGAAGAGGAAAGGAGACAGTTTTGTCTGGGTATAAATCTCAGTTTTCATTTGCCAAACCTGTCCTGCACTTTTGAGAAAATCGGGGCAGTAAAGCTGAAAATTCTGTGCTCACAGTGGGATTAGTGGAAAAGCTAAAACTGAGCTAGTTTTGATTTCCATGGAGTAGAGTTTGCATAGCTGCCATTCAAGGCCATTTGCTATTCCACTGTACAGTATCACAGTATCACTGTACTTTAAAACATTAATGTAGACTTTTAAATACTACATGGATTTGTGTCTGGCATGGAGCAACGCAACTTTGACGTTCTGCCTATCTGTTTACCTATGCCTGGGATGTCCCTCAGTCTGACCACTTGACCTAAAAATTTTGGTCTCAACATCTTCCCAATTTAACTGAAAGTTTTATACAAAAATTTTGTTTTTCAAGATAGTTTTCATTAAAAAGATAAAGGTGTATTTCAGAAACAGGCAGCTATTGCTTGGGAAAACAGGAATAATCATTGTAAGATAAATGACTGGGTAGAATCAGTTTGGCCAGAAATATGAGACACAAAGCTGACAGCATGAATCTCTTACCAGCATAAATCGGATCTATTTGTAAACACAACTAGTTGGTCCAGGGTCTGCAAGTGCCCTGGATAGCTCGCACTGCCTGTGCAGTACTGCAGAATGTCCTTTAGGGGCTAGTTTGCTGCGTAAAGAAAGCCACTAAAGATTTTCTTGTGCAGAGAAGGGACAGGGATGTGCATTCAAATAGCAACGGTGCTGTCACTACTCCTCCTCAGGTGGCTTCACACCTAGTGTGACCACACTTCATAATTAATAAGGTAGAAATCACCTTATCGATGAACTAGCCCTTTTCCTGAACAAGAGGCCAAGTGTAATCTTTAATCCAGAGTCCAGTGCATGACAATCTGTATGAGGGAAATACTGAAGGCTTTATTTTACAATTCTGAGATTGCTATTACAGGTTCTGGACATTTCTGATATATGCATTTCTTTTGCATCCCTGGAGCAGCAATGATAGTTAATATTGGCATCATTAAAGCCACCACCATTATGGTTCAGGATAAACACTTCACCTTGATGAATCAGGTAGCTAATGCTTTGCAGAGCCATTGCTTTGGGCTGCTGATTCTTTAATTCCCAGACTGACCAATGTATCTGGTCTTGTCTGGTGTCATCATACGCAGTCTCCTTAAATTTAGTGCTAGGCTAACCAGACTTAAAAAGAGACAGTAAAAGGGGTTAAAGAGCATCATTAGGAGAGCCCAGAACAGCCTAATTCCTTTAGTTATCTTTCCTGTTTTAAAATCTTTCTGCTTATCTCAGTTCTGGTCTTGACATCTGCTAGTAGTGAAAGCAAAGTAGTAACAGTTGGGCGTGGTGGGATGTAAGGAGGGTATCTCATATGCTGATCTTCTTGCAGTGTATACGATAAAGGAATTGAGAGGAATTCACAGCACACGTAGGGCAAAGGTCTCTCTCTTATGCTCTTTCATTTAATGGTCAAAGTGATGTCTTTTAGTGTGTATTATACTGCTAGCCTTTGAATGGCTGCATTTTTTGTTTGTTTTGATTCTATATTGTTCTAAGTTAAATAGTAGGAAAAGAGAAATCTCTGCCACCATAACATTCTCTTATAGGTCTATTCATTATAGATCCCGAGAGGAAACTGAGAGTTCCCCTGTACAATGGTCTGATATACAAACGAGCATACATTAACTTTCTGTGGTTGTATAGTCCATTTTGGCTGCATTTCCTTTACATTCTTAGGAACATGAATTCAGGCATAATTTGGTTTGATGTCTTCCTCTGCCTTGAACTGCTGTCTTGTTAGACGTACTGCACAACAGGCAGCCTCTCTGCAGCGGAGGCCTGAAGTGGAAGTGCTTCAGGCAGACGTGGTGGTGCACTGAGGGACGCTTTTGGAGTGAGTGGGAGGGCCAGGAGCAGAGGACACCAGGCCAGGTCTGCAGGGTTTTGGCTCAACGGGTGGGGGATGCTGGGGCGGCTGCTGGCCAAATGCCATGCTCCAAACCAACAAGGACGTCAGGTAGGTTGGACATAAGCCACGATGTTTAAGTAGCTCGACTTCGGTCCCTTGTCCTTTGACAAACACCTTAGGGGAGCTCAGTTGGGGCACATCTGCAATGGCTTTGGCTGCAATAACTCCAGCACTGGGGCTGCAGCAGGGTATGATACAGGAACACCCAGAATCTCTGGATGGGAAATGGCTGATGCAATTACAGCTGTGTTCACCGCACTAATTAGTGTGGACACTTTGCTCAGGACCACAGCTCGGTTGCTGCATGAACTGCACTCTTCAGTAGGTACCCACTCAGACCTCTAGCGCTTTGGGCACTCTGGCATTGCATTCCTCGCTGTGGCACAGGTATGTTTTCTGCTTTTGTGCCTCTGCTCTTCTTCTGTAAATCGGGGAGATTAGCACTTCCCTTCCTCCCTGGAGGGATGGAGTGATAAATGTTTTGAAGAGAAAAAGCAGCTCAGGAACTGCAGTAGATTTGCTTCATCTTTCACTTCCATCACCAGAGAAAAAGCCATTTGAAGCTACAAAGATACCAAGGCATTTAAGGTTGTAAGGATTAGGACTGGGATACCGTGATAGGCTTGGCCTGAACTGTCAGAAATGAATCTCTCTCCTGTCCTCAAGACAGACGGCTACAGAATTTGGGTTTGGCTGTTGCTCTTTGCACTGACATGTCATGCTCTCACTTACTTTGCATGCAGACAGAGCCAAGGAGATGAAAAAGCTTAGAGACTAGATCAGTCATTGTTACCCTGCCTTCTGTAAACAGCTTTGCACAGTCTGAAGAGTGTGACTGCTTCTGAAATGCTGCCTGTCCCACCCAAAAGGTGTGTCTAACACATCACTCCCTGCTAATGCTGGCTTGCATAGCCTGCTTACACATCCTGGGTACCACCAGGTGCATGGCAGTGATGCACAGGGCTTGGTTGCAAGGCTACAGTTTTTCTCTAATTTCTTTTAACGCAGGACCTCCTTCAGCCTCTTGGCCCACACATATGCGGTAGATTGCTAGTTTCCTCGGAGGAATAATGAAGTGCGCACGCGGACGCGCACACATGCATAGGTGCAAACGGATGCAGTGTTACTCCAATTGCAACTATATTCTAAAAAGCCTCTTGGTTTTCATTCTGACTGTGTCTTCTGGCACAGAGAAATTTGCAAAGCTAATTTTCAGCTCCCATCTAATGGATTCCCCTGCTGAGTGTCTGTTACAGTTAAAGGATTCCAGATTGAGAGTTTGTTCTCGCCTCCCCTGTGCACATCTATGTTGGAGGTACTTCTTGGGGAGCTGGTTAATAAGCCTGGAGTGCCACTGAGTGTTTGTGCTGACATTCCCCTCCTCCTTGGAGGAAGGTAGCCCTCACACCCTTATAGCCCATTTGTTTTCTTACTGCTTTCACCCCAGTAGAAATAAGGTTATTATAGGTATCAGACTGTGCAAGAGAATATTGGATTTATCAAAGTTGAGAAGCAAAAGGAGAAATCCCCCTTGCTAGGAGCTCATTTGTTCTGGAGCTTGCAGGCTTTCTGGGAGGAGGAAAGAGCTGCAGTTGAGCAGCATGCAGCAAGGTTCAAAATACACTGTTGCACTCTATTTCCTCCTTGCCCCCTGTGCTTGCCTCACTGGCGACCCTCAGAGGAGAGGGCACTGCCATCCACACCAGATATTCACTAGTGCCAGCTCCTTCCAGCTCCTGTAGAAACCGAAGAGAGCCTTTCTGGGGATGATCTTGCAGCTCAGCACAGAACCTGGAGCCAATTTACTTGAGCTCTAATTCCTGCCATGCTGCAGGCTTCCTGTGCAACCTTAAGATACTTATCTGTCTTCAGTTTCCAGCAGTATATAACAGCAATTACTTACCAACCTCACAAACATGTTGCAAGGTTAAATCCCTTTGTAAGCCATCTTGCAACTAATCTTAGAAATGCAGACTGTTGTTGTTGTTATGATTATCATTATTATTATTGCCATTTTGGCACTGCCCTTTCTCAGCCATGGATGTTTTGCTATGACATCTGCACCTACCCAAACCTAAGTACACTTAAGTATCAGTTTCCACAAAAGATTTTTCTCTTTTTTGGACACAGTATATTGGATCTTCACCCCCAAAGGCCCTTAGAGAGTGGGCGTAGCCATGCAGAAAACAAAAGATGAATGGGACACACACATACAAACAACACAACCCATTTCATGCATCTTCTCTTCTCATACCTGGAGACCAAACCTCTAATTCTTATTTTAATATTTGTTAAGATTTTGTCTTGAGGAATGGTGGGAAGAAGGACAAAAAGAGACATTGGTCCTCTTTGGAAAGTGTTTTGTTTTTCCCAAGCAGCTGACCAGGCAGAGCTTTAAGTATTTACTTTAAGTACACATTTCAGTCTCCAGCAGATACAAAGACATCTCTGCTGGGGCATCTTGGGGTAGGACAGAGGCCAACAGGACAAAAGGAGCCCAGGTGGGGTCAGTGTTGGACCTGGGCACTGTGTAGGGTTAGGATTAAGGTCAGGGTCAGGGTTAGGATTAGGGTTAGGAGAGAGAAGCACACAGCCTGAGTGTGAGTGGGGTTGCGAAGGGGCTGCCGAAGGAAGAAGGGGGCTGCAAGTCTCTGGGAATGAAGTGAGCAAGAGGCAGCGAAGACAGAAGCCTATAGTGCAGAAAGATGCCCCAGGAACCCAAATGCCTCACTGAAGCTCTGTGTGGTGGTTTCTGGAGGGTGTGGGAGGTATCAAGGTGTGCTGGCCATGCCAGGCTCATGAGGGAGAAGTCTGCCTCACAGAATGACTGTCACAGACACCTCTCGGTGCCAAAAGACATGGGACTGGTATGGATGATGGTTGTCATGAATTCCTCACTTACACTGGAACAAAATACATTTGTGAAGCCAGCCCAGAAAGGCTACTAAGCACTCCTTCAGCCACTGCTTTGGATATACGTGACCAATAATCTGACTATTTTTCATGTGTAGTTAAGCCATCTAAAAAAGATCAAATTACTGAAGAGGTAGAAAGTTAATCTTTACCTCCAGGCTAAGCTAGAATTACAATTGCTTAATCTCTTACCAAGCAGTTTCTCTCACTTAAAAGGGGAGAGCATAAATGAGTTTTCACTGGAATATGCTATCCTGGCATTTTAATTAAGATGAAAATATATAGGTAAAACAAAATACCTGGGCATTATCAGTTTTCATGGCTATTATTCTATTTGTCAGCTGGGGCAATCCATTTGCTGTGTGAACTGCAGTGCTAAGGGTACGGTATCTTTGTGCTCAAGAGCAACATATTCCCAAGCATGTTGTCTTTGGCATGGCCAATATTTTATCTGCCAGAGCCAACGTTAATGAAAAATTCCTGAAAAATTCCACATTTCAACACAGCAACACTCTGATGGGAATAACAATCTCTTCTGACCTCGTTCAAAAGCAGATATCAGGCAGGATACAGAATAGGAAGGTATTCCTGAACTCTTCTACCCAGGACTTTGGGTACTGTGTACTAAGTTTGTGATGCTTGCCTGCCTTTATAAGTGATATCAACACTGTCAGGTTGTGTATTCCCCATAGTACCTGCATCCAAAATCAGCATTTCTCAGAATAGTCATGCATGCAGTCAGAAACACTGAGTTGGTGAAACTACAAACTGCCTTCTAGTTTTGTTGCACAACTGTCTCACCTCTTTGAAACAGAGTGATGCAGCAGCTTTATAATGAGAACATATCTGCTTATAGAAGTGTGTTTGCCCTTCTGGGACAAAGTTGTGAGTCTTTTTGACATGGGGGGTAGGTATATTTGTGATCCATTACAGTTAACGTTAGCCTAGATGATTTGTAATATATGGGCTCATCTCCTCATTGCATTGGACAGTCTGGAAAACTAAGTCAAGCAAAGTGAGCTGTGAAATAAAAGCCCAGTCATGAGTAAGGTGGCCTTAAATCACTGTCACTGACTGCAAAGGGACAGTCCAGGGAAATGGAAGGTACTAGTTTACTTTGATTTGCATTAATTGAATTCACACAGATCGTCATTTCCCTTAGGAGTTCAGAGTATCATGTACTTTTGTTGTAGGCAGGATAGTACTAGAGGTTAACTGGCATATGGGCTGTGCCACAATGAAATCGCTGACTTGAACAAGAGAATAGCCACCCTGAATTTCTCCTTCAGTGCCTTCACTTGAGCCTTGCACAACCAGACCATCTTTCCTGCTCTGAAAAGGGTTCTTGTCAGGACAGGCAAGCCAGAGCTGTGGGAATTGTGGAAGATCCCAGCATAGGAAAGAGAGGCCATTCTCAGGAGACCTTGCAACAAAGCTTAGGGAGACATGCTGGATTTATTCACCTAGTGTAGGTCACTCAGTGAGTGGAGAAATAAGTGACCTTGTCAACAAGCAAGGAAAAACCATGTATACAGCCTCTCCACACACTATCCTACAACTGAAATCTTTGTGTTATATGCCTACTTTGTGGACCAGAACACAGAGAGCAAAGGAAAATCAAGACTTACAGGCATCCAAAGTCAGCTTATTACACACACATCCACACCTGACAAAAGACAGGGCAAGCAGTGTAATTTATTCTCCCCCTGTTGTCAGAATCCATGATAGCATCTACTATCAACAACTGCCTGTCATGCCCTAGAGACAGGAGAAAGCCTGACAGTACACAGATAAGAGCAGGTGCTAATTTGATGCCATGGTCCAGCACATAGACACAATGCTGTGTAAATGCTCCAGTTTCAGCCTCTGGAAGGTCCTCTCTTGCCAAATTCTCCTCTTCTTTGGAGACTTTTTAAATGGCAATTGCTCAGTCAGCAGTGAGAGCACATAGCGTTCCTCCTGTGTAGACAAGATCTTTGATGTGCTCACACTCTGAGCTGCTACCTTTATTTCAGTTTTAAAGGGGATGCAAAGGGAGCAAAAGGTTCTTGCCAGTCACAGACTTGCCTAAATATTTATCTCTGCTAAAAACAGTTCAGTTTCTGGATTTAGCCCAGGGTTGATTCTGATGAGAGACATCAAACACAATACCCATGAATCAGGGACAGCACATCTGGCATTGCCTGTGTGCTGTAGGAATATAAATAAAAGAGCCAGTAAACTCCAGCTGGTGAGTTATTTGTACTGCAACAAAGCTGTCAGCTTTCTAATACCACCACCCAGTGAGAAGAGGGTGCCATGAATCACTTGGGGCTGCTCTGTGGTCCCCTGTTGGCATGTGTCTTTCTTTTTGCATGAGAGGACTCAGAAGCGAAGGATCATAAACACGTTTTTGAAAATGATTTGCAAGAGTGCCGAAGAGAGTGGCGGGCCAAGCCAGCAGTGCTGCCAATATTTAGAACATGATGGTATTTTATTTTTGGAAGTATCTGATACAAATGTTCTTTTCCTGGAAAGATTCCTTCTCCTGCCTGTCTCTCCCGCCTCCCTCAGATTGCTGGTGCCAATATTTCTGCTGCAACTTCCTTGCTCCCGGCCATTTCCTACTATAGATTTCCCTCCCCTCTCTCCTGGAGCTGATGGTCCAGGTTGCACCCTGCATTGTTCTGCTGGCCTGGAAGGAGGCAAATGTCAGTGCCTGATTCAGCTGCCTATGCAGAGACACTCAGTGCTGCTCACAATGTCGGCAGGTAACGCTGTAGGCTTCCAGCTCATACTATGGAAGGGCACAAGCATCACAGAGATGCCCTGTATCTGCCAGCCCTGGGAGGATGTCTCAGATAGCCACGTGAGCCCCTAATCTTCTTCATTATAGGATGAGCAGAACACATTACAGTGCTGCAAGGCATGGCGGGTGCAGGTAATGGCCAGAGCTCTGGACCCATGTGCATGGGGGGCACTTAAGTACATGCCGCGTCTCACTCCTTTCCAGCCTCTCATCCAAAGGGAGCACTGCCCTCAGAAGTGATAGTGTCCATTAGCGCCTTTTACTTCATTGCTCTGCAAACTGGTAAGATAAGCATGAGCTTTAGTTGGGCAAAATTTGGCATGGAGGCAGGAACGGAAGCCTTGGAGCTGAGGGTTAAAAAAATTGCAATGCCCAAATAGTCATTCCGATCACTTTAAACAAAATCATCGTGCAGAGCAGCCATGGAGACTTATCACACTACTTCCCTGATTAGCCCAGGACACCAATTTTAGGTACTGTAAAAACAGTGGAGGTTAAATTTACTATGGAGGGCAAAGACCAGTGATTCATTTTTCCTTATTCTTTATAGTCACTTTTCACCTTGAAGAACAAAAGGGCCTAAAGTCAGAGAATGTTTGTTCTTGAATCTTGTCAAAGCCTTTTTTTTTTTTTTTTTTCAATAAACCATCATTAAAATCTGGGCCCACTGCCTTGACAAAAGAAAAGAATATATTTGTGTATACTTAAGAGACGGAAAAGAGACTGTGCGCCAGGCCTAGTCACAGATAAAGGAATTCCGGACATTATTCCTTGTGCTCCTAGGGGTTGTGACATGGGATTTCCTTTCAAAGTGGTAAATAGCCCTACAGTTGTTGTACGCCAGGGTGGGGTGATCACTGGTTTCTTCAAAACGGGGAGAGATGAAAGCACATTATGAGAAGAAAGAAAGGCTGGATACATGTGTACAATGAACCCCTGTGAATGGGGTGAGGGGTGCAGATTCACCCCCACCCAAAGCACCAGCTCAAAGCTTTGCCCTCATAAGCTTCCCATGGTTTAGAGGTGCGACCAGCTGATCTCTGCTTTGGGAAGAATAGGTCATGTCACAGCAAAATAGATTTAACTCTTAAGAGGGAGCCAAAACCTCAGGGCTTGTCAGCACCTTACATGGTCCTCCTAGATCTGTGGGACATAGATGGAACTTGCAGGGAAACAGATCTCTCAAAGCCAGATGGTCTTTCCTTGTGCCCTGTGGGACACTGACTGCCAGTCCTGGCCTGGCATGGGAACAGAGAGGGTGGCAAGGGTGGGATACCATAGCTGTGAGCTTCAGGAGGAGCCTCACCATGTTTTGGAACAAGAATCAGACAGTCAGGTCTTTTGTAACTGAAAGCACCTTTCTCTTTTTTGCTGAATCCCACACAGGATTGGGGCGAGCAGCCTTTTCTTTTAAGAAAACAGAAGAGCTAAAGCTGCAGATTTTATCCTGCTTGCATTTCAAATAGAAAAATGTTCAACTTTGTACTTGGATTACTTCTTCTGTTGGACTTTGCATTAAGGACTCGCCAAAGTGCACTGATTTTGCAGTGTCGGGAGAAGTCAGAAGGGGGGAGGAACGTGAATCGCTTGATGAGGGAGAAAAGAACATCAAGCTGATTTTATATTTGGATCTGAATACAAAACGATTTCCTTTCCTCTCTCTTCCTGCGGCTGTCCTGGAGGGTCAGCAAAGACTGCAGATCCTAAACCTCACAGTTAAAGCAGGACTTAATGAGAAGGGGAAAGAAGATTTGCATGTTACTATTCTCCAGATCCTCAGGATTCAGGCCTTCAATAATAAATGTTAATTTAAGGAATCATCAGTGGAATAGATAAATCAGCATATTGCAGAAGTTCACAGATGGAAGGTACCTACATGAACCTCCTTATTGCTTTCTATTTTATTGCTAGATGCCTGAATTACAAGTCTATAATCCTTCTACCATGTAACAACACACCTGCAGATTTATTTTCCCTTTAAACTACAATGAGATCTCATATGAGTATAGGGAGGCACATGATAAAATTCTAAAATTCAGCTTGTAAACTTCATGCAAAGTGGAAATGTCTAAGAGGTTGCACTGCTGCTTCCAGTACAAGAGTCAGTTTGGATCTGCTGCAGAGGATCTTGTTCCTCTAGTGAATAAGATGTGCATGAAAGCCTAGAGAGATTGAAGTCATAGCTGTATTCAGTCCCTACTGCAACTCATTGGTTTAAGAGATTGTGTCAAGAGGGTCTAAGTCCATATAGGACGCATGGAAGATTCTAACCAAGTTCAGAACTGGAGACTTCAAAGGAAAAATGACAAATTTTCCTTCTTTCTCTTTGACCCCTTCCTAACATCCCACATTTTTCTGAAAGCCGGGAAAAAGAGAAAGTTCCCTTGTTCATTGCAGCAATAAAATAACACATCTTCTAAAATAACTGTATGGCTGGCCTAAGGATCAAGAAAGACAGCTAAATGAATCATACAGAGAGAATTACTCATACATACACCTTTTCAAAGAGTAAACAGGTCATGCTTAGCATTGTTAACTCACAAGCATGCCAGGCTGTACAGTCCACATTGCTGCTTGGGTGTATTTGAGGAGATCAGGAGAAAATCAGTTGGTGCACAGCAGTAAAACTGATCTGAATCAGGCCCTGGGATTGCACTCAAACATTAGCACTTCTACTGTGTGGGTATGGGGCTGTATGGCAGTCACACATCATGAGAGTACCATGTACTTGTATGAATTGGATCACGTTTTCTGAGCCCCATAACAGACCACTGAATCATGCTTTTTTGATATCCTGGTACAATCACATTAAATCCCTTAAGATGAACTATATTTTCATGGCCAAAAGCCAAACAAACAAAACTCTTTGAAAAATAAACAAACAGAATCCTTTTAGAAGAATTTTTTAAAAGATCTAATACTTGTTTTAGGGACTTGTAATTTTAAAATAGCTCAAATAAATTAAGAATACCAAAACTGATCCTTCTTCCCAGTGGTGGTGTGAACACATGAGAGTTTCAGTTTCCTCGCAGTGGAAACTGCCCCTTAGTTATGGTGCCATTGCCCATTGTCATGATCTCTTTATCTTGGCCTGCAAGGTGGAGTCAACCTGGGTTCAGAGGACTGTTCCCACTGGATAGATGTTCATATCAACACAACAGCTCTTGTGAATAAGTTTTGCGGGATTGGTGCTTGACATACAGCTCTTTTTACTCTCAAACGGTATTTTTTTTTCTCCCAAAGCTGCTTACATTCTATGACCTTGCACTAAAGCCCAAATGAAATGCCTCACAATTTTCCTAAATACTATCTTTATTCTTATGGCTCCTGTATGAACCACTGCTATGCAGTTAATGCTGTGCAGTTGTTTCTACCCTAAGACCTTTTAGCCAAGGGTTTACAATTCGGCATCTGAGGTCTCAGCCTGAAAATTCATCTTTGTTTTTATACTCTCCCCAAGAGTCTGTTTTAAATTGATATAAACATTTCGATAGCTTAAGAGTGCAACAAAATGGTCAGCCTCCTTTTCCAGCTGGAAAACAAGCCAAAGTCGAAGTATTGCATGTTGTTGGCTAGACTAGTGGCTGGTCTCATCTTGGCTTGGTCATGCAGTTCCAGGCATCTGCGTAACCTTATGGCACATCCAGAAAAAAATTAAACTCCACCTTTACCTGACTGTGCAATACTTGCTTCTTCAATGTATCTGTTTCTCTGTAGTGGGCGTTGCTTCCCCATTTTCCCGATATATATCATGCACATATACCACCATAATCAGCTAGAGACGCTAGGAGACTGTTGATTTTCTTCAGCATGTGGAGAAATCCCTCATTAACATAGTTCACATCTGCCAGACCAAAATTCATATGCCGTACTAAAAATTTTACTGACTAATCAAGACGAGAGGGAACAGAACTCTGAAAGAAGTAAATAAGGACCCCAGCAAATGCTTGCTCTACCTTGATAAGCCGTTTGCTTATTCTGCAGTGTCTCAGATCTGGATTTCATTATTGGGATTAGTTGTCTGAAATCTTAGTGCAGCAAATCAAGGCTGTATGTGTGGATTCAGGATGGGAAGGAACCTTAATAATTGCCTGCATGCATTTGCATTATTCTTTCATCTCTCACCTTGGTACTTTTCTCCTCCTGAATCCAAATGGTGACATTTTTCTTTCTTGGTGACATAAAGTTTTCACTTTGCTTTCATTCAGTGCTCACTTAACTTTCATGATTCTCTTTTCTCTTAGGCATTTTCATATAGTTCTGTATTTCTTACCAGGGTTTCTGATACTCTGCAAGAGGTACTCAGGAGACAGCTCCAAATAAAGGAGCTGCTTTCCTTGTTTAATTACTTTTACAGTCATATTTGTTGATTTTCTTAACTATCCAGCACAAGAACTAATTTTATTATTCAAAAGGCAACTGCAAGTTTTGTCTGTCTATAGGAACTGCAGTAAACTCTTGGGCTGAAGAGGTGAGATTTTTAGGAAAAGAAAACAGTGGTGTGCTTGTTTCTGCTGTGTTTGAAATCAACAGTAAAAACAGAATCAGTTAGGGGTTTTATAAAAAAATGGCTTTTCATTAGGAAATTACACTGTGGTAACATTTTGTGTAGAAAGTGGCTGGGTTAGATGCAGTTTTCCAGGAAAGGTTCTCCAGCCAGGATGGTGTTTCTGGTCACGACCCAATAATGCCATGACCTTGTCATTGAGATGCATGCGTAGGATGCTGGAGACACCATGTTCCTTGGTGGAATCAAGCCTCTGAATCGTGTCTCCCACTACCAGGGGCTGCCCTAAATATCTGGCTATTTTTAGATGAGTCTTTTTCTGTTGCTGCTTTTCATAATAAGAAAAACCTTTGAAGGTTTTGTGTTTTATCCCTATGCACAACAGGAATTAAAATAAATAAATAGATCTTAAATATTTAGACATGAAGAGAGAAGAATTTCCTGCCCAGCTTTTGCTAAGCGGCGTAGGTGGCTTTAATGCAAACCGGCTCTGCTCCTGGGTACCTGGCAATGTTTTCTTTTCTTGGAAGTGACCGTGGTAAAGCACCTTTAAAAGCAGGATCCCACAACACAAATCTGCTGT
The DNA here is from genome assembly GCF_000737465.1 of Haliaeetus leucocephalus. Classification (NCBI taxonomy): domain Eukaryota; kingdom Metazoa; phylum Chordata; class Aves; order Accipitriformes; family Accipitridae; genus Haliaeetus; species Haliaeetus leucocephalus. The sequence continues at coordinate 10,275,901 of NW_010972698.1, read as the reverse complement.
TTCGAAGGTCCCTGTGCAATCATCTCCCCTATGCCCTAGTTTTTTTGGATGATGAACTTATCTGCTGCAACCCAACCAACCTGTTAGAGAAGGAATTGCTCTAGCTAAGGAGCTACAGCAGCACAGAGGATATAGCCAGCAGCAGGGCAGCAAGGTGAAGGAGTCCTTTAAGTGTCTGACCCCCTGCAAAGTCCCTCAAAGTAAACCCAAAAGTCAGGATCTGGCACTAAAGAAGCAAGTTTAGGTCTGGGCATCACACCTGGTGTATCACCCACCTGCTGCCCCTCCTCTGGGCTTGCGGGAGGCTGCACCCAGACACCAGCAACTGCTTTTCTTCCAAACCTTTGCAGGTCAAGTGAGCTATTCTGGAAACCTGCAGGGGATAGAAGAAGGGACTTTTGTCAACAGGCAGCCATGCTATGTAGACTTGATAAATATGTGCAGTGCTAATTCGAAGCAGATTCCTGCTTTGCCACAAGCAGAATTCCTCCAAACCCTGCCATCAAAAACATTATGTCACAGCTGCGGAGAAGCCTAACAAACAGGGGAGAAGTTGGGGTCATGTCAGGGTAACAGTGTGGTGGAGGCTGTAAGGAAGTGATTGAAGCCCTGTTCCACGGCCTGATGGAGTTTGTCATTAAGAAGGATTTCACAAATGATTTGCAGCCAATTCGCTGGGTCCGATTGGTACTTTCCAGCTTAATGCAAACCAGTGAGGAAACCAGCTTCCAGACCTAGTTAGGCCAAACTATCCAGGGAGGTTGTGAGCAAGAGATAACATAACATCGCCTGGGGCTGCAGAAATGTAACTGAAACTGGGACTGGTTTTTAAGGAGATCGTTAGGTTCTCTCTCCCCATCTCAAGCAAACAGCTTTTATCTTGTCTCCCAAAATAGCAACCTCCCATCCTTCAAAACAAACCAAAAAAACCCGAAAACCTCTTGAGACAGGCACACAGACAAAGTCGACAGAAGTGGAACACAGAGCTGATCGAAAACAGATTCCAGCGTCAAGTCCAAAGTCGGTTTCAGCCCATTTCTTCTTAATGGGTAAAGTTAAGACACTAAGAAAACAAAGTAATTAGCCACCAAGCAGATTTTACTGACACTAAGCATTTACACATTTCTGACACAATACGATCCCTGCAATTTGATCAAATCCATCTCTGTTTAGTGTGGCACATCAATTGAGTTGATCTCAGGAGGCTCTGGCTCATTTGCTTCTAGATTTATAGCTCAAGGAAAAATGATAAAGCCGTGCTAACTGGGGTGGGCCTTTGTTCTGCTTTACTCTGACCATCCACCTTCCTCGTTCTGATTTCAACCCCATCCCTCTCGTGGCCTTCCCTTGGCCTGCTCCTTCTGCAGGTCAGTGATTCATCACACAGGAGGACACAGATGTTCTTTACAAAGAATTGTTTCCGTGCAAGCTGATATTTTTCCTAGAAAAGTGGGTTGGGGATGAGGAATGAGATGGGGAGAAGGAATTCACCACTGTGCAAAAGGCCCGAGAATACGTATTGCCCAGCTTCCACCAGAGTTTGTATGATGCTGCCTACATGACACCCCCAAGAGAGCAAGGCTGACTGCCGGATCCACACTGGCAAGGGCTTCAAGTAGGAAACCTTGGGGCATGTGGCCTGAGAAAAGAGGCGGTCTCTCTGAGCAGCTAATCCGTAAGTATTTGGTGGACAGTGGGCAGTCATCTTTCCTGATGGCTATACTAGGATTTAGCTATGGAGCATGGGCAGAGGTTGTTTTGCAAGCCACCCTCTCATCATTCAGTAGAACCTCATCCAAATTCCTCTGTCAGCTCTTGCACTTCTTAGAAAACAGCCATAGTTCTCTTTTGAGGTCTGGTTTATGGACACTTTTGAGTCCAAAGCTGAGAACGCCCACTCTGCCTTTGAATCTCAGCAGTGCTGAGGTAGTGCCAAGGAAGTTTGGAAAGGGAAAAGACCTGTACCACAGCTCAGGCCCTGGTAGGCCATCTCAGAAGAACATCATGGCCCTAATACTGCCTAAATGTGCCAGCTGAAGCTCTCAGAAATTACTTCATGTGGGTCACCAGCAAATGTTTTGTGAAGGACACCTAGCGCTTTATCTCGTCTAATTTTAAATATTCCTAAAGATAGGGCTGGCATCATTGCTTCCTTCGGGAGATGAATTACACAGGCTGATATAACTCAACCTTGGGAAGATTTTCTTTTCTCTCCCTAGACTCTTACCAGTTGCAACAGAAAAAGCAGATAAATAGCTGCTCTTGGTATCAGATCTCCCATGATTCCAACCTCTTCTGTTAAGCACTCCAATTTACAAAAATTTTATTATTGTAGCATCTAAAGGACCTGTTACAGTGTGCTGTGCAAGAAAGTAGTATCAAATCTACCAAAAAGGCTCTTGGTTTTCAGGTTAAACAATGTGGCAAATAACCAGATTAGCAGCAAAAGGGGTGGGGGTTTAAAACATACTGACATTTTGCTTGAGATATGGAAAACTGGCAGAACACTTAACAATATTGAGGCAAAATTGTCTATACAAGCATCCTTGAGACCTGAGATGTCAGAGTCAAGCTACAAAACTGAGATTTGATTGCATGTATTTAGTATCTTAATTGTTCCCTTCCTTATATTTGGGCTACTGATCATTGACTGAATATCAAAGAACACAGAGAAAATGATACTCTAAAATAGTAACTTGCAACATGCAGGTAAACACATGCTTTCTTAACAACAAACAGCTCTGTGGCACTGAAATATTTTTGTCTTCAGTGGAGTTAAGACACCAGCTTAGATGTAGGGACAAGTTTCTTTATTCTTTGGCTTGCGAGCCACTAAACAGGTTTCCTTACTGAACTCTGTTGCATTGAAAGCCCACGCTAGTGTGTGCAGGAACATGTCAGTCTCATCTAGACAGTTTTCCACAAACCAAAACAAATGAAGGGCTGTGTTAAGTCTCCCTCTTAAGCCTCATCCGGCTCTACCGACTCAAATCACTGCAAACAAATAATTTCTGTGTACAAAGATTTCCCGAAGGAAAGACAGGACCCAGCGCGGATCCACATGGCATATCCTAGTAATTCGCATCAATTGGGCTCAAAACATCTTTCTTCAGATCTTAGAAAGGTCATTCTGTACTGTACAGTGCTTAAGGATATGGTACAGCTAGTTTGGGGGTTTTCTGAACAGTCTCATGCGCAAGTGGCTGATGAAACAAGAAGAAAGACTTGGGAGTCACTGATTTGTCTGCAGATGGTAGAGAAGGGACATGAGTGAGCATCCTCCTCTCATTTGATACATACAGGCAGAGGGTGAATGCTGGCAGAGACCGTACAATGCTTTCAAAGAACATACTTTTTGCTAAATCAGAGTTGCAGGGATTTTGTAACTTCTCTCTTTTCTTCTTTGGTAATTTTAATGTCTCTCTAGGGTATCCATCTTATACTTTTCCAAAGTCTTTTACTTAGGATGAATTATCATCATATTTTATTGTCAAAGGAGTAAGCTGGCATACAGTACAATAATTTAATTGACTCAGTAGTTTGAAATACTGTGTCGCTTGTTAATATTACCTTGTGTTACATGCAAAATTTCTCTGTTAATGCATGTTCTAGCTAAGAACTTAAATAGCCAGGCTAGGTGAATTTCAAAGTTATCATCCCTCAGCAGCTATGCAAATGTATGTATATATGGCAAGTGGGGTTGTATTTTGGGTTGATACTGGCCAGTGCTTTAATTTGTGTGGTATGGCCAAGTGAAATTTAATTTACCAACCTCTTTAACTTGAGGAACTTTCATTTTCATCTGTTTGCTTTTAATTTATGTGAGTGTTATTTTCCAAGCCCCCATGGTACCAAAGCTCTCCTTCAGAAACAAGTCTGACAGCTCTAAATTATTATCGAAAGTTGTTTCATGATTTTACTTTAAAGACGATGGGGACTAGATTAGATCTATGGCTCTAGCTGTATGCTCTGGGTGCCTGTACAACCAGATACCAGAACAGATTTTCAACATGTGTGAAACCAGTATTATTTTACTGATTTCTGGCAAAAATTTCATTTCACCACTGGTGGTTGCTCCTGACAGCAACTTCTATGGAAATTTAGGAGAAATCCCTCCTTAATAATTCATGTCGCCAGCTTAATGTCTGACCTCTACTGGCAGTCGGGATGAATTATAAACCGATGCATGTATGGGTTATTGCATTGCCCCCTAAACACTTAACTAAAGGCAATTTCTTGCCTTCAGAAAAATAAACTCCACTGCATTCTCCCTGTCTTCTGCCTTGTGAAGAGACTGACCTGCGTCTAGCTTTAATATTGCCCTGGTGCACCATGTCCCCTCTACAGAAAGTGCCACTATAGTATTGGAACCACTATATCTATTTCCAGTCTGCCAAGAAGTGTGCAATAATATTGCGATTAACATGTAAAAAAAAAAATTACCATACCATATCCACACAGAAAAGAAAATGATAGGGTTTGTTGTTTTTTATTTTTTTAATCTGATGACTATTGTCACTTCAATAGAAAAAGATGAGAAAGGTATAAAACTGTATATAAGACCTATTGAAAACTTTTCTGCTACTGCTCTAACTTTAAAAAAGTCCATTCTCTTTAATGAAGTATCTAGCCTGAGAGCTTTACTCTTATCCTGAGTATAGGTAGCCCCTTTATTCCAGGTTAAAAGTCCAGTATAAATGTTAAAATTGGGTAGGAACAAGAGAGAAATCACTGCTTGCATCAATAGAGATTTACTACTTGTTTTTTCATGACAGGTCCTGGCTCATATCAAGACAGATTTCAATAGTGACTGATTCTTTCTGTGCACATGAGCAGGTTGGGGAATAGTTCTTGGAATAGAGTCAGCACAATTGCTTTCACTATTTGCAGCTGTACAAAACAAATACGTTTGAGAGAAATATAGAGAGGTGCCAAATTCAATCCAATTGATGTGTGAGTGAACACAGTGTTTAGTGCCGCGCTGTGACACACACGAAGTCTATGAATTACTGCTGTTGACTTTTCAGCCTTACATGTCACCTTTGATAAATGAGCTAATCTGCTGATAGCTACTCAAAATAATAAAGTAATTTAGTTAAGAGCTTTAAAACATTCCTTCCTTAGCATCCGAAACTTTCCAAGTAACTAGTCACCACATGCAAATTACCCTGCATAGAGCAATACTGATTAAAGGGAACTGAATGTAGGGTTTTGACAAGGTGGAATCATAACTTGATCCATGGGTTGCTGTCTGTAGCTATGAGGAACTGTTGGGCTGATGTGCAATAAAAATATCCAGCTATCTATCTATCAATACACAAATATGCTCCCAGGAGTTCACCTGTGGTGACAATCCAGAGTTGACACAGGGACACAGGGAAGCCTGGAAAGGACCCAGTGGACGCAGATCTAGATGGCCTTCTACCTGCCCATTTTCCTACCAGTGCTCTGGAGGAAGGGGAGAAATCTTGGCTAGATTCACTTCCAGATAAAAGCTGCATTGTATCTGAAGACTGAGTAGCAGTAAGTCCTCATTTGTGGAGTCCTCTGGGAGGAGGTGAAGGGCAGGCAGAACATGTGCTGTGGTGGACTGCAGTGAGAGTGAAGGGTGAACCTTGGGGCCAGAGCCACCAGCAGAGAGGTGGGTCAGGCTCCTTCTCGGAGGGACTGCTCCCCATGGTAGTTCATCCTAGAGACCAAAGTGTGTCCTTGTTCCTCCTTTCACTTGCAGCCTTGTCTAAAGAACGTGCCCTCTCCTCAGGATGGTCAAGTCAAGGAAGAATGAAAGCTATGTCTGGAGTGCCTATGAAGTAATCCTGTCTGGGAATCATTAGAAACACGCATCTGCAACCCTAAAGCTTTTCTCAGGAGAGCATGTTGGGGGAGAGGCAAAGACAGTTTCATACCTCACATTTTTTGATTTTTTTTTCCCTGAAGTCTTTAGCACATAGCATGGTGTCTTTTTTTGTGTGTCTTGTTCCCACTGGGTCTGCATATTTGCTAATCATGGAGATGTGCCAGGTCTTCACTTTCCCAGAGGAATTGCCATAATTTTGATCAAGAAATAACATTCCCAGCCTTTTTTCCATTGACATGAGATTACTGCATTTCCTAAATACTTTAAACTGTGCTTGAGTGCCTGGCAGATGATTGCAGATGTTGCCACCTCCTTTCCCAGATTTCATGTTTATTTTATGGCTTTAGATCTAAGTTCTCGACTTGTCATCCAGTTACAAAGAAAGGACATGTCCCCTCACTACATAACTCAACATAAGCACAGGGTGGTGATATCTCTGTCATTCTTTAGGACTCCACACTCTGCAGTGTCAGAGGGAAAACAATGGCTCTGATTAACGAGCTGCTGCCGCCAAAGACCAAACAATTTTGACCTAGAGTTGCTTTGTGTGACCTCTTTCCATAAATCTGCAACTGATACAGTGATCCATATCATGGACAGCCAAGAAAGCACATGGCATTGTACGTTCAGGGAGTTGCCTTTGAGCAGGTGTAGTCGAACTCCAAAGGTTATGTTTTGATTACAGAAAAACAGAGAAAAGTTCCTGTTAATTGACACAGGAGCTTTAAGCGTCAGCACACAAAGCAATAAGGTGGCCTTGCTGGAGAGTTTCTGCTGATTACAGAAGGAAACCAGAGTGACCCTGTGCCACTTCACCAGGAAATGCTGATGCATCTATGGGTGAGGAAAAGCCTTGTAGGAACAAATCCCAAGAGCAGGGCCAATGTCTTATCTTATCTTTAAACACTTGCTCTACTTAGCAGTTGTTTTTACTGTGCTGTTGTTGATGTCTCCTCCGCTTGAAACTAATGATTTAATTTTTTGTTGTTGTCACTAGGAACATTTACACCCAAACTACTGTCTCTGGCTGAGCTACACAAAACTATCTGCGGCAGGCGGAGAAGAAGAATGGGTGTGAACTACTCCCCTTTCTCATGAGTCAGCTAAACAAATACTAGCTTCTCTGGCTTGGAAAATCAACAAAAACATGAAGCCTGTTGCTTTGCCAGCAGATACTCTTGGGTTAACACTAGCATTTGAATATCCTGAAAGAATCTTAGCTGTCTCTCCTGATGAGTTTGTGATTGCTAATTTAATTTTGGATTAGCTTCTTCAGCTTCTGTAGGAATGGAAGCTCTGGCTCTGGTCTACGGGTTGCTAGTTCTGTGCCCACACACAGCATGCCTGTTGCAGGACCACTCTGGGGGATTCCTGGTTATTTCTAGGTGGAAAACAACAGGAAGATATGCTTCTTGTAACCATTCCCCTGAAACAAACAAAGAAAATAGAAAATCTTTAAAAGTTGCTGAACCATTTTCCTTAAAAATAATCCTGCTTCAATAGCAGCAGTGTAGGCAAGGGAGACAATTTTGGCAAAAGACAGGGATGGGTATTCAAGGGCCCACTGCATGTGGGCTCTTTGCTTTTCTCACCTAGATGATGTGTCGGGCTTGCAAGAGCCAGCAGAGAGGAGCACGCTCCTGGGTGCTTTAGCAGTCTGGAAGTGGTTTCCAGGTGAACCCTGTGCTCTGCTCATGCCCCTGTTGCTGAGCTTGGTTGGTGGGGGTAGGCACTTGCAGCATTCAGCAGTCCCGCGGGTGGGTTTCCCAGCTGGCAGGAAAGAGGGTGGGTTGATCAATGGCCAAGTGACAGTGAGGTCCTGGTCCCTCGGCAGTGGCATGGAGAAGCAAGCTCCGTAGAGAGCATGAGCTGTACTTTCCTGATAGATCTGCAGCCCATTTCCTATGCACTTTCCAGGGACAGGCTTTTCAGGGAGATTATATTTTCCAATTACAGTCGAGCCTGCTTCTTGAGTCCATTAATCATCTACTTTCTTTGTGTTTTACCCTCCAATTGTGAGAGCTGTCACATGTCTATGGTTTGGATTCCTTGGCAGAGGTGGTGGAGCTGTCTTATTTTAGTTTGCCCACTGCTTTTGGGTAATTTTTCTTGATTTTGCAATTATCTTGGAAGTATCATGTAACTGAGATACCCAGTCTGGGCATGCAGAGAACAGCTTGGCTACCAGACTCCAGCACAGGGAGTACTTGTTAAAGTGGCATTCCCACCTCGTGTGAGACTAGGACTGAGATAGGGTCTAAACTCCTACTCATCTTCTCCTCTAGGAAAAGTAGTTCAGCAGGGAATAAACCAGTAACCTACAGGGGACTGGCCTGTAGCAGCACCTGATGAGGAAGTCACAGCCCCACTACATGAAGTGCTGTACAGATGTATAGGAAAAGATGAAGGGTTTAAAACTTTTCAGACAAATTAAAATATTATCCTCGCTATACACATGGAGAATTGAGGCTTAGGAAAGCAAATAACCCCATCAAAACCAACTCCCCGAGAAAATCAGGAGAGAAATGAAATGGGAGAGAGGCAAGCAAACCACATTAGGTCTAGAGGGTAAGTTACCCTCTAACAACCCTTTCTGACCTACGCATTCCCCAGCTGCAGCCCATCACAGAGGCCTTTGGCCTCTGTACTGGCTCGGTACCCATCAGGTGGCCTGACACAGAACTCACTAGCCCGCAGGAAAGAAGAAAATTGGGAGGTTTGTTCCTGACTTACAGCCAAGATCTTCACCACAAGAGCATCCCTCCTTCTTTGCTGGGAAAGTCAATGCTGGCAATAATATTTAATTTAGAAAATTTTACATTTTGAATAGAGAGCATAGGACATAATGTCAATGCATGAGTCTAGCAGAATCAAAAATTGTACATCCTTCTCCCACCCAAATTCACAACAAAAAGGGAGGAGGTGGGTCTTTTTAGTTATTTCCTGCTGTCTTTTTAAGCCTTTAAAATAATAGAAAATTACTTGATTATAACAAGTGAAAGCTGACTCCAGCAGCTGAAGACTTAATAAACACACCAAATATTGCAAGGCTTGTCATACAATAATGCTGACAGTACTGTCGTGTCTTCTCTTTTCACAGGAGGTAACCTTGAAATAAATCCTAAAATGATTACAGGCCATTGGTTTAAACACACGCAGCTTTTCAATGAATCCTTGAGCTTTCTAATTCCAGTGAAAATAGGATTTCCCTGGGGATATAGTCATGAAAATACCCTTTAAAATGGGTACCTGTTCATTTTTTAGATGCGCTCACACTGTGTGCTTGTGATGAGGTACCCTGGCATCTCGGAGGAAAGCACGTTGTCTCTCCTTCATGTCATTAACTGCTGCAGACACAAAGTCATTTGGAGAGACTGAGCTTCACCAGTTTTTCTGTGGCAGGCAGCACAGGTAACAGCTCTTCATCTGCATAATCCATGTTATTGGTGGTCACCATATTACAGGTGACCAGAGCCACGCACGCTGTTCGTACAGCCCCCATTAATTCCAGAGTGCTTTCAGAGCACAGATTATGCTCCCGATCCAGGCTCTGACTCAGAAATGCTTTAAGGTAAGCACGGCTTACAAAAGTATCCCCAGTCTATTGCCAGCAATGAACAAAACAGTTTTTAAATGTTGTGTATGTGCCTCTCCCCTCCCCCCACTAAAAGCAGCTCTAAAACTCTGACTTCCAGTCCTTTCTAATGGGACCTGATGTGTCCTAGGGCCCAGATCTATGCACAAGAGTGACTTTACACACATGAATAGTCCTTGGAGTTCAACCATGTGCAAAAAGCTATTTGTGTGCCCAAGTCCTTGTGGAATCTGGGCTTTAGTCTAACCTGCTTCATTTAGCTGTCAACGCAGCAGTCTCTGGTTTGCCTAGCAATTATTTCTTTGTCATCTGATGCAGAGGTTAGGTGCTCTTTGATACTGTTCTTTCAGCCTTCCCCTCCTCTGTGCACTGCAGTGCCCAAAAGGGATACATGGATCTCTTAATCAGATATCATATTGACGTTAGCTGTCACTATGTACGATACCTAGATACGTTCAATCTCACAAGCATTTGCGAGTGCTTTTTTGGGGCTAGCTACTGGGTAGTTACAGTGCCTAGAGGATGCTTGAAGGAAGGCTGTTACAGTAAGAAACAGAGATTAAAAATAGTTTTTATTCATGCTCACTGATGGTCCTAGCATGAACAATCAGGCATTTGCTTAGCGTGGGAGGGATCTCCCTCAGCCAAATGAGACAGAGTTAGAAATCATCTGACAGAGAGGTGAGGGAGGTCACACATTACCCTCTGCCTGGGGATCCTCCCATGTTTAATGTTGGCTGTGCTGCAAAATCAGATTATCCCAGGAAAAACAGTTTTCAATATACTTTTCTTCCCTGGTTAATGTATCAGTCAACCTTTCACATTTCAATCCCAAGGATTTGTGTGGTTGTGCTGTGTTTGGGGTTTTCACCATCAAGAGCAGAATGTTAAAGTCTAAACTGAAGGTAAGAATAAACTCACAGAATTAGAAATGGTGCAATGAGGCTCTGGACAGAAGGTCTGTCCTGACTCATGGCTCTTGCTATGGGCTATCTTTAGCCTGGTGACACTATGCTCTTGAGTCTTGCTGTAGGCAACTTGCGTTGCCAACAAGTAATTGAGGGCAGGAACCTAACATCAGATGCAACAAGTCACTTCCCAGGAGGAGCTTGTCTTTCTCCCTTGGTTTACAGAGGGGATGTTGTGCTAAAACCTATTTGTAGCTCTGCAGGAGGCAACGGGCTTTCTGCTAATTCTGCAGTATTATCATTCTAGCATCTTATCCCAAACCATGCCAGAGGATCTAAGAAAGGATGCTGCACCAGGTTCCCCACCCCAACCAGGCAGCAGTGTTAGCTTCACAAAGAAAACAGCAGGGACAGCCATGGTACCAATGCTGTTTCCTGGGCCTTTATACATCGTTCTGCAGAACAGAGCTGCCAAGCTGTTTGTTCCTCTGCAGAGCTTTGCTATGGTAATGAAATGGTTGGCGCGAGTACTTGTTTTTAATTTTATGACCCTTGTAGCCCTACAGCAGGACCAAAATTATTTAGCAGAGAAGAGGAGAATGTTATTTTAGGCCTGGACATTGTAATCTGAGCTGTGCAATCAGAGAACATTAGCTTCAGCAGGACTTGGTCCAGCAGCATGGGTCTCCCACCCCACCCTGGGCAGGTTGTAGGTCCTGGTTTTATAGCATATCACTGAGTACTACCTCAGAGAGATGTTCCTCAAGTCTGAGAGTTTTTATATAAAGTGCAGAGTAGCTATGAAAAACTTTTCTTGAGGAGTGTGAGACATTTATTGATTAAAGCCATAAAACCAAAATGAAATACATTTAAATGGTGAACATTCACATTCATTCTAAGAAGGAAAAGTAGTGCAACTAAGCTATATGGTGTATTTAAACAATGCTTTTCTACGGGATGCCAACATTGGGTTAACTGTGCCCTTTCCAGAACTAGATTGCACCTGCCTGTGTTTCACACCTCCTGGAATCAAAAGCCTACCAGCAAGTAAGAGACCTGCACACCACACCATGTCCCAGAAGACTCAGTCTTTGTATAAGCTAAACAGTATCTACCTCCATCCCAGTTCCCCTGGCACCACTGACTGCTGTGGATGAGACTCCAAAGCTAAATGAATGTTAGGGTGCAGGATTGTGGAAAGACGGTATGCACTGCCAAACACGATGCAGCCTACATGCCTGCTTCTCTCTGCAGGGAGCTGCTTGCAGCATCCTAACACCTTCTTAAAGCCATGAGTCTCCTCAAATATATAAAACAAATGTGAAAGTGGAGTAGATCCCTTTCTTCTCACCCAACATGCCCAAGGGCTGTCCCCAGCTTTGTCTCCAAAAAATGAAATCCAGCTTTAAAGGGACCATGGGAGGTTAAAAATTTTGCAGGGCATCATCCTGCCAGTTTTGGCATTTAGGCACACTGATGTAGCACAGCCTAACCTTTTCCCCACTACTTGCTGTTTTGCCCTCAATTTTTTTTTTTCCAGTCCACTCAGCTTTGGCTCTGGTGTGCCAGAAAGGGCACATGCTGTGTTTATATAAACCCTCTGTCACCTGGCAGCTGTGATCAAATGTGTGTGTGGCAGAGGAATTTCTCCTCCTGTCCTCCATGGGGTAGAAAAGCACTGAAATTACACTTTGCTTATTCTTTTCTTCAGCTCCCGAAGCCAAAATAAACTTTGGGAAAGAAGTAGCTCAGAAGTATAAACAGAATAATTGAAAAATACTTCTTTCTTTTAGCAAAAACAGTCTTAAATATTATAAAAGCCCAAGGCCTGCATTGCTCTCTGGTCACAATGGCAGCTTAAGTCTAATGCCAGCTGCCTGGCACTGCACTCCAGACCCCTCTGACAGTGTCACACTTGCTCATGAGAGGTAAAATTCAGGCCTGTTCAAAAGGCCAGCTCGAGACATTAGCTAAGCCCCCTTAAGCCCTAAGAACAACTGAAGGCACAAGAGGAAAGAAATAAAGGATTATTTCAAACCCCAGGATTTTCTAAGTCGAAGCGGCACCTGCCTGAAGTCACAGCATAAACAGCCCAGAACAGATCCCAGTAGTAGCTGTGTCCCGGGTGAGCTACACAGGACCCAAACAACCCTCCGCTAGCAAATTATGTGACACTTGACAAACATATCCAAAGCTGTTGGCCATGTTTTGGATTGTTTTTGCAAAGCTCAGCACATGGTCTTAAAAGATGTGAAATACCTCAGCACCGTGAAATACCACGTGCCAAAGCTCAACCCACGCTCAGTGTGAACTGGTTGTTTCTAGAAACCGGAGGGCACTCGGAGCCAAGTGCAAGGCCATACTTGCCTGACAGTGTCTCCTCCTGCAGAGTTTGGGGCTTTTTCTGTTGATTCTTTGATAAATGTGATGATGCACCCTGCACATGTCATCCTGAATGTGTTTAGGAGTAATGGTACTTCTTGAAAGAAACGGGAACTGCAGGGCTGGAACGCACTGGCTACTTTGCTTCCACAGCATTACGTGCAATAGCAGTTTTTAGGTAGGGCCATGCTAAATAGTGTCACACACATGCAGTGGAGGGAGTTTGTGTTGGCCAGACTCCAACTTCTAATTCTGCAAAGGACTTTGGAGACAGAGCTACAGTGTCATCGGTTATGCAAAACTAGGCGGGGGGGGGGGGGGGGGGGGGGGATGTCTCTGGTGCTGAAGCAACGGCCAGGAGTAGTTTAAAGTCTCAGCTAGAGGTCTATAGGAAGGGTCACTATGCCTTCGAAGGGAGTCCAGCAACATGCTGTCTGGGCAGGATCCCCTTTGGGAAGGATTCTCTGGTGCTGTGAGATTAGCTGACCTCTGCAGAGTTACTGATGGGAATTTGAATGGCTCATGGAAGAAGCCAGACTCTCCAAAGTGGGAGTGATTGACTCCCCACACTGAGAGAACATGCCACGCTAAGAGCATTTTACTCAAATCCAGCAAAAAAGAGATGAGAGTTGGGAGGTGGGAGGCAAGAAAATCACTGTTTCATCCAGTTGAAAAGTTAAACCCTAATGTTTCTCTTTTTGCTAGATATGTTATCTTCACTATTCTGCTGAGAATAATGCCTCTGTTATAAGCCCAGCTAAAGATTTCTGGCTTATCAAGTTCAAGGCAAAGGAGGAGATAGAGATTTGAAGAGCAGGAGGGGAAAGAAAACATACAGCTTTAATGTCAGAGCTTTGGAAATTGAGATACTTATCTAAGTCTGTTTTCTTCTTTCCTTGATTACGTTACTTTGAATTTGGACAAGAAAACCAGCTTGGCCAACCTCACTTCTGTTCCTTCTCAGTTTCACTTTCTGAAAATTATATTGTCATAGATGTACACTCAGATATGCATCTCACTGAGGATAGTTTCACATTCAGAAGACATTTCCGGAGCCAGGAGATGGTGATGAGAGAGACCTTTATCACTACTGTCATTAAAAACTATTGTCATCAGAGACCTGACAAGCCTTGTCACACTAGCACTGATGATTGTGTCCGAGACACCACTGCGAATTTGCCCTGGAGCATTACACCAGTATACAGCCACAATGCCCACAAAGCAAGCAGCTCCCTATTAGTTCAAATGCAGTATTTGTGAATGGTGCTTTGGAAAACAGCAGGCTTTTTGATTTCCTTTTAATATAGCAGATGCTTCACAGTTATGAATCAAAGAATTGCTCCCCAGAATTATTTGTCTTCTCTTCTCCCACTGATTAAAATGTAACGTATAAGCTCACACATCAAATTATTTCCCAAAGACCTGACTCCTTCCACTTTTATATGTGTGTAAAATCCTTTTGAAATGAATCTGTTCTCCTAAAACTGCAATAATTCAGTAATAACACTAGCTATAAATAAAAAGAGTGAAAGACTATTAGCAGAAATGCAGGTGTTCAATGTTAGAAAAGAAAGAGATTAATAAAGGAAACTAAAAACAAACTAAGGGGATCTCACGACTAACTCCACGCTCAACTGAATTGCATCAGTATAAATGCAAGCACTGTGTAGGCCCCCAAATTAGGAACTATTTACAAAACAAAAAGCTTGCCTCAACTGTATTGTGCCTGTTCTAACCATACTGAATAGCCTGTCTAATGATGATTTCTTCTTTATTTGGGTCAGGTCTTGCTGAGGAAGAATTTTTTGAGAAACCAACGCTAAGCATTGCAAAAGACCACATTGTCATCTTACCAGGAGACACGCTAAAAATAAAATGCAGGTAAGCATTGCTCCAGCCACACTGGATTTCCTTCGCTGTATTGATTACCTTGGCACAGTACAATTTCTGGGTAGGGTAGAGCAAAGACTGCTGCACAGCCAGCTGGGAAGCAGTGCTGTTTACCCTCACATGCATTTCTGCGTGGAGGAGAAATTGACGGGCTGTAATAGAGCAGGGAGGAAAGTCTCAGATCAGCATTCAGCTTGGCCAGATTCTTTATGCTGTAAAGGGGCCCAAGCAAAATCCTGAGTCAGCACAAGGGAAAGCTTATGGGAGAGGGATGTACCATGCTTAAGGACATGGCTGGAAAATCCTCATCTGAAAATAGGTTCAGATTAATCTCCTCTGCAGCTAAAATCACTCTTTTGCTCCCTGTCCGTAAGTAAATGACAAACAAGATCACCAGGGCATGTCATTAGCTCTTTACATATATATATATATCAGCTTAAACTTCCTAACCTCAAATACCATCTAGCCTATAAAATGACATTTAAATAAACAGCAGTTAGTATGTGTACATTCAAAGACCTGACCTGTTTAAACATATCATATTCTTTAAATCAAAGATAACCAGCACTCATAAAAAACCAGACTGCTGATATTGTAAATTACAGCAGCTCTCCAGTTCTTGGCACAATGTGTGAAAACTAGCTGTGCAAGAAACAAGCAAAATTTTGGTAATGGCCTGTGTTTACAGGGACATGATCCTCTGAAAAGGGGGGATATAGCGTTTGGTCACAGCCGACTGGCACACAACTATACATAATACAAAGAGTCGGAGCCCTTTCTGTTGTGTTAAACATACATTAGCTTGCTCGGTCATACAGAAGGCCTCAGACTGAGATGTACGTAGGTGTTACTTGTTCTGAGTGTGATTTATATGCCAAGCTACTGTGAGAGATTGCTTTTTAATTTTTTCTGAGAGCATTGTAGGAGAGAAGGCTTAAGGTAATACAAACTATCACAGTTTCTCTCTCACACACACATTATTTTTACACCTTCTTGCAAAGTCCCCTTGACTGTAGCCACTACGTGGATGGTTTTTTGCAACAGAAGTTACTGGAAACAGTAAGAAAAAGCAGTGGGAAGGTGAATCTAAGCTGCAGTTTATGCTGACACATACGTCCCTTCTGATTTTTGTCCTACTCTATTTAATTCGTTGTTATAGTGAAAGGTAAATTTACGCACACTGTGTAAATTTGTGATGTCTTCTGGAGTGTAAGGCATTTTTTTCCAAATACCTCCAGCTAGCGGCGTGGCTTATGAGGTCAAAACAACCTTACAGTGGTATTTTTAGTTTGGCAAGGAGCAAGCATGATGGCAATAAAGTTTAAACAGTCCTTTAAAATCTAGATGCAGTGCTTCATAAAACACATTATGTGGACATGAGTTTGGTGTAGTGTTCCAGGCCAATTGAATCAATACTTTACAGCAGTCCTCCATCCACTGCCTTTTTAATCTGTAGGAACATGCTATTTTTCTCATATCACCAGATGAATAAATAGATGAAGAAATTATTAGCACTTCAGTCCCAAATTGCTTTATGGATGCAAAGCAATAAATCCACACGACAGATCTGAGAACCAGAAAAGTATGCTAGCATGCTGCCATGCTAGCATGGGAACAGAGGCCTGGAGCTCTTCAGTTCCTTAACTCAGGTCACGCAAGAGCTGGGAATAGAAACTAGAAGTGTGATTTCTACACTTCAAGATTCCCTACATCAGGTCCTCCCTGGATGTCGGCAGCTCTGAAGTCCTTCGTACTTCCAGGGGGCATTAGTGCTGTGTGGAGCACAGCACCAGGCAGCAGACTGAGCAGGTAACTGCTGAAGACTGCGCTACCTCTGTGTGAACATCCCTTCTCCCTTAAACTCCATTCATTTGAGCTTCTTGGCCAGGATTTCCTGGCTTTTGGCTGCCTAGGCAAAGCTACTGCTGTGACTCCTCTCCGCCAGATGTGTGAAAATCCCAAAGCCATAGCCAAAGTCTTCATCTTCCACCAGGATAAAATATGCAGGAGGAAAAAGTGGGCACATGTAAGGAAGCACAGGCGTGTGAAATCCCTGACCTGCTCCGCAGAGCCACTGTTGCAGATTTCCAGCCCTGATGGACACCAGACCGGGTGACGGTAGAGGGGCAGGGACATGATGACATGCTGGGACCTGGGTGTCTGAATGTGAAGTGGCATTGTTCCATATTCCGGCCAAGAGTCCCATTTCTTGACAGAAGCGGTCATTACGTCATTAATAACATTAGTAAGGTAGGGAAAGAGCACTGGGTAGGGACCTCCGTGTCAAAAAATAATTCAGTGCTCTGAGGGACAGGAAGCTGGTATGACGGATGAGGTGGGGTTGTCTAAGTCAACAGTGCATCCAAAAACGAGGGTGAGGCTGTTCACCAGAGAGGATATTCACACTTTTCCCAGTGCTCTTGTTCAGCTCTGTGCTGGGAATAACCTCAAGAGTTCAGCCCCATGTCCGCATCATCTTCAGGAAGGAGACAAAAGGACGGGCAGAAACGGGCGCCAAGAGGATGTTTGTTTAAGTGTCACTGAATTTGCTGGCAAACACGTTCCCTTATTGCACCTACTGCACCACTACAAAGCCACCGGCACAGAATGAGAAGTTAGAGTTATTAGCTAACTGGAAACTTCACACAGCTTGCTTGTTAGACACGTTTGGTATTAGCATCTCTACACTGAATTGACGTGTCTGGACCAGATTTCTCCCTGGCGACATGCAGTTGGGGAAATCCAGAGGTTCTTACTCCTTCCTCAGCTCAGCAAATGCCATTGGGTCAATGGGAATTCACTGAGTGAGAAGGGGTGAGTCAACCCCCTGTCCTTTTGAAGAGCAGCTTATCTCTGCAAACACAGACAGAACTGCCTTTCTCTAATACTAACTTCCTCCCCAGAAAAATCCATGGACCCCCATACCCCACCAGTTTCCACATTGACCACCAAAAACCAGTCTGCTACAAAAAGACCATAATCTTCATCTCATAATCATGTATAGCATGTAGTAATACATCATCAGAGCCCTCAAAGTGCAGCCTAAGCAGAAGAGAGCTCCAAGAGCTCCTGCTGCCATGGTGTGGCCTGATGTTTCCAGCACAACAGTACTAGCGCAACCAGTGCCTCTTACCGAGCTAACTTAGATCAGTTGAAAGCTCTCTTTGAGTCCTGTAACAGGTTATCAAAAGGCCTTGCTTTTTGCTGGTGAACTACGTAGAATTGCACTTGACATTAGCTATGATCATAGATAAGACAATGAACGGGTCAGGTGGGTGAAATGGTGTATCATCTGCCCCGCTAGCTTTATGTTCAAACTGCTGTGACAAGGTGAATTGAAAAAAAAAGTCTTGAGCAGATATTCTAAGATTTGTAACCTGATTAGTTCCAGACCCTTCACAAAAATCAAGACTGAGTCACTGCTGATTAAGCAAGAAAGGTGATGCGAAGTTACATAAATGTTCTCCTCTCTCCATGCAGCCTTAGTATAAGAAAATATAAGTTGATTTAGCTGTTAAAATATGCAAAGTCCTCAGCTTGGAAGAAACATATAATTTTATCTAGTGCTTTCTAATGTTTGTAGTGGCTAAAATACAGTGCTATAAAAACAAACTCATGTTCAGGAAGTATGTTCAAATAAAAATCAAACTTTCCTCCAGGAGCTAGCTTGCTACAGTTCCCACAGACTATTTCAGGAATCTCCCCTGCTCTGGGGAAGAGTGTGGGGTGATCCACCTTAATTTCTTATAGGTGGAAATGCAAACACCCGGCAACCTTTATCATTCATTTGCAAATGACAAGAGTAGGAACACTGGGAACATCGATAAGAGTTGGCCAGAAGGAAGCCCAAATTTTGTCTGAAATCATGAATCTATCTTTGATTTTGGTGTGTTGTGTTGACAGGGGAGCACCTTCTGTAAGCTGGCTTTTGAGGGGGGACCAGAAGGAAGACCCTCGAGTGCACATAAGTAATTGTCGCAATAACACAAGGCAAAGCTGCAGCATGCTCGTCATCAGGAAAGTCATAGCTAATGACACTGGTTACTTCATCTGCAATCATGATGACTCCCCATCTAATGAGGATCTCGCGGCCAAGATTTATGTGTTTGTTAAAGGTAAGGATTTCACTTTGGGTTTTTGTTACAGCTTTTTGGTAATATAAGCTGTGTCCAACTGTGGGATCTGTGCTAGGTAGAACAAGCAATCCAATTCAGACGCTTTCACAAATCCCACCTCCTCACCAGCCCAGCACTGCAGCAAGCACCAGCTTTGACATTTTGAAGAGGCTGGATATATTTGGATTTTCACGCCAGCTGAATTCACAGGTGCACAGATGTGAGAACCAGAAATTACCTACCTTGTTCAATTCTGGGACTTGAAAACTGGATTGTCCCATCTAGTTTTGTGTTCCAAATAACTGATACACTGATTTCTTTAAACCTCTTTTCCGTTTAAGACTAAATTCTTTTATCCTAAAGGGTTTTGCTCTCACAGTGCTTTTCCTAAGATCCATCCTGAATAGCCAAGTCCTCTCTATTTCCCTTCCTCCCCAGGCATGAAACTCCCCCACAACATTCTTTGTAATTCCTCTCTCTCCTACACATTTGTATACTGCTTTGTCCTTCACATCTGTGAGACATACTTAGCAAAGCTGGACAACTGCATTATACATATTTTATTGTAAAAAATGGCCCATTGCTCATTTCTGTTCTCTTTGAGCTGCCTCTCCCCATGTGTCAGAATCATTGAGTTCAGAACCAATAATAAATGGAAGCAGAAACTTCGGAGGAGTGTAGTCCTCTGATTAACTGAATATAACATACTGAACAACTATTTCAATAATACAAACTTTTGTTAGAAGAATATTCCCCAAAAATGCTGTTTTGTTTTTTTTCAAATCTACTTGACAAATGCATTACAAAACCACTGAATCATCTTGGATCTTCCAAGCTGACACTGTGAGTAGTCAGATAAAGGAGCTGACTTTTAGTGTCTTGAATAGGGGATGACATGAACTCCATTGGTGGTGAATAGGCTTATTATTCAGTTCCCCACAAATACTCATGCAAATGAATTAATTTCATTTTTCTAGTAAATGCTAAAATGTGATTCTTTGAATCCTCTTACTAAAACAAATGCTAGAGAGGCAATGAGTTTGTCTGATATTATTTGAATAGTTCAGCAAACTTATACTTGCAGAAAACATATATTTGCTGGGCAGTTCTGATAGTCTCATGGTAATGCTCATGATGGTGAAACTATCATGAGGCATGACTTCCATCCCAAGGGGCTTGTGATATACCCACACAGCTAAATTCAACTTCTGTACTATAGGTGAACACACCTGTTTGCTTCATGTGGATGACATTTTCCTGTCTCTTTATGTCTGTTGAAAATAGTCCCTTTCTGCCCTTATCCTGCTTTCCCAGCAAGTCTTCCTCTTATCGGAAAGTAGCTTTTTGGTGTTACTTGTTAGTTCCTGCAGTCATTTTTTTCTCCCTTTCTATTTCCTTTTTTTTAATTTTTCCCTGTTACTCTAAGCCCTGGTTGCTTTATCCATCCCACTTCTTGCGCTGAGCTGTTTCCTTTTTTCATTACGCACTGCTCAGATGCCCCACATCTAATATTGTTAACCCAGCCCAATGCCTACGCATCAGGAAACAGTGCACCGAAAACTCAATTCTCTATCCTGATTCAGTGCCCTGGCTGGCTACCCAGGCCTTCATTACTCTATGGTGGGAGCACGTGCAGGAAATGTTATGGATCTTTTGGGACTGCCTGAGCATTTTTCTTAAGAAAATGTCTCAAGTTATGAAATGCTTGCCAGCGATGAACTTGGAACAGTGCTAATCTAAAAAAAAATCGCAGGATGTCCTCTTGGTTGCCTGAGACTGCTGTGCCAAGGTTCCCCTGAAAAACAGCACTGGATGGCTGTTTCCTCTAAATCACCCTCCAAGCCTGTCCTCTCTCAGAAGCAATTTAATTGTGTCATATGCTGTCCCTGCTCTACAAGCTCTTACTCAGCCTCCTTTAAAAGTGCTTTAAAAGTTATTGAAGGAAAAGTGGGTAGAAAATGAACCAGCTTGTACTACGCACTCCATGGGTGAAATAGTGAGAAAGGTAAGTCAGTGGGGACCCCTCTGGTCCATCTCCTAGCAAGCCAGCTCTCATCCACCCCAAAGCAGAGCTCTGCCACAGCAGTTCAGTCTATAAGCTTGCAAGTGCCTGCTGGGATCTGGCCTGCCAGTCTGAGGAAGCTGCTTGGCCCCAGTGAAATGAAGCTATTTATACCTCAGCATGGATGCTGTCCTCAGGGCATGCTCTTCCTCCCATTCAATTTCTGTGTATATTTGTTGAAAGCCAGCAGGCTGTTTTGGGGACAAGAAAGCTGTTCTTCAGTGAGGGCTGTACGAATTGTGGAGTTAAGTAAGGCATTCAGAATGTACCTATGATCTTCTTCAATATTTAAACATGCCTTTTTAAGGAAATTGGTCCAACGGTGTCTGGACATCACTGTGAAACCCATCAGTTGTCTCCAAGTGAAGAAACTCACAGTTCCCTGTGAGTGCCAGACAAGGGTGAGGTCCAAACAACATCTCTCCGGACGTTCTGTGGAGAGAGGAGTGCTTAGCAGGGTGTTTATGAGACTGAGCCAGGTGGAGTGAGAAAATGTTGAGCCAGACCCTGAAGGCTGGAGATTCCTCTGAGGTTACAAGCCATTATTGCCAAAAAAGGAAGGGGAATGGTATTTTTTCCCTTCATTCCTGGCCTGCTGCTTGACACCGAAATGAGAACATGATTGTATCGGAAGCCCTGCTTATTGGCTATTATTTCCTGTGCTTGCTTCTGTTTTTACAGCCTCCCTGGTGGAGTTTCTAAGCTCTGTCAGAATCTGGCATTCAGCAGCTCTCCCCCCCGGTGCAATTGAGCTGTGACCCCTGCACATCAGTCAGATCATAAGGGACCCAAAGGCGGCAGGGTCAGCCACCATGCCTCAGCTGTGCACTGACAGTCTGGAGGGAGGGAGAACTCAGGATCTTAATCCTGAATAATTGTTCCCAAGGCCTTTTCTGCTTCCCGCTGCAGCTGCAAGTCCCAAGGATCGTAATTAATAAGCAAGACCCCCTTGCTTATTGTAATCCCCTTCTCCTGTTGCCCATCTCCTTGTTGAAAATACAACGTAGCTTAGGGCTGGAGCAGAAATAGTTGGGCGGTTTTTAACTGCATTGTTTAACTTCGTTGCAACTCTGAGGGATAATCTCTGCAGCGAAAGGCAGCTTCTGGTCAAAGATGGCATTGCAGTGCTGAACGGCAAGAGCCCCCAAGCAACTCTCTCGTGGCTGCTGTCAGAGAACAGGGTGCATGGGGGAAGCCCACCCTCAGTTCACAGAATACGCTGTCTCTGCTGAGCCAGCTCTCAACCAGTAGCAGTAAAGACAAGTCTTCACTGCAAATTAGCTGCCGACATAGGAGCTCACGTCAGAAAGTCTCATGTGGATGGCATTTCCACTGCAAATGCTGCCAAAGCCAGCTAGCCAATGTCATTTGCTTCTATCTATCTCCTGCAATTACCCTTCCCAACCAAATGGATACTTCCCTGTGAGGAACATACTCATTTATTTCAGCCTTTGAGATTGCTGTGCCAAAGGAAAGGGCAAGGCTGTCTACTTTGTGTTAAAATATAGAGAGTCCTCTCTACACTGTTTCCTAGGGCACATATAAAATTTAACATGGCTTAGAGAAGGAGGAAAAAAAGACAAATCAAGCAAAGATTCTCTTCACCTTCCCAACGGACTATCCCAGGCCCCAGCCTAGACAGAAGTCAGGACTTGCAGCTCTCAGCTATTTGAAATACTGGTACTGTCAGCAAAGCAACTGTCTCAAAGTAAGATAGTCCTCAGGGGTCAGCTCAAGAGCTCTCTGTACCAGCTGAAATGCTGCCTCAGCTTTCGCAGTGATTTCCCCTTGCTCTCCTTAGCTCTATGTAGCAGTAAGGGATTTGCTACACCTTTTTGTACCACTCAGTCAATGCATCAGTAGGAAGGAGCATGAGCTCAATTCTGGTTTGCTTCCCTCCATCAGCAACTTGACTGACATCATTACTGTGGTAACTAACTGGAACTGGTCACGTCTTGCCAAATAGTGTCTAGAAAAGTTCAACCAACTTTCCAACCCATGCTTTGATTCCTGTTGACACACCCCAGTAGTACTGCTTTGCTAGAACTGTAGGGCTAAAAGAAGCAATGTCCTCATCGCAGACATGGGGTGAGCAGGCCAGCAACAGACATCCTCTATTATTTTTTATGCAAAGCAGGGCTGTTACTCTGTTTCTTGAAATAATTATGGCCATGATAAGAGCCAGTTCTCAAATAACTGCTTCAGAAACATGACTCCCACCTCCTCTGACCAAGATACTGTAATTGGCACAAAATTATGTATGTGAGCCCAGTACATGAGCGTTGGTTGCTGCACAAGGGTCCAAGTACACTGGGGTAGAATCATCAATTCCTTTTTGTGCCTAGCATGGTTCACTCTTTGAACACATAGATTGGTGAACATTTTAACAATGTCTCCCCACCCAGAGCAATTCAGCTGCTGGTGATTCACCATCTCAGTGTTACTGTGAGTTAGGACCATGGCAGGATTGAGGGAGCAATTTGTTTCTATACATTTGGTTTTCAGCACTGATGTTCACGGGAACACAGTGTAACTAGAAGAATTTGAGTTCTGGCTCCTTCTAAAGTTCATACGGACACCATGAAGCGCCAGCACTGCAGGTTTGAGCCAGAGTGCAGTCCTGCCAGGAATCCAGAGCACAAGAACTGGAAATCAAATTTGAAGTAAGACAGACTTTTATATGGGAGCACAAGTTCTGTTAAGGCCGTTCTGAAGGAAAAAGGGGGATGCATCCAATCAGCTTGTCCTGTCAGAGCATGCATCTCACTGCTCGTCAGCTCCAGCAGCAAGGCATTCCCAAGGAAGGGTATGAGCTCTCCCTTGCTAATGCAAAGAATGAGGAGGAGAGGTGGTACAAGTACTGCATCAGGGTAGAGTGTCACATCAACCACAGTCTCTTCTTTATCAAACAATACAGTCCAGAGATGTGAAGCCCCAACTTCTTCATCCCTTCCCCGCCAAGCAAAATCTAAAGAGGATGGAAGTGCATGAAAGCACCCCTCACATGAGATCATATTTTGGTTCTGATGGTCTTTGAAGCTGATTTCTGCCTCCTTAATTCTCTTGACAGTTCACAGAGATAATCCCAATGTGAGAAGCAGAAATGCAGGGCCAGGGTGACAGCCCTGACTTGGGCTTTGGCTTGCTTTCCAGAAGATATTACCAGTGAGAACAGAGCTGGAGCTGCATTTCTTCTTTCTTACACGCTGGGGACACCGAGACAGTTACACTTGCTGCCAGACACTCAGCAAGCTGAGATAGGCAAATGCTGTCCCGTCTGCTCAGTGTGAAGCCCAGCAGATAAGCTGGCTGTCTTGCACAGACTGGTGGAAGGGTTTGGCACCATATCCTAATGTTTAGGGCCACGTGACATGGGAATATAGGCTATGTCACTGTGCAGGACCCTCTCTGTTGTTCCTCAAGTATTAAGGGCTGGATCCAAGGGAAAAGTAAGATGTTTTCCATTCTGAATCAAGACCTTCAGTATCTTCAAATCATATCCTAAAAGATCACTTTTAAGTGGAGGAGCCTTGTAAGATATTATGGTGAGCAAGCAGTGTAAGTTCGTGGCACTCGCTCAGTGACACCACTTGACATCCCAGCAGGAAGAGGTAATGATCCCCTCCTTCTCAGTGATAAAGAATTTCTAAATGAAAGCCTGACAGCCAAAATTACACACAAAGTTCCCCCACTTCTTCCTTTCCATTTCTTATCCACTCAGTAACTGCTAATTGCTGAGCCTTACCCAAGGTCTGCGGCTGGCAGCAGCTAATGTAGGAGACCTGTTCTTAATAATGCGACTTCAGGTAAAGCTGGTCAATATTTTCTACAAAGTCTATGTCTGCCTAAAATCGAGGAGTCAGAGTTTATGAATTCTCCTGATGCTTGAAATATAATTTCAGCCAAAGTATGGAGACTTGTTTTTTTAAAAAAATGAATCTTTCCATGTTGGTTTTTATTTGTTTGACAATGAATGAGAAGCATTTTGCTTCCACAATTTTTGAAGTAACACTTTTTAGAGTGATTTTTTCTCTACAGATATTCCTGTGTTTCTAACAGTAATCTCCAGGGGAAGAATGTATTTCATTTGACCAAAACAGAATGCTTCATGTTGACTCAGAATGGCTTCTGGGGGTTTTGCAGTCACTTTTGTTTTGTCTAAAGAGAAAATATGCTGCTTTCTGTTTAATCTAAACATTCCACCACCAATTCTTTTCATTGGGCTGCCAAACTGAAAAGTCCTTTATTTTCAAAGATCCAGTTTCAAATCAAGTGACTTTATAGAAGTTACTCCTGTACCTAGAAGAAGCTTTGATGGGTTACCAGGAGGAATGCAGCAGACTAGGCAACTTCCTTGTAAAGCTTTCCAAAATACTCTGACCAAAGTGTCACTTAACTGCTAATAATCCCATTAATGTAAAGAACAGATTATAAACCTCCTCAGTGTTTTTGACCTTGATGAAGACAAACTTCATGTGGATTATGTCAAAACATTAATTTAAATAACCTGTGAAACTCTGCCCAGGCTTCCTAGCTAAGGTATGATGGAATGAAGAAAATAAATAGTGAGGGTGAGAGAATTATCTTTAGCAGGAACAAAGTGAGAAGCAAAATGAGAATGTTCAGGAATTTCACAGACATGAACAGCCATGGATGACTGTCCTCCAAGGCCATTCAGTGCTTATCATCTCTATGGGCTAGTGGATAGTATCTGAAGGGAGAGGTGATGTTATCTCCACAGCTTTAGATATGATACAAATATCATGAGACAAATTGCCATCACAGTGTACGAAACACGAGCAGAAATGAAAAGCACCCAAAATCCTGTACAAAATTGTGTGTGTGCATCTCGGGAGGATGTTCCGAACACACAGGCAGGTGATACAATGCTGAAGAGTAAAGAGCTGTAGGAGGGAGCCCAAGTCTACAACATGCTGTGTTCCTGGGCTGCAATGCTGAGGGCTTTTAAGTCCCTCAGCTTCATCAGCTGGCAGGACGGGGCCCATGAGCCCTCTGGAGAGTGGGATTCAAATGGCAAGTGAGCATGACATAATTACAGACCTCCACTACTTCCTGGTAGATAGCCACCTATATTACAGTTAACACTAAACAAAAGAACAGATGTCACTGCGAGGCAAAGGAGTCCCATATCAGTGTTCACATGCTGTCACTGCAGAGGCTTGAAGAGAGAACTGCACGTTCCCCGGGCAATTGCTATTACACTGCTGAGTTAAAAGGGACCCTCCCTAAGCTCATCTCAAGCAGCAATTAATCTCCTCCTACACAGAACGAGAACTTAAAAATGAAGGGCTTCACTGCCTGAAGGTAAACAATGTTCTTGTAGGCACTTGACCTTTGAGTTGCTTTTGTGTGCGGCATGCTTGATTTTTCTGCCTGGCTCTGTCCCCGTGGCTGGACAGCAGGCCCCCTTCCCCTCCACTGTCCCGCTGCCTCTGTTTCCTTCGCTTTGCTGTTTGTGTTCCCTCTTGAGCTGTGCTGGGTAAACAGTAACACCCTGGCCTGGCTGCAGTTTCCTGCAAACTTCCACTGACCTGGAGAGCTAGACAGCCAGTCTGAGACTGAAGGGAAGGGGCCTTTCCCTTGCCTTGGAGCTGGTGCTGCAGCTGATAAGTCCCTAACGTGCTACAGCTCTTGTCTTTCTTCACATGTAATGAGCTTTGCAGCCCATGGTAAATTATTCTTTTTAACCGTCCTATGGGAATTGGTGGGTGTCTCTTTATGGGTGAGATTCATATGGCATATTACCTTCCCAAGTCAGGAGGAACAGATGTGCCAAGCTACAGGGAAATACGCTATTTTCACAAAGCGTTTCTTTGCTGAGAGTTTTTTCCCTTGGAGTTCAGTGCTGGTAACTGCAGAGAGGACGACACCTGCATTTCCCATGCCACAGCTCTCCAAACTGCAACAGTTGAGTGCAACTGATTTACACCATCTGGAATTAGAGATCTTCCTTGAGGCTAAGGTTATCATTTTTAAAGAAAAGTGACCCTGTCCCTTTTGTTTCCAGAAGTTCTGTCTCTGAGAACTTTTTTACAAGGAGTTAACTGATTGCTGCTTAACTTAAGGTGGTGAACATGTTTGTAAAGCTGGCAGTGACACTCCCGATGTTCCAGCAGATCATTTTTCCATGCCACAGTCAGTCTGAACTACTTAGGAGTTTCATGAAGGATTCAGTTTTTTGTCTGCACAAACCATAACAAAGGTATCAGCTGGCAGCTGATTAGTTCCCTATTCAGTATTTATTCTTTGTCATTTTGTTAAGATCCAAAGCTGAGCCACTTTATATTTGCTTATCTGTTAAGTGAACAGTCAGACTGCCTGGAAAGTTCTCTTGCTTAGAGCGTCTCCTTCCCAATGCAAATGGGGTCGGCTTGCTCCTGCTTATGTGGGTTTTTAGAGCAGCTGGGGTGAAGCACAAGCAGATTGCAGGACGCACAGAGATTTGCTCCATTTCTGTGTGCTGGTACTCTTTAGTGCTTGATGATATTTTTTCTTTTGCACAGACTTTCACAGTTAGGGAGGAAAAAAAGCCTCCCTGGCCTCACTGACATACCCGGGGTTATTTAGTGAGTGCTTGACCTTCACCTGCAACTGCCTTTTCCTTTCATTCCAGAATCACTTTCCACTGATGGCCAAAGTGTAGACCTAACCTCATGTTTAAGCTCTCATGCCAAAAACATAGTGGTTTAGCCCTGCAAGTACCTGCCACCTTAGCATCTTCACCTGAGGAGCTGCTCCACTAACTCACACAGGTATCCCACCCTGTTTAAGAGCTCCAATATTGCAGATTGAAATAGGGAGGAAAGGAGGCCTTTAGCAGACAGAGAACTCTCTTTAGGCTAAGGCTATAAACTGGATAAAGCACTGAGATAACACAAATTACAGCCATCTGCTTACTGCACAGGTCTCTAGGAAACCTCACTTACTGTAGGAAAGAGAAGGACCCATAAAATATAAACCCTTTTTCTCTCTTTTTTTTTTCAAAACAGAGTGAGAATAATGTCCATGAGACCTGACATCCACTAGCGATTAACAATCAATTACAGCTCAAGCCATCCTCTTCCTTTCCCAACCCAGTCATTATAACCCAGAAACTGCCTTTTGCTGTTGTTAATTGCACAGTGATTTTAAAACACTATCTAGAATTCACATACTGATGGTAGAAGGCTAGATTTATGTATTTTGGCTTCCAATTCAGATTATAGCTTATTATCTGGGATAGTGTAATTCTAGCTACTGGCTAGACATATGGCAATTCAGGTGCAGGTTGCTATCAAAAATCAATTAGGAATGAAATACACCTTGTGTTACATACACTGTAAATTCATGCTTCCCGTTTAGGTGTTCTTCACTAGTTTAGTATCACCATGATGAGCATCTGTCCTATTTACAGCTTAAAAAAGCAGACTATTTTTAGGTCTGTTGTGAATCTGAAAATTTGGTAGACGTCAGTCTTGGGGGTAGGGAGAGATGATGGAGGAGAATGGGGTTAAATAATTATTTTTTTTTTCCCTGAACAGGAAATATTTTTGAGAAATTTTATTCTGTTTTGACTAAGATATTTCAATCATTGCATAATTCAATATTTTCTGACATTTTAAGATTATTTAACTTTTGCTTAGCTGCCTTCTTTTGATTCATGTTACTTTTTAAACAAATAGTGCTATTCTGAAATTCCCTCTAAAAATACTGGCACAAATATTTTTAAATTCAGTGTTCCCATCTTTTCAGTCAAAACAATTAGTCAAAAGTTGATCCAGATTTGTGAATAGTTTGGTATCAAGAAGCTCCTTTTTTCACAGCAAGTTTCCTCTTGGCCTATATTCTTGTCCTATCCCCCTGTCACGTGGCACATTAGTTTTCTCTCTTTTTTCTCCATAGACTAGAAATAGATTTGAATACACTTCCCCTGACACGTTTTGCACTCCCAGTGTTTGTTGCAAATACAGAAAAACCTACTTTCTCTGCTTTTTCCTATAACAAATAATCCAAGGATCTTCTTTTAATAATCCAGGGTCTTCTTTTAAGTAGAAAGGCCTTTCACCATTTGAACAAGCTTTAAAATTGGCTATAAAAATATCACCACATTTGATGCCTCCAAGTATGGTTTAGCTGGAGAGCAAGACTGCAGAGGTATTTAGCAGCACTAATGCTCAGGGACAAACCTTAAAATTGGCTATAAAAATATCATCACATTTGATACCTCTAAGTATGGTTTAGCTGGAGAGCAAGACTGCAGAGATATTAAGCAGCACTAATGCTCAGGGACAAACAGTAAACACATTTTCATAATGTGACTCAATAGAATAATTTAGCAGACCTGTTTGGGAAAGTGCATAAAACATTGGATTGAGTATCAGTATTTCCTATTAGTTTTAGGGATTTTAATAAGCTACAAAGTTGTGGTCCGGAGATCAGGTTTCTCAGCTCAAGGCTTGATTAGAACCAGTGCCTGCCTAACCAGATGTGTATCTGAAACTTCCTAAATGTGAGGACATTACAGGTCTAATTTTTAAATTCTAATTAATCTCTCTCCCACAATGTTTCTTGCAATGCCCTTACTCCCACGTACATGCTTTTAAATAGACCAACCCAGTCAGAATAAATCAATGGCATGGACTAAAAGCTGACATGAAAAGACATTACTAGAAATGATAGACATCATCCAGATTTCTGGTCTTTATCTTCTGTTTTACTGCTTCATGTTCAGTGCTACTGATCAGCTCCTTGTCATAGCTCCCCACATTAATCACACATCTCTTGTACTTGCACAGTGACCCAAGTGCCTTTTGTAAAACATCATCATAACATGCGACCTTTCTGATACACACAAGGAGCTCCAACATGTGCTCTCATCATGATGAAACATGTGGTACATTTTGTCCGCTAGGAATCCTATTTCCAGTTCTCAGAGCAAAAATTAAGCAATCAAAAGTACAAAAGGCAACAGTCCCACTCTCCTGTCTCAGTCTCTGCCTTTCACCCTTCATGTTTTTGTGAGTGAAACTGTTTTGGGTTGTGGAGCAAAGGAACTCCAGCTCTGCACCGAGTTAATTCTTCTAAGATGAATTCCAAGGGACAGCACTTGCATATTTCCATGACATTCCTTAAGCAAAGACTGTTGTCATTAGCCAAGAAATGAACATTGATATCCCCAGATGAATGACCTGTTCCCAGATGAGTTACCAGTCATGGGGAAATAAAAGACAAAGCGAGTGACCTAAACCAACTCTGTGTTTTCCTTTGTCAGTGGAGCTGTGGACGCGCAAATCCAAATCTCATACTCCATGTTCAAACTGTTCTGCAGGTCACCAATACACATAGTTACATCACTTACATGTAGAACACTTGTTACCCAGAAAAATTCAACATAAATAAGCACTTCACCTACTGTTTAATTACAGATCCTCCAGTATGGAATACACAGTTCCTTGCCAGGGTCCAAAGGGTGAACACTTGTTTTAAATTGAAAAATGGATCCCCACTGATTTCAAGCAAAAGACTGTTTGCAGGGATGTAGTACTAGGAAAGGAGAAATTCTGGAGGGTGTCACAGTTTTAGACTCTTTCTCGAGAATAGGCAAAATGGCCAACACCCAGAAAGGGATACTTGGAATTTTTAAAACTCCATGTATGGGATTTTTTCCTCACTAGCTAAAAAAGTTAGAGAAATATTTTGCCATCTTTTCATGGAGATTTTAGAACATTCCCCATTTTGCCAACAGATGAAGGAGGGAGAGCAGCCTGATACAGTAGTACAAGGATTAATGGGATGAATAGATAGCGTTACTCCAACGCGCTTCAACTGGGGCTTTCCTCAATCACGGAGCAGCTGCCACAACAGCCTGAGATGTAAAATGAGAGCATGCGTTTAGGTGAAAGGATCGGGGCCAGCTGGCCTGACGCGTTGGTGCTAAACCAAGACAATCGCACCGTCCAGGCTCTTAAACACAGCCCGTGGCTTTGATTTCTGCGTTTGAGAGGCATCTGATCACAGATGAGGGTACACGCAGCCTTTACCGGAGATACTCTCACGCCGTGCTGGCGGAGTCAGGCCAACGCGTGCTAAACCGAGGGGCCGTAAGAGAGGAGAGGTGCTGGCCCTGCTGCCCCCGCTGCCCCCGGGCTCTGCCCCTGCTGCCCCCGCTGCCCCCGGGCTCTGCCCCCGGCGCTGCCCCCGGCGCTGCCCCGCCGGGAACTGTCCAGCACGGCCCTCCTGAAGCGGCTGGCCCTCCGCCTCGGCCCGCC